>NC_062237.1:5446607-6051785 GCF_905475465.1 Pieris napi | reverse complement strand
TCCAGCACTAAGGCTGTGTCAGGGACTGCGCCTGATTTGTGTTCTTTCAGGTTTGCACCCATAACACTCTCAAAAGAGCTCCAGCACTAAGGCTGTGTCAGGGACTGCGCCTGATTTGTGTTCTTTCAGGTTTGCACCCATAACACTCTTAAAAGAGCTCCAGCACTAAGGCTGTATCAGGGACTGCGCCTGATTTGTGTTATTTCAACACATCTTTCAGGTTTGCACCCATAACACTCTCAAAAGAGCTCCAGCACTAAGGCTGTGTCAGGGACTGCGCCTGATTTGTGTTCTTTCAGGTTTGCACCCATAACACTCTCAAAAGAGCTCCAGCACTAAGGCTGTGTCAGGGACTGCGCCTGATTTGTGTTCTTTCAGGTTTGCACCCATAACACTCTCAAAAGAGCTCCAGCACTAAGGCTGTGTCAGGGACTGCGCCTGATTTGTGTTCTTTCAGGTTTGCACCCATAACACTCTCAAAAGAGCTCCAGCACAAAGGCTGTGTCAGGGACTGCGCCTGATTTGTGTTCTTTCAGGTCAGCATCCATAACACTCTTAAAAGAGCTCCAGCACTAAGGCTGTGTCAGGGACTGCGCCTGATTTGTGTTCTTTCAACACATCTTTCAGGTTTGCACCCATAACACTCTCAAAAGAGCTCCAGCACTAAGGCTGTGTCAGGGACTGCGCCTGATTTGTGTTCTTTCAGGTTTGCACCCATAACACTCTCAAAAGAGCTCCAGCACTAAGGCTGTGTCAGGGACTGCGCCTGATTTGTGTTCTTTCAGGTTTGCACCCATAACACTCTCAAAAGAGCTCCAGCACAAAGGCTGTGTCAGGGACTGCGCCTGATTTGTGTTGTTTCAGGTCAGCAGCATCCATAACACTCTCAAAAGAGCTCCAGCACTAAGGCTGTGTCAGGGACTGCGCCTGATTTGTGTTCTTTCAGGTTTGCACCCATAACACTCTCAAAAGAGCTCCAGCACTAAGGCTGTGTCAGGGACTGCGCCTGATTTGTGTTCTTTCAGGTCAGCACCCGTAACACTCTCAAAAGAGCTCCAGCACTAAGGCTGTGTCAGGGACTGCGCCTGATTTGTGTCCTTTCAGGTCAGCAGCATCCATAACACTCTTAAAAGAGCTCCAGCACTAAGGCTGTGTCAGGGACTGCGCCTGATTTGTGTTCTTTCAGGTCAGCACCCGTAACACTCTCAAAAGAGCTCCAGCACTAAGGCTGTGTCAGGGACTGCGCCTGATTTGTGTTCTTTCAGGTTTGCACCCATAACACTCTCAAAAGAGCTCCAGCACTAAGGCTGTGTCAGGGACTGCGCCTGATTTGTGTCCTTTCAGGTCAGCAGCATCCATAACACTCTTAAAAGAGCTCCAGCACTAAGGCTGTGTCAGGGACTGCGCCTGATTTGTGTCCTTTCAGGTCAGCAGCATCCAAAACACTCTTAAAAGAGCTCCAGCACTAAGGCTGTGTCAGGGACTGCGCCTGATTTGTGTTTTTTCAGGTTTGCACCCATTACACTCTCAAAAGAGCTCCAGCACTAAGGCCTTGTCAGGGACTGCGCCTGATTTGTGTCCTTTCAGGTCAGCACCCGTAACACTCTCAAAAGAGCTCCAGCACTAAGGCTGTGTCAGAGACTGCGCCTGATTTGTGTTCTTTCAACACATCTTTCAGGTTTGCACCCATAACACTCTCAAAAGAGCTCCAGCACTAAGGCTGTGTCAGGGACTGCGCCTGATTTGTGTTCTTTTAGGTCAGCACCCGTAACACTCTCAAAAGAGCTCCAGCACTAAGGCTGTGTCAGGGACTGCGCCTGATTTGTGTTATTTCAGGTTTGCACCCATAACACTCTCAAAAGAGCTCCAGCACTAAGGCTGTGTCAGGGACTGCGCCTGATTTGTGTTCTTTCAGGTCAGCACCCGTAACACTCTCAAAAGAGGTCCAGCACTAAGGCTGTGTCAGGGACTGCGCCAGATTTGTGTTTTTTCAGGTCAGCATCCATAACACTCTTAAAAGAGCTCCAGCACTAAGGCTGTGTCAGGGACTGCGCCTGATTTGTGTTCTTTCAGGTTTGCACCCATAACACTCTCAAAAGAGCTCCAGCACTAAGGCTGTGTCAGGGACTGCGCCTGATTTGTGGTGTTTCAGGTCAGCAGCATCCATAACACTCTTAAAAGAGCTCCAGCACTAAGGCTGTGTCAGGGACTGCGCCTGATTTGTGTTCTTTCAGGTTTGCACCCATAACACTCTCAAAAGAGCTCCAGCACTAAGGCTGTGTCAGGGACTGCGCTTGATTTGTGTTCTTTCAGGTCAGCATCCATAACACTCTCAAAAGAGCTCCAGCACTAAGGCTGTGTCAGGGACTGCGCCTGATTTGTGTTCTTTCAGGTCAGCATCCACAACACTCTCAAAAGAGCTGCAGCACTAAGGCTGTGTCAGGGACTGCGCCTGATTTGTGTTCTTTCAGGTTCGCACCCATAACACTCTCAAAAGAGCTCCAGCACTAAGGCTGTGTCAGGGACTGCGCCTGATTTGTGTTCTTTCAACACATCTTTCAGGTTTGCACCCATAACACTCTCAAAAGAGCTCCAGCACTAAGGCTGTGTCAGGGACTGCGCCTGATTTTTGTTCTTTTAGGTCAGCACCCGTAACACTCTCAAAAGAGCTCCAGCACTAAGGCTGTGTCAGGGACTGCGCCTGATTTGTGTTCTTTCAGGTTTGCACCCATAACACTCTCAAAAGAGCTCCAGCACTAAGGCTGTGTCAGGGACTGCGCCTGATTTGTGTTCTTTCAACACATCTATCAGGTTTGCAACCATAACACTCTCAAAAGAGCTCCAGCACTAAGGCTGTGTCAGGGACTGCGCCTGATTTGTGTTCTTTCAGGTCAGCATCCATAACACTCTTTAAAGAGCTCCAGCACTAAGGCTGTATCAGGGACTGCCCCTGATTTGTGTTCTTTCAACACATCTTTCAGGTCAGCATCCATAACACTCTCAAAAGAGCTCCAGCACTAAGGCTGTGTCAGGGACTGCGCCTGATTTGTGTTCTTTCTGGTTTGCACCCATAACACTCTCAAAAGAGCTCCAGCACTAAGGCTGTATCAGGGACTGCGCCTGATTTGTGTCCTTTCAGGTCAGCACCCGTAACACTCTCAAAAGAGCTCCAGCACTAAGGCTGTGTCAGGGACTGCGCCTGATTTGTGTTCTTTCAACACATCTTTCAGGTTTGCACCCATAACACTCTCAAAAGAGCTCCAGCACTAAGGCTGTGTCAGGGACTGCGCCTGATTTGTGTTCTTTCAGGTCAGCATCCACAACACTCACAAAAGAGCTGCAGCACTAAGGCTGTGTCAGGGACTGCGCCTGATTTGTGTTCTTTCAGGTTCGCACCCATAACACTCTCAAAAGAGCTCCAGCACTAAGGCTGTGTCAGGGACTGCGCCTGATTTGTGTTCTTTCAACACATCTTTCAGGTTTGCACCCATAACACTCTCAAAAGAGCTCCAGCACTAAGGCTGTGTCAGGGACTGCGACTGATTTGTGTTCTTTCAGGTCAGCACCCGTAACACTCTCAAAAGAGCTCCAGCACTAAGGCTGTGTCAGGGACTGCGCCTGATTTGTGTTCTTTTAGGTCAGCACCCGTAACACTCTCAAAAGAGCTCCAGCACTAAGGCTGTGTCAGGGACTGCGCCTGATTTGTGTTCTTTCAGGTTTGCACCCATAACACTCTCAAAAGAGCTCCAGCACAAAGGCTGTGTCAGGGACTGCGCCTGATTTGTGTTCTTTCAGGTCAGCATCCATAACACTCTTAAAAGAGCTCCAGCACTAAGGCTGTGTCAGGGACTGCGCCTGATTTGTGTTGTTTCAGGTCAGCAGCATCCATAACACTCTTAAAAGAGCTCCAGCACTAAGGCTGTGTCAGGGACTGCGCCTGATTTGTGTTCTTTCAGGTTTGCACCCATAACACTCTCAAAAGAGCTCCAGCACTAAGGCTGTGTCAGGGACTGCGCCTGATTTGTGTTCTTTCAGGTCAGCACCCGTAACACTCTCAAAAGTGTGTCAGGGACTGCGCCTGATTTGTGTTCTTTCAGGTTTGCACCCATAACACTCTCAAAAGAGCTCCAGCACTAAGGCTGTGTCAGGGACTGCGCCTGATTTGTGTTCTTTCAGGTCAGCATCCATAACACTCTTAAAAGAGCTCCAGCACTAAGGCTGTGTCAGGGACTGCGCCTGATTTGTGTTCTTTCAGGTCAGCATCCATAACACTCTTAAAAGAGCTCCAGCACTAAGGCTGTATCAGGGACTGCCCCTGATTTGTGTTCTTTCAACACATCTTTCAGGTCAGCATCCATAACACTCTTAAAGGAGCTCCAGCACTAAGGCTGTGTCAGGGACTGCGCCTGATTTGTGTTCTTTCTGGTTTGCACCCATAACACTCTCAAAAGAGCTCCAGCACTAAGGCTGTGTCAGGGACTGCGCCTGATTTGTGTTCTTTCAGGTCAGCATCCATAACACTCTTAAAAGAGCTCCAGCACTAAGGCTGTATCAGGGACTGCGCCTGATTTGTGTCCTTTCAGGTCAGCACCCGTAACACTCTCAAAAGAGCTCCAGCACTAAGGCTGTGTCAGGGACTGCGCCTGATTTGTGTTCTTTCAACACATCTTTCAGGTTTGCACCCATAACACTAACAAAAGAGCTCCAGCACTAAGGCTGTGTCAGGGACTGCGCCTGATTTGTGTTCTTTCAGGTCAGCATCCATAACACTCTCAAAAGAGCTCCAGCACTAAGGCTGTGTCAGGGACTGCGCCTGATTTGTGTTCTTTCAGGTTTGCACCCATAACACTCTCAAAAGAGCTCCAGCACTAAGGCTGTGTCAGGGACTGCGCCTGATTTGTGTTCTTTCAGGTCAGCACCCGTAACACTCTCAAAAGAGCTCCAGCACTAAGGCTGTGTCAGGGACTGCGCCTGATTTGTGTTCTTTCAGGTTTGCACCCATAACACTCTCAAAAGAGCTCCAGCACTAAGGCTGTGTCAGGGACTGCGCCTGATTTGTGTTCTTTCAGGTTTGCACCCATAACACTCTCAAAAGAGCTCCAGCACTAAGGCTGTATCAGGGACTGCGCCTGATTTGTGTTCTTTCAGGTTAGCACCCGTAACACTCTCATAAGAGCTCCAGCACTAAGGCTGTGTCAGGGACTGCGCCTGATTTGTGTTCTTTCAGGTTTGCACCCATAACACTCTCAAAAGAGCTCCAGCACTAAGGCTGTATCAGGGACTGCGCCTGATTTGTGTTCTTTCAGGTTTGCACCCATAACACTCTCAAAAGAGCTCCAGCACTAAGGCTGTGTCAGGGACTGCGCCTGATTTGTGTTCTTTCAGGTTAGCACCCGTAACACTCTCATAAGAGCTCCAGCACTAAGGCTGTGTCAGGGACTGCGCCTGATTTGTGTTCTTTCAGGTTTGCACCCATAACACTCTCAAAAGAGCTCCAGCACTAAGGCTGTATCAGGGACTGCGCCTGATTTGTGTTCTTTCAGGTTAGCACCCGTAACACTCTCAAAAGAGCTCCAGCACTAAGGCTGTGTCAGGGACTGCGCCTGATTTGTGTTCTTTCAGGTTCGCACCCATAACACTCTCAAAAGAGCTCCAGAACTAAGGCTGTGTCAGGGACTGCGCCTGATTTGTGTTCTTTCAACACATCTTTCAGGTTTGCACCCATAACACTCTCAAAAGAGCTCCAGCACTAAGGCTGTGTCAGGGACTGCGCCTGATTTGTGTTCTTTCAGGTTAGCACCCGTAACACTCTCAAAAGAGCTCCAGCACTAAGGCTGTGTCAGGGACTGCGCCTGATTTGTGTTCTTTCAGGTCAGCATCCATAACACTCTTAAAAGAGCTCCAGCACTAAGGCTGTGTCAGGGACTGCGCCTGATTTGTGTTCTTTCAGGTTTGCACCCATAACACTCTCAAAAGAGCTCCAGCACTAAGGCTGTGTCAGGGACTGCGCCTGATTTGTGTTCTTTCAGGTTCGCACCCATAACACTCTCAAAAGAGCTCCAGCACTAAGGCTGTGTCAGGGACTGCGCCTGATTTGTGTTCTTTCAGGTTTGCACCCATAACACTCTTAAAAGAGCTCCAGCACTAAGGCTGTGTCAGGGACTGCGCCTGATTTGTGTTCTTTCAGGTTCGCACCCATAACACTCTCAAAAGAGCTCCAGCACTAAGGCTGTGTCAGGGACTGCGCCTGATTTGTGTTCTTTCAGGTTTGCACCCATAACACTCTCAAAAGAGCTCCAGCACTAAGGCTGTGTCAGGGACTGCGCCTGATTTGTGTTCTTTCAGGTTTGCACCCATAACACTCTCAAAAGAGCTCCAGCACTAAGGCTGTGTCAGGGACTGCGCCTGATTTGTGTTCTTTCAGGTTTGCACCCAAAACACTCTCAAAAGAGCTCCAGCACAAAGGCTGTGTCAGGGACTGCGCCTGATTTGTGTTCTTTCAGGTCAGCATCCATAACACTCTTAAAAGAGCTCCAGCACTAAGGCTGTGTCAGGGACTGTGCCTGATTTTTGTTGTTTCAGGTCAGCAGCATCCATAACACTCTTAAAAGAGCTCCAGCACTAAGGCTGTGTCAGGGACTGCGCCTGATTTGTGTTCTTTCAGGATTGCACCCATAACACTCTCAAAAGAGCTCCAGCACTAAGGCTGTGTCAGGGACTGCGCCTGATTTGTGTTCTTTCAGGTCAGCACCCGTAACACTCTCAAAAGAGCTCCAGCACTAAGGCTGTGTCAGGGACTGCGCCTGATTTGTGTTCTTTCAACACATCTTTCAGGTTTGCACCCATAACACTCTCAAAAGAGCTCCAGCACTAAAGCTGTGTCAGGGACTGCGCCTGATTTGTGTTCTTTCAGGTTCGCACCCATAACACTCTCAAAAGAGCTCCAGCACTAAGGCTGTGTCAGGGACTGCGCCTGATTTGTGTTCTTTCAACACATCTTTCAGGTTTGCACCCATAACACTCTCAAAAGAGCTCCAGCACTAAGGCTGTGTCAGGGACTGCGCCTGATTTGTGTTCTTTCAGGTCAGCATCCACAACACTCTCAAAAGAGCTGCAGCACTAAGGCTGTGTCAGGGACTGCGCCTGATTTGTGTTCTTTCAGGTTCGCACCCATAACACTCTCAAAAGAGCTCCAGCACTAAGGCTGTGTCAGGGACTGCGCCTGATTTGTGTTCTTTCAACACATCTTTCAGGTTTGCACCCATAACACTCTCAAAAGAGCTCCAGCACTAAGGCTGTGTCAGGGACTGCGCCTGATTTTTGTTCTTTTAGGTCAGCACCCGTAACACTCTCAAAAGAGCTCCAGCACTAAGGCTGTGTCAGGGACTGCGCCTGATTTGTGTTCTTTCAGGTTTGCACCCATAACACTCTCAAAAGAGCTCCAGCACTAAGGCTGTGTCAGGGACTGCGCCTGATTTGTGTTCTTTCAACACATCTATCAGGTTTGCAACCATAACACTCTCAAAAGAGCTCCAGCACTAAGGCTGTGTCAGGGACTGCGCCTGATTTGTGTTCTTTCAGGTCAGCATCCATAACACTCTTTAAAGAGCTCCAGCACTAAGGCTGTATCAGGGACTGCCCCTGATTTGTGTTCTTTCAACACATCTTTCAGGTCAGCATCCATAACACTCTCAAAAGAGCTCCAGCACTAAGGCTGTGTCAGGGACTGCGCCTGATTTGTGTTCTTTCTGGTTTGCACCCATAACACTCTCAAAAGAGCTCCAGCACTAAGGCTGTATCAGGGACTGCGCCTGATTTGTGTCCTTTCAGGTCAGCACCCGTAACACTCTCAAAAGAGCTCCAGCACTAAGGCTGTGTCAGGGACTGCGCCTGATTTGTGTTCTTTCAACACATCTTTCAGGTTTGCACCCATAACACTCTCAAAAGAGCTCCAGCACTAAGGCTGTGTCAGGGACTGCGCCTGATTTGTGTTCTTTCAGGTCAGCATCCACAACACTCACAAAAGAGCTGCAGCACTAAGGCTGTGTCAGGGACTGCGCCTGATTTGTGTTCTTTCAGGTTCGCACCCATAACACTCTCAAAAGAGCTCCAGCACTAAGGCTGTGTCAGGGACTGCGCCTGATTTGTGTTCTTTCAACACATCTTTCAGGTTTGCACCCATAACACTCTCAAAAGAGCTCCAGCACTAAGGCTGTGTCAGGGACTGCGCCTGATTTGTGTTCTTTCAGGTCAGCACCCGTAACACTCTCAAAAGAGCTCCAGCACTAAGGCTGTGTCAGGGACTGCGCCTGATTTGTGTTCTTTTAGGTCAGCACCCGTAACACTCTCAAAAGAGCTCCAGCACTAAGGCTGTGTCAGGGACTGCGCCTGATTTGTGTTCTTTCAGGTTTGCACCCATAACACTCTCAAAAGAGCTCCAGCACTAAGGCTGTGTCAGGGACTGCGCCTGATTTGTGTTCTTTCAGGTCAGCACCCATAACACTCTCAAAAGAGCTCCAGCACTAAGGCTGTGTCAGGGACTGCGCCTGATTTGTGTTGTTTCAGGTCAGCAGCATCCATAACACTCTTAAAAGAGCTCCAGCACTAAGGCTGTGTCAGGGACTGCGCCTGATTTGTGTTCTTTCAGGTTTGCACCCGTAACACTCTCAAAAGAGCTCCAGCACTAAGGCTGTGTCAGGGACTGCGCCTGATTTGTGTTCTTTCAGGTCAGCACCCGTAACACTCTCAAAAGTGTGTCAGGGACTGCGCCTGATTTGTGTTCTTTCAGGTTTGCACCCATAACACTCTCAAAAGAGCTCCAGCACTAAGGCTGTGTCAGGGACTGCGCCTGATTTGTGTTCTTTCAGGTCAGCATCCATAACACTCTTAAAAGAGCTCCAGCACTAAGGCTGTGTCAGGGACTGCGCCTGATTTGTGTTCTTTCAGGTCAGCATCCATAACACTCTTAAAAGAGCTCCAGCACTAAGGCTGTATCAGGGACTGCCCCTGATTTGTGTTCTTTCAACACATCTTTCAGGTCAGCATCCATAACACTCTTAAAGGAGCTCCAGCACTAAGGCTGTGTCAGGGACTGCGCCTGATTTGTGTTCTTTCTGGTTTGCACCCATAACACTCTCAAAAGAGCTCCAGCACTAAGGCTGTGTCAGGGACTGCGCCTGATTTGTGTTCTTTCAGGTCAGCATCCATAACACTCTTAAAAGAGCTCCAGCACTAAGGCTGTGTCAGGGACTGCGCCTGATTTGTGTCCTTTCAGGTCAGCACCCGTAACACTCTCAAAAGAGCTCCAGCACTAAGGCTGTGTCAGGGACTGCGCCTGATTTGTGTTCTTTCAACACATCTTTCAGGTTTGCACCCATAACACTAACAAAAGAGCTCCAGCACTAAGGCTGTGTCAGGGACTGCGCCTGATTTGTGTTCTTTCAGGTCAGCATCCATAACACTCTCAAAAGAGCTCCAGCACTAAGGCTGTGTCAGGGACTGCGCCTGATTTGTGTTCTTTCAGGTTTGCACCCATAACACTCTCAAAAGAGCTCCAGCACTAAGGCTGTGTCAGGGACTGCGCCTGATTTGTGTTCTTTCAGGTCAGCACCCGTAACACTCTCAAAAGAGCTCCAGCACTAAGGCTGTGTCAGGGACTGCGCCTGATTTGTGTTCTTTCAGGTTTGCACCCATAACACTCTCAAAAGAGCTCCAGCACTAAGGCTGTGTCAGGGACTGCGCCTGATTTGTGTTCTTTCAGGTTTGCACCCATAACACTCTCAAAAGAGCTCCAGCACTAAGGCTGTATCAGGGACTGCGCCTGATTTGTGTTCTTTCAGGTTAGCACCCGTAACACTCTCATAAGAGCTCCAGCACTAAGGCTGTGTCAGGGACTGCGCCTGATTTGTGTTCTTTCAGGTTAGCACCCGTAACACTCTCAAAAGAGCTCCAGCACTAAGGCTGTATCAGGGACTGCGCCTGATTTGTGTTCTTTCAGGTTTGCACCCATAACACTCTCAAAAGAGCTCCAGCACTAAGGCTGTGTCAGGGACTGCGCCTGATTTGTGTTCTTTCAGGTTAGCACCCGTAACACTCTCATAAGAGCTCCAGCACTAAGGCTGTGTCAGGGACTGCGCCTGATTTGTGTTCTTTCAGGTTTGCACCCATAACACTCTCAAAAGAGCTCCAGCACTAAGGCTGTATCAGGGACTGCGCCTGATTTGTGTTCTTTCAGGTTAGCACCCGTAACACTCTCAAAAGAGCTCCAGCACTAAGGCTGTGTCAGGGACTGCGCCTGATTTGTGTTCTTTCAGGTTCGCACCCATAACACTCTCAAAAGAGCTCCAGAACTAAGGCTGTGTCAGGGACTGCGCCTGATTTGTGTTCTTTCAACACATCTTTCAGGTTTGCACCCATAACACTCTCAAAAGAGCTCCAGCACTAAGGCTGTGTCAGGGACTGCGCCTGATTTGTGTTCTTTCAGGTTAGCACCCATAACACTCTCAAAAGAGCTCCAGCACTAAGGCTGTGTCAGGGACTGCGCCTGATTTGTGTTCTTTCAGGTCAGCATCCATAACACTCTTAAAAGAGCTCCAGCACTAAGGCTGTGTCAGGGACTGCGCCTGATTTGTGTTCTTTCAGGTTTGCACCCATAACACTCTCAAAAGAGCTCCAGCACTAAGGCTGTGTCAGGGACTGCGCCTGATTTGTGTTCTTTCAGGTTCGCACCCATAACACTCTCAAAAGAGCTCCAGCACTAAGGCTGTGTCAGGGACTGCGCCTGATTTGTGTTCTTTCAGGTTTGCACCCATAACACTCTTAAAAGAGCTCCAGCACTAAGGCTGTGTCAGGGACTGCGCCTGATTTGTGTTCTTTCAGGTTCGCACCCATAACACTCTCAAAAGAGCTCCAGCACTAAGGCTGTGTCAGGGACTGCGCCTGATTTGTGTTCTTTCAGGTTTGCACCCATAACACTCTCAAAAGAGCTCCAGCACTAAGGCTGTGTCAGGGACTGCGCCTGATTTGTGTTCTTTCAGGTTTGCACCCATAACACTCTCAAAAGAGCTCCAGCACTAAGGCTGTGTCAGGGACTGCGCCTGATTTGTGTTCTTTCAGGTTTGCACCCAAAACACTCTCAAAAGAGCTCCAGCACAAAGGCTGTGTCAGGGACTGCGCCTGATTTGTGTTCTTTCAGGTCAGCATCCATAACACTCTTAAAAGAGCTCCAGCACTAAGGCTGTGTCAGGGACTGTGCCTGATTTTTGTTGTTTCAGGTCAGCAGCATCCATAACACTCTTAAAAGAGCTCCAGCACTAAGGCTGTGTCAGGGACTGCGCCTGATTTGTGTTCTTTCAGGATTGCACCCATAACACTCTCAAAAGAGCTCCAGCACTAAGGCTGTGTCAGGGACTGCGCCTGATTTGTGTTCTTTCAGGTCAGCACCCGTAACACTCTCAAAAGAGCTCCAGCACTAAGGCTGTGTCAGGGACTGCGCCTGATTTGTGTTCTTTCAACACATCTTTCAGGTTTGCACCCATAACACTCTCAAAAGAGCTCCAGCACTAAAGCTGTGTCAGGGACTGCGCCTGATTTGTGTTCTTTCAGGTTCGCACCCATAACACTCTCAAAAGAGCTCCAGCACTAAGGCTGTGTCAGGGACTGCGCCTGATTTGTGTTCTTTCAACACATCTTTCAGGTTTGCACCCATAACACTCTCAAAAGAGCTCCAGCACTAAGGCTGTGTCAGGGACTGCGCCTGATTTGTGTTCTTTCAGGTTAGCACCCGTAACACTCTCAAAAGAGCTCCAGCACTAAGGCTGTGTCAGGGACTGCGCCTGATTTGTGTTCTTTCAGGTCAGCACCCGTAACACTCTCAAAAGAGCTCCAGCACTAAGGCTGTGTCAGGGACTGCGCCTGATTTGTGTTCTTTCAACACATCTTTCAGGTTTGCACCCATAACACTCTCAAAAGAGCTCCAGCACTAAGGCTGTGTCAGGGACTGCGCCTGATTTGTGTTCTTTCAGGTTTGCACCCATAACACTCTCAAAAGAGCTCCAGCACTAAGGCTGTGTCAGGGACTGCGCCTGATTTGTGTTCTTTCAGGTTAGCACCCGTAACACTCTCATAAGAGCTCCAGCACTAAGGCTGTGTCAGGGACTGCGCCTGATTTGTGTTCTTTCAGGTTTGCACCCATAACACTCTCAAAAGAGCTCCAGCACTAAGGCTGTGTCAGGGACTGCGCCTGATTTGTGTTCTTTCAGGTCAGCACCCGTAACACTCTCAAAAGAGCTCCAGCACTAAGGCTGTGTCAGGGACTGCGCCTGATTTGTGTTCTTTCAACACATCTTTCAGGTTTGCACCCATAACACTCTCAAAAGAGCTCCAGCACTAAGGCTGTGTCAGGGACTGCGCCTGATTTGTGTTCTTTCAGGTTTGCACCCATAACACTCTCAAAAGAGCTCCAGCACTAAGGCTGTGTCAGGGACTGCGCCTGATTTGTGTTCTTTCAGGTCAGCACCCGTAACACTCTCAAAAGAGCTCCAGCACTAAGGCTGTGTCAGGGACTGCGCCTGATTTGTGTTCTTTCAACACATCTTTCAGGTTTGCACCCATAACACTCTCAAAAGAGCTCCAGCACTAAGGCTGTGTCAGGGACTGCGCCTGATTTGTGTTCTTTCAGGTTTGCACCCATAACACTCTCAAAAGAGCTCCAGCACTAAGGCTGTGTCAGGGACTGCGCCTGATTTGTGTTCTTTCAGGTTTGCACCCATAGCACTCTCAAAAGAGCTCCAGCACTAAGGCTGTGTCAGGGACTGCGCCTGATTTGTGTTCTTTCAGGTTTGCACCCATAACACTCTTAAAAGAGCTCCAGCACTAAGGCTGTATCAGGGACTGCGCCTGATTTGTGTTCTTTCAACACATCTTTCAGGTTTGCACCCATAACACTCTCAAAAGAGCTCCAGCACTAAGGCTGTGTCAGGGACTGCGCCTGATTTGTGTCCTTTCAGGTCAGCACCCGTAACACTCTCAAAAGAGCTCCAGCACTAAGGCTGTGTCAGGGACTGCGCCTGATTTGTGTTCTTTCAGGTTCGCACCCATTACACTCTCAAAAGAGCTCCAGCACTAAGGCTGTGTCAGGGACTGCGCCTGATTTGTGTTGTTTCAGGTTTGCACCCATAACACTCTCAAAAGAGCTCCAGCACTAAGGCTGTGTCAGGGACTGCGCCTGATTTGTGTTCTTTCAGGTCAGCACCCGTAACACTCTCAAAAGAGCTCCAGCACTAAGGCTGTGTCAGGGACTGCGCCTGATTTGTGTTCTTTCAACACATCTTTCAGGTTTGCACCCATAACACTCTCAAAAGAGCTCCAGCACTAAGGCTATGTCAGGGACTGCACCTGATTTGTGTTCTTTCAGGTTTGCACCCATAACACTCTCAAAAGAGCTCCAGCACTAAGGCTGTGTGAGGGACTGCGCCTGATTTGTGTTCTTTCAGGTTTGCACCCATAGCACTCTCAAAAGAGCTCCAGCACTAAGGCTGTGTCAGGGACTGCGCCTGATTTGTGTTCTTTCAGGTTTGCACCCATAACACTCTTAAAAGAGCTCCAGCACTAAGGCTGTATCAGGGACTGCGCCTGATTTGTGTTCTTTCAACACATCTTTCAGGTTTGCACCCATAACACTCTCAAAAGAGCTCCAGCACTAAGGCTGTGTCAGGGACTGCGCCTGATTTGTGTCCTTTCAGGTCAGCACCCGTAACACTCTCAAAAGAGCTCCAGCACTAAGGCTGTGTCAGGGACTGCGCCTGATTTGTGTTCTTTCAGGTCAGCACCCGTTACACTCTCAAAAGAGCTCCAGCACTAAGGCTGTGTCAGGGACTGCGCCTGATTTGTGTTCTTTCAACACATCTTTCAGGTTTGCACCCATAACACTCTCAAAAGAGCTCCAGCACTAAGGCTGTGTCAGGGACTGCGCCTGATTTGTGTTCTTTCAGGTTTGCACCCATAACACTCTCAAAAGAGCTCCAGCACAAAGGCTGTGTCAGGGACTGCGCCTGATTTGTGTTCTTTCAGGTCAGCATCCATAACACTCTTAAAAGAGCTCCAGCACTAAGGCTGTGTCAGGGACTGCGCCTGATTTGTGTTGTTTCAGGTCAGCAGCATCCATAACACTCTTAAAAGAGCTCCAGCACTAAGGCTGTGTCAGGGACTGCGCCTGATTTGTGTTCTTTCAGGTTTGCACCCATAACACTCTCAAAAGAGCTCCAGCACTAAGGCTGTGTCAGGGACTGCGCCTGATTTGTGTTCTTTCAGGTCAGCACCCGTTACACTCTCAAAAGAGCTCCAGCACTAAGGCTGTGTCAGGGACTGCGCCTGATTTGTGTTCTTTCAACACATCTTTCAGGTTTGCACCCATAACACTCTCAAAAGAGCTCCAGCACTAAGGCTGTGTCAGGGACTGCGCCTGATTTGTGTTCTTTCAGGTTTGCACCCATAACACTCTCAAAAGAGCTCCAGCACTAAGGCTGTGTCAGGGACTGCGCCTGATTTGTGTTCTTTCAGGTTTGCACCCATAACACTCTCAAAAGAGCTCCAGCACTAAGGCTGTGTCAGGGACTGCGCCTGATTTGTGTTCTTTCAGGTTTGCACCCATAACACTCTTAAAAGAGCTCCAGCACTAAGGCTGTATCAGGGACTGCGCCTGATTTGTGTTCTTTCAACACATCTTTCAGGTTTGCACCCATAACACTCTCAAAAGAGCTCCAGCACTAAGGCTGTGTCAGGGACTGCGCCTGATTTGTGTCCTTTCAGGTCAGCACCCGTAACACTCTCAAAAGAGCTCCAGCACTAAGGCTGTGTCAGGGACTGCGCCTGATTTGTGTTCTTTCAGGTTCGCACCCATAACACTCTCAAAAGAGCTCCAGCACTAAGGCTGTGTCAGGGACTGCGCCTGATTTGTGTTGTTTCAGGTCAGCAGCATCCATAACACTCTTAAAAGAGCTCCAGCACTAAGGCTGTGTCAGGGACTGCGCCTGATTTGTGTTCTTTCAGGTTTGCACCCATAACACTCTCAAAAGAGCTCCAGCACTAAGGCTGTGTCAGGGACTGCGCCTGATTTGTGTTCTTTCAGGTCAGCACCCGTAACACTCTCAAAAGAGCTCCAGCACTAAGGCTGTGTCAGGGACTGCGCCTGATTTGTGTTCTTTCAACACATCTTTCAGGTTTGCACCCATAACACTCTCAAAAGAGCTCCAGCACTAAGGCTATGTCAGGGACTGCGCCTGATTTGTGTTCTTTCAGGTTTGCACCCATAACACTCTCAAAAGAGCTCCAGCACTAAGGCTGTGTGAGGGACTGCGCCTGATTTGTGTTCTTTCAGGTTTGCACCCATAACACTCTTAAAAGAGCTCCAGCACTAAGGCTGTATCAGGGACTGCGCCTGATTTGTGTTCTTTCAACACATCTTTCAGGTTTGCACCCATAACACTCTCAAAAGAGCTCCAGCACTAAGGCTGTGTCAGGGACTGCGCCTGATTTGTGTCCTTTCAGGTCAGCACCCGTAACACTCTCAAAAGAGCTCCAGCACTAAGGCTGTGTCAGGGACTGCGCCTGATTTGTGTTCTTTCAGGTTCGCACCCATTACACTCTCAAAAGAGCTCCAGCACTAAGGCTGTGTCAGGGACTGCGCCTGATTTGTGTTGTTTCAGGTTTGCACCCATAACACTCTCAAAAGAGCTCCAGCACTAAGGCTGTGTCAGGGACTGCGCCTGATTTGTGTTCTTTCAGGTCAGCACCCGTAACACTCTCAAAAGAGCTCCAGCACTAAGGCTGTGTCAGGGACTGCGCCTGATTTGTGTTCTTTCAACACATCTTTCAGGTTTGCACCCATAACACTCTCAAAAGAGCTCCAGCACTAAGGCTATGTCAGGGACTGCGCCTGATTTGTGTTCTTTCAGGTTTGCACCCATAACACTCTCAAAAGAGCTCCAGCACTAAGGCTGTGTGAGGGACTGCGCCTGATTTGTGTTCTTTCAGGTTTGCACCCATAGCACTCTCAAAAGAGCTCCAGCACTAAGGCTGTGTCAGGGACTGCGCCTGATTTGTGTTCTTTCAGGTTTGCACCCATAACACTCTTAAAAGAGCTCCAGCACTAAGGCTGTATCAGGGACTGCGCCTGATTTGTGTTCTTTCAACACATCTTTCAGGTTTGCACCCATAACACTCTCAAAAGAGCTCCAGCACTAAGGCTGTGTCAGGGACTGCGCCTGATTTGTGTCCTTTCAGGTCAGCACCCGTAACACTCTCAAAAGAGCTCCAGCACTAAGGCTGTGTCAGGGACTGCGCCTGATTTGTGTTCTTTCAGGTCAGCACCCGTTACACTCTCAAAAGAGCTCCAGCACTAAGGCTGTGTCAGGGACTGCGCCTGATTTGTGTTCTTTCAACACATCTTTCAGGTTTGCACCCATAACACTCTCAAAAGAGCTCCAGCACTAAGGCTGTGTCAGGGACTGCGCCTGATTTGTGTTCTTTCAGGTTTGCACCCATAACACTCTCAAAAGAGCTCCAGCACAAAGGCTGTGTCAGGGACTGCGCCTGATTTGTGTTCTTTCAGGTCAGCATCCATAACACTCTTAAAAGAGCTCCAGCACTAAGGCTGTGTCAGGGACTGCGCCTGATTTGTGTTGTTTCAGGTCAGCAGCATCCATAACACTCTTAAAAGAGCTCCAGCACTAAGGCTGTGTCAGGGACTGCGCCTGATTTGTGTTCTTTCAGGTTTGCACCCATAACACTCTCAAAAGAGCTCCAGCACTAAGGCTGTGTCAGGGACTGAACCTGATTTGTGTTCTTTCAGGTCAGCACCCGTTACACTCTCAAAAGAGCTCCAGCACTAAGGCTGTGTCAGGGACTGCGCCTGATTTGTGTTCTTTCAACACATCTTTCAGGTTTGCACCCATAACACTCTCAAAAGAGCTCCAGCACTAAGGCTGTGTCAGGGACTGCGCCTGATTTGTGTTCTTTCAGGTTTGCACCCATAACACTCTCAAAAGAGCTCCAGCACTAAGGCTGTGTCAGGGACTGCGCCTGATTTGTGTTCTTTCAGGTTTGCACCCATAACACTCTCAAAAGAGCTCCAGCACTAAGGCTGTGTCAGGGACTGCGCCTGATTTGTGTTCTTTCAGGTTTGCACCCATAACACTCTTAAAAGAGCTCCAGCACTAAGGCTGTATCAGGGACTGCGCCTGATTTGTGTTCTTTCAACACATCTTTCAGGTTTGCACCCATAACACTCTCAAAAGAGCTCCAGCACTAAGGCTGTGTCAGGGACTGCGCCTGATTTGTGTTCTTTCAGGTCAGCACCCGTAACACTCTCAAAAGAGCTCCAGCACTAAGGCTGTGTCAGGGACTGCGCCTGATTTGTGTTCTTTCAGGTTCGCACCCATAACACTCTCAAAAGAGCTCCAGCACTAAGGCTGTGTCAGGGACTGCGCCTGATTTGTGTTGTTTCAGGTCAGCAGCATCCATAACACTCTTAAAAGAGCTCCAGCACTAAGGCTGTGTCAGGGACTGCGCCTGATTTGTGTTCTTTCAGGTTTGCACCCATAACACTCTCAAAAGAGCTCCAGCACTAAGGCTGTGTCAGGGACTGCGCCTGATTTGTGTTCTTTCAGGTCAGCACCCGTAACACTCTCAAAAGAGCTCCAGCACTAAGGCTGTGTCAGGGACTGCGCCTGATTTGTGTTCTTTCAACACATCTTTCAGGTTTGCACCCATAACACTCTCAAAAGAGCTCCAGCACTAAGGCTATGTCAGGGACTGCGCCTGATTTGTGTTCTTTCAGGTTTGCACCCATAACACTCTCAAAAGAGCTCCAGCACTAAGGCTGTGTGAGGGACTGCGCCTGATTTGTGTTCTTTCAGGTTTGCACCCATAGCACTCTCAAAAGAGCTCCAGCACTAAGGCTGTGTCAGGGACTGCGCCTGATTTGTGTTCTTTCAGGTTTGCACCCATAACACTCTTAAAAGAGCTCCAGCACTAAGGCTGTCTCAGGGACTGCGCCTGATTTGTGTTCTTTCAACACATCTTTCAGGTTTGCACCCATAACACTCTCAAAAGAGCTCCAGCACTAAGGCTGTGTCAGGGACTGCGCCTGATTTGTGTCCTTTCAGGTCAGCACCCGTAACACTCTCAAAAGAGCTCCAGCACTAAGGCTGTGTCAGGGACTGCGCCTGATTTGTGTTCTTTCAGGTCAGCACCCGTTACACTCTCAAAAGAGCTCCAGCACTAAGGCTGTGTCAGGGACTGCGCCTGATTTGTGTTCTTTCAACACATCTTTCAGGTTTGCACCCATAACACTCTCAAAAGAGCTCCAGCACTAAGGCTGTGTCAGGGACTGCGCCTGATTTGTGTTCTTTTAGGTCAGCACCCGTAACACTCTCAAAAGAGCTCCAGCACTAAGGCTGTGTCAGGGACTGAACCTGATTTGTGTTATTTCAGGTTTGCACCCATAACACTCTCAAAAGAGCTCCAGCACTAAGGCTGTGTCAGGGACTGCGCCTGATTTGTGTTCTTTCAGGTCAGCACCCGTAACACTCTCAAAAGAGCTCCAGCACTAAGGCTGTGTCAGGGACTGCGCCTGATTTGTGTTCTTTCAGGTTTGCACCCATAACACTCTCAAAAGAGCTCCAGCACAAAGGCTGTGTCAGGGACTGCGCCTGATTTGTGTTCTTTCAGGTCAGCATCCATAACACTCTTAAAAGAGCTCCAGCACTAAGGCTGTGTCAGGGACTGCGCCTGATTTGTGTTGTTTCAGGTCAGCAGCATCCATAACACTCTTAAAAGAGCTCCAGCACTAAGGCTGTGTCAGGGACTGCGCCTGATTTGTGTTCTTTCAGGTTTGCACCCATAACACTCTCAAAAGAGCTCCAGCACTAAGGCTGTGTCAGGGACTGCGCCTGATTTGTGTTCTTTCAGGTCAGCACCCGTTACACTCTCAAAAGAGCTCCAGCACTAAGGCTGTGTCAGGGACTGCGCCTGATTTGTGTTCTTTCAACACATCTTTCAGGTTTGCACCCATAACACTCTCAAAAGAGCTCCAGCACTAAGGCTGTGTCAGGGACTGCGCCTGATTTGTGTTCTTTCAGGTTTGCACCCATAACACTCTCAAAAGAGCTCCAGCACTAAGGCTGTGTCAGGGACTGCGCCTGATTTGTGTTCTTTCAGGTTTGCACCCATAACACTCTTAAAAGAGCTCCAGCACTAAGGCTGTATCAGGGACTGCGCCTGATTTGTGTTCTTTCAACACATCTTTCAGGTTTGCACCCATAACACTCTCAAAAGAGCTCCAGCACTAAGGCTGTGTCAGGGACTGCGCCTGATTTGTGTCCTTTCAGGTCAGCACCCGTAACACTCTCAAAAGAGCTCCAGCACTAAGGCTGTGTCAGGGACTGCGCCTGATTTGTGTTCTTTCAGGTTCGCACCCATAACACTCTCAAAAGAGCTCCAGCACTAAGGCTGTGTCAGGGACTGCGCCTGATTTGTGTTGTTTCAGGTAAGCAGCATCCATAACACTCTTAAAAGAGCTCCAGCACTAAGGCTGTGTCAGGGACTGCGCCTGATTTGTGTTCTTTCAGGTTTGCACCCATAACACTCTCAAAAGAGCTCCAGCACTAAGGCTGTGTCAGGGACTGCGCCTGATTTGTGTTCTTTCAGGTCAGCACCCGTAACACTCTCAAAAGAGCTCCAGCACTAAGGCTGTGTCAGGGACTGCGCCTGATTTGTGTTCTTTCAACACATCTTTCAGGTTTGCACCCATAACACTCTCAAAAGAGCTCCAGCACTAAGGCTATGTCAGGGACTGCGCCTGATTTGTGTTCTTTCAGGTTTGCACCCATGACACTCTCAAAAGAGCTCCAGCACTAAGGCTGTGTGAGGGACTGCGCCTGATTTGTGTTCTTTCAGGTTTGCACCCATAGCACTCTCAAAAGAGCTCCAGCACTAAGGCTGTGTCAGGGACTGCGCCTGATTTGTGTTCTTTCAGGTTTGCACCCATAACACTCTTAAAAGAGCTCCAGCACTAAGGCTGTATCAGGGACTGCGCCTGATTTGTGTTCTTTCAACACATCTTTCAGGTTTGCACCCATAACACTCTCAAAAGAGCTCCAGCACTAAGGCTGTGTCAGGGACTGCGCCTGATTTGTGTCCTTTCAGGTCAGCACCCGTAACACTCTCAAA
Source organism: Pieris napi (assembly GCF_905475465.1). Lineage (NCBI taxonomy): Eukaryota > Metazoa > Arthropoda > Insecta > Lepidoptera > Pieridae > Pieris > Pieris napi. Next base: position 6,031,556 of record NC_062237.1, on the reverse strand, counting down.
AGAGCTCCAGCACTAAGGCTGTGTCAGGGACTGCGCCTGATTTGTGTTCTTTCAGGTCAGCACCCGTTACACTCTCAAAAGAGCTCCAGCACTAAGGCTGTGTCAGGGACTGCGCCTGATTTGTGTTCTTTCAACACATCTTTCAGGTTTGCACCCATAACACTCTCAAAAGAGCTCCAGCACTAAGGCTGTGTCAGGGACTGCGCCTGATTTGTGTTCTTTTAGGTCAGCACCCGTAACACTCTCAAAAGAGCTCCAGCACTAAGGCTGTGTCAGGGACTGAACCTGATTTGTGTTATTTCAGGTTTGCACCCATAACACTCTCAAAAGAGCTCCAGCACTAAGGCTGTGTCAGGGACTGCGCCTGATTTGTGTTCTTTCAGGTCAGCACCCGTAACACTCTCAAAAGAGCTCCAGCACTAAGGCTGTGTCAGGGACTGCGCCTGATTTGTGTTCTTTCAGGTTTGCACCCATAACACTCTCAAAAGAGCTCCAGCACAAAGGCTGTGTCAGGGACTGCGCCTGATTTGTGTTCTTTCAGGTCAGCATCCATAACACTCTTAAAAGAGCTCCAGCACTAAGGCTGTGTCAGGGACTGCGCCTGATTTGTGTTGTTTCAGGTCAGCAGCATCCATAACACTCTTAAAAGAGCTCCAGCACTAAGGCTGTGTCAGGGACTGCGCCTGATTTGTGTTCTTTCAGGTTTGCACCCATAACACTCTCAAAAGAGCTCCAGCACTAAGGCTGTGTCAGGGACTGCGCCTGATTTGTGTTCTTTCAGGTCAGCACCCGTTACACTCTCAAAAGAGCTCCAGCACTAAGGCTGTGTCAGGGACTGCGCCTGATTTGTGTTCTTTCAACACATCTTTCAGGTTTGCACCCATAACACTCTCAAAAGAGCTCCAGCACTAAGGCTGTGTCAGGGACTGCGCCTGATTTGTGTTCTTTCAGGTTTGCACCCATAACACTCTCAAAAGAGCTCCAGCACTAAGGCTGTGTCAGGGACTGCGCCTGATTTGTGTTCTTTCAGGTTTGCACCCATAACACTCTCAAAAGAGCTCCAGCACTAAGGCTGTGTCAGGGACTGCGCCTGATTTGTGTTCTTTCAGGTTTGCACCCATAACACTCTTAAAAGAGCTCCAGCACTAAGGCTGTATCAGGGACTGCGCCTGATTTGTGTTCTTTCAACACATCTTTCAGGTTTGCACCCATAACACTCTCAAAAGAGCTCCAGCACTAAGGCTGTGTCAGGGACTGCGCCTGATTTGTGTCCTTTCAGGTCAGCACCCGTAACACTCTCAAAAGAGCTCCAGCACTAAGGCTGTGTCAGGGACTGCGCCTGATTTGTGTTCTTTCAGGTTCGCACCCATAACACTCTCAAAAGAGCTCCAGCACTAAGGCTGTGTCAGGGACTGCGCCTGATTTGTGTTCTTTCAACACATCTTTCAGGTTTGCACCCATAACACTCTCAAAAGAGCTCCAGCACTAAGGCTGTGTCAGGGACTGCGCCTGATTTGTGTTTTTTAGGTCAGCACCCGTAACACTCTCAAAAGAGCTCCAGCACTAAGGCTGTGTCAGGGACTGCGCCTGATTTGTGTTATTTCAGGTTTGCACCCATAACACTCTCAAAAGAGCTCCAGCACTAAGGCTGTGTCAGGGACTGCGCCTGATTTGTGTTCTTTCAGGTCAGCACCCGTAACACTCTCAAAAGAGCTCCAGCACTAAGGCTGTGTCAGGGACTGCGCCTGATTTGTGTTCTTTCAGGTTTGCACCCATAACACTCTCAAAAGAGCTCCAGCACAAAGGCTGTGTCAGGGACTGCGCCTGATTTGTGTTCTTTCAGGTCAGCATCCATAACACTCTTAAAAGAGCTCCAGCACTAAGGCTGTGTCAGGGACTGCGCCTGATTTGTGTTGTTACAGGTCAGCAGCATCCATAACACTCTTAAAAGAGCTCCAGCACTAAGGCTGTGTCAGGGACTGCGCCTGATTTGTGATCTTTCAGGTTTGCACCCATAACACTCTCAAAAGAGCTCCAGCACTAAGGCTGTGTCAGGGACTACGCCTGATTTGTGTTCTTTCAGGTCAACACCCGTAACACTCTCAAAAGAGCTCCAGCACTAAGGCTGTGTCAGGGACTGCACCTGATATGTGTTCTTTCAGGTTTGCACCCATAACACTCTCAAAAGAGCTCCAGCACTAAGGCTGTGTCAGGGACTGCGCCTGATTTGTGTCCTTTCAGGTCAGCACCCGTAACACTCTCAAAAGAGCTCCAGCACTAAGGCTGTGTCAGGGACTGCGCCTGATTTGTGTTCTTTCAGGTTCGCACCCATAACACTCTCAAAAGAGCTCCAGCACTAAGGCTGTGTCAGGGACTGCGCCTGATTTGTGTTCTTTCAACACATCTTTCAGGTTTGCACCCATAACACTCTCAAAAGAGCTCCAGCACTAAGGCTGTGTCAGGGACTGCGCCTGATTTGTGTTCTTTTAGGTCAGCACCCGTAACACTCTCAAAAGAGCTCCAGCACTAAGGCTGTGTTAGGGACTGCGCCTGATTTGTGTTCTTTCAGGTTTGCACCCATAACACTCTTAAAAGAGCTCCAGCACTAAGCCTGTATCAGGGACTGCGCCTGATTTGTGTTCTTTCAACACATCTTTCAGGTTTGCACCCATAACACTCTCAAAAGAGCTCCAGCACTAAGGCTGTGTCAGGGACTGCGCCTGATTTGTGTTCTTTCAGGTTTGCACCCATAACACTCTCAAAAGAGCTCCAGCACAAAGGCTGTGTCAGGGACTGCGCCTGATTTGTGTTCTTTCAGGTCAGCATCCATAACACTCTTAAAAGAGCTCCAGCACTAAGGCTGTGTCAGGGACTGCGCCTGATTTGTGTTGTTTCAGGTCAGCAGCATCCATAACACTCTTAAAAGAGCTCCAGCACTAAGGCTGTGTCAGGGACTGCGCCTGATTTGTGTTCTTTCAGGTTTGCACCCATAACACTCTCAAAAGAGCTCCAGCACTAAGGCTGTGTCAGGGACTGCGCCTGATTTGTGTTCTTTCAGGTCAGCACCCGTAACACTCTCAAAAGAGCTCCAGCACTAAGGCTGTGTCAGGGACTGCGCCTGATTTGTGTTCTTTCAACACATCTTTCAGGTTTGCACCCATAACACTCTCAAAAGAGCTCCAGCACTAAGGCTGTGTCAGGGACTGCGCCTGATTTGTGTTCTTTCAGGTTTGAACCCATAACACTCTCAAAAGAGCTCCAGCACTAAGGCTGTGTCAGGGACTGCGCCTGATTTGTGTTCTTTCAGGTCAGCACCCGTAACACTCTCAAAAGAGCTCCAGCACTAAGGCTGTGTCAGGGACTGCGCCTGATTTGTGTTCTTTTAGGTCAGCACCCGTAACACTCTCAAAAGAGCTCCAGCACTAAGGCTGTGTCAGGGACTGCGCCTGATTTGTGGTATTTCAGGTTTGCACCCATAACACTCTCAAAAGAGCTCCAGCACTAAGGCTGTGTCAGGGACTGCGCCTGATTTGTGTTCTTTCAGGTCAGCACCCGTAACACTCTCAAAAGAGCTCCAGCACTAAGGCTGTGTCAGGGACTGCGCCTGATTTGTGTTCTTTCAGGTTTGCACCCATAACACTCTCAAAAGAGTTCCAGCACAAAGGCTGTGTCAGGGACTGCGCCTGATTTGTGTTCTTTCAGGTCAGCATCCATAACACTCTTAAAAGAGCTCCAGCACTAAGGCTGTGTCAGGGACTGCGCCTGATTTGTGTTGTTTCAGGTCAGCAGCATCCATAACACTCTTAAAAGAGCTCCAGCACTAAGGCTGTGTCAGGGACTGCGCCTGATTTGTGTTCTTTCAGGTTTGCACCCATAACACTCTCAAAAGAGCTCCAGCACTAAGGCTGTGTCAGGGACTGCGCCTGATTTGTGTCCTTTCAGGTCAGCACCCGTAACACTCTCAAAAGAGCTCCAGCACTAAGGCTGTGTCAGGGACTGCGCCTGATTTGTGTTCTTTCAGGTTCGCACCCATAACACTCTCAAAAGAGCTCCAGCACTAAGGCTGTGTCAGGGACTGCGCCTGATTTGTGTTCTTTCAACACATCTTTCAGGTTTGCACCCATAACACTCTCAAAAGAGCTCCAGCACTAAGGATGTGTCAGGGACTGCGCCTGATTTGTGTTCTTTTAGGTCAGCACCCGTAAAACTCTCAAAAGAGCTCCAGCACTAAGGCTGTGTTAGGGACTGCGCCTGATTTGTGTTCTTTCAGGTTTGCACCCATAACACTCTTAAAAGAGCTCCAGCACTAAGGCTGTATCAGGGACTGCGCCTGATTTGTGTTCTTTCAACACATCTTTCAGGTTTGCACCCATAACACTCTCAAAAGAGCTCTAGCACTAAGGCTGTGTCAGGGACTGCGCCTGATTTGTGTTCTTTCAGGTTTGCACCCATAACACTCTCAAAAGAGCTCCAGCACAAAGGCTGTGTCAGGGACTGCGCCTGATTTGTGTTCTTTCAGGTCAGCATCCATATTACTCTTAAAAGAGCTCCAGCACTAAGGCTGTGTCAGGGACTGCGCCTGATTTGTGTTGTTTCAGGTCAGCAGCATCCATAACACTCTTAAAAGAGCTCCAGCACTAAGGCTGTGTCAGGGACTGCGCCTGATTTGTGTTCTTTCAGGTTTGCACCCATAACACTCTCAAAAGAGCTCCAGCACTAAGGCTGTGTCAGGGACTGCGCCTGATTTGTGTTCTTTCAGGTCAGCACCCGTAACACTCTCAAAAGAGCTCCAGCACTAAGGCTGTGTCAGGGACTGCGGCTGATTTGTGTTCTTTCAACACATCTTTCAGGTTTGCACCCATAACACTCTCAAAAGAGCTCTAGCACTAAGGCTGTGTCAGGGACTGCGCCTGATTTGTGTTCTTTCAGGTTTGCACCCATAACACTCTCAAAAGAGCTCCAGCACAAAGGCTGTGTCAGGGACTGCGCCTGATTTGTGTTCTTTCAGGTCAGCATCCATAACACTCTTAAAAGAGCTCCAGCACTAAGGCTGTGTCAGGGACTGCGCCTGATTTGTGTTGTTTCAGGTCAGCAGCATCCATAACACTCTTAAAAGAGCTCCAGCACTAAGGCTGTGTCAGGGACTGCGCCTGATTTGTGTTCTTTCAGGTTTGCACCCATAACACTCTCAAAAGAGCTCCAGCACTAAGGCTGTGTCAGGGACTGCGCCTGATTTGTGTTCTTTCAGGTCAGCACCCGTAACTCTCTCAAAAGAGCTCCAGCACTAAGGCTGTGTCAGGGACTGCGCCTGATTTGTGTTCTTTCAGGTTTGCACCCATAACACTCTCAAAAGAGCTCCAGCACAAAGGCTGTGTCAGGGACTGCGCCTGATTTGTGTTCTTTCAGGTCAGCATCCATAACACTCTTAAAAGAGCTCCAGCACTAAGGCTGTGTCAGGGACTGCGCCTGATTTGTGTTGTTTCAGGTCAGCAGCATCCATAACACTCTTAAAAGAGCTCCAGCACTAAGGATTTGTCAGGGACTGCGCCTGATTTGTGTTCTTTCAGGTTTGCACCCATAACACTCTCAAAAGAGCTCCAGCACTAAGGCTGTGTCAGGGACTGCGCCTGATTTGTGTTCTTTCAGGTCAGCACCCGTAACACTCTCAAAAGAGCTCCAGCACTAAGGCTGTGTCAGGGACTGCGCCTGATTTGTGTTCTTTTAGGTCAGCACCCGTAACACTCTCAAAAGAGCTCCAGCACTAAGGCTGTGTTAGGGACTGCGCCTGATTTGTGTTCTTTCAGGTTTGCACCCATAACACTCTTAAAAGAGCTCCAGCACTAAGGCTGTATCAGGGACTGCGCCTGATTTGTGTTCTTTCAACACATCTTTCAGGTTTGCACCCATAACACTCTCAAAAGAGCTCCAGCACAAAGGCTGTGTCAGGGACTGCGCCTGATTTGTGTTCTTTCAGGTCAGCATCCATAACACTCTTAAAAGAGCTCCAGCACTAAGGCTGTGTCAGGGACTGCGCCTGATTTGTGTTGTTTCAGGTCAGCAGCATCCATAACACTCTTAAAAGAGCTCCAGCACTAAGGCTGTGTCAGGGACTGCGCCTGATTTGTGTTCTTTCAGGTTTGCACCCATAACACTCTCAAAAGAGCTCCAGCACTAAGGCTGTGTCAGGGACTGCGCCTGATTTGTGTTCTTTCAGGTCAGCACCCGTAACACTCTCAAAAGAGCTCCAGCACTAAGGCTGTGTCAGGGACTGCGCCTGATTTGTGTTCTTTCAACACATCTTTCAGGTTTGCACCCATAACACTCTCAAAAGAGCTCCAGCACTAAGGCTGTGTCAGGGACTGCGCCTGATTTGTGTTCTTTCAGGTTTGAACCCATAACACTCTCAAAAGAGCTCCAGCACTAAGGCTGTGTCAGGGACTGCGCCTGATTTGTGTTCTTTCAGGTCAGCACCCGTAACACTCTCAAAAGAGCTCCAGCACTAAGGCTGTGTCAGGGACTGCGCCTGATTTGTGGTATTTCAGGTTTGCACCCATAACACTCTCAAAAGAGCTCCAGCACTAAGGCTGTGTCAGGGACTGCGCCTGATTTGTGTTCTTTCAGGTCAGCACCCGTAACACTCTCAAAAGAGCTCCAGCACTAAGGCTGTGTCAGGGACTGCGCCTGATTTGTGTTCTTTCAGGTTTGCACCCATAACACTCTCAAAAGAGCTCCAGCACTAAGGCTGTGTCAGGGACTGCGCCTGATTTGTGTTCTTTCAGGTCAGCATCCATAACACTCTTAAAAGAGCTCCAGCTCTAAGGCTGTATCAGGGACTGCGCCTGATTTGTGTTCTTTCAGGTTTGCACCCATAACACTCTCAAAAGAGCTCCAGCACTAAGGCTGTGTCAGGGACTGCGCCTGATTTGTGTTCTTTCAGGTCAGCATCCACAACACTCTCAAAAGAGCTCCAGCACTAAGGCTGTGTCAGGGACTGCGCATATTTGTGTTCTTTCAACACATCTTTCAGGTTTGCACCCATAACACTCTCAAAAGAGCTCCAGCACTAAGGCTGTGTCAGGGACTGCGCCTGATTTGTGTCCTTTCAGGTCAGCACCCGTAACACTCTCAAAAGAGCTCCAGCACTAAGGCTGTGTCAGGGACTGCGCCTGATTTGTGTTCTTTCAGGTTCGCACCCATAACACTCCCAAAAGAGCTCCAGCACTAAGGCTGTGTCAGGGACTGCGCCTTATTTGTGTCCTTTCAGGTCAGCACCCGTAACACTCTCAAAAGAGCTCCAGCACTAAGGCTGTGTCAGGGACTGCGCCTGATTTGTGTTCTTTCAGGTTTGCACCTAAACACTCTAAAAAGAGCTCCAGCACTAAGGCTGTGTCAGGGACTGCGCCTGATTTGTGTTCTTTCAGGTTTGCACCCATAACACTCTCAAAAGAGCTCCAGCACTAAGGCTGTGTCAGGGACTGCGCCTGATTTGTGTTCTTTCAACACATCTTTCAGGTTTGCACCCATAACACTCTCAAAAGAGCTCCAGCACTAAGGCTGTGTCAGGGACTGCGCCTGATTTGTGTTCTTTCAGGTTCGCACCCATAACACTCTCAAAAGAGCTCCAGCACTAAGGCTGTGTCAGGGACTGCGCCTGATTTGTGTTCTTTCAACACATCTTTCAGGTTTACACCCATAACACTCTCAAAAGAGCTCCAGCACTAAGGCTGTATCAGGGACTGCCCCTGATTTGTGTTCTTTCAACACATCTTTCAGGTTTGAACCCATAACACTCTCAAAAGAGCTCCAGCACTAAGGCTGTGTCAGGGACTGCGCCTGATTTGTGTCCTTTCAGGTCAGCACCCGTAACACTCTCAAAAGAGCTCCAGCACTAAGGCTGTGTCAGGGACTGCGCCTGATTTGTGTTCTTTCAGGTTCGCACCCATAACACTCTTAAAAGAGCTCCAGCACTAAGGCTGTGTCAGGGACTGCGCCTGATTTGTGTTCTTTCAACACATCTTTCAGGTTTGCACCCATAACACTCTCAAAAGAGCTCCAGCACTAAGGCTGTGTCAGTGACTGCGCCTGATTTGTGTTCTTTCAGGTCAGCATCCATAACACTCTTAAAAGAGCTCCAGCACTAAGGCTGTATCAGGGACTGCCCCTGATTTGTGTTCTTTCAACACATCTTTCAGGTTTGCACCCATAACACTCTCAAAAGAGCTCCAGCACTAAGGCTGTGTCAGTGACTGCGCCTGATTTGTGTTCTTTCAGGTCAGCACCCGTAACACTCTCAAAAGAGCTCCAGCACTAAGGCTGTGTCAGGGACTGCGCCTGATTTGTGTTCTTTCAGGTTCGCACCCATAACACTCTCAAAAGAGCTCCAGCACTAAGGCTGTGTCAGGGACTGCGCCTGATTTGTGTTCTTTCAGGTCAGCATCCATAACACTCTCAAAAGAGCTCCAGCACTAAGGCTGTGTCAGGGACTGCGCCTGATTTGTGTTCTTTCAGGTTTGCATCCAGAACACTCTCAAAAGAGCTCCAGCACTAAGGCTGACGGGGCTTAGCCTGGTTTATGTTATTTCAACATATCTTTCAGGCCAGAACCCGTAACACACTCAAAAAAGAGCTCCAGCACTAAGGTTGACGGGGCTTCCCCTGATTTATGTTATTTCAACATATCTTTCAGGTAGGCACCCGTAACACAATCTCAAAAGAGCTCCAGCACTAAGGCTGACGGGACTGCGCCTGATTTATGTTGTTTTAACATATCTTTCAAGCCAGAACCCGTAACACACTCTCAAAAGAGCTCCAGCACTAAGGCTGTGTCAGGGACTGCGCCTGATTTGTGTTCTTTCAGGTTTGCACCCATAACACTCTCAAAAGAGCTCCAGCACTAAGGCTGTGTCAGGGACTGCGCCTGATTTGTGTTCTTTCAGGTCAGCACCCGTAACACTCTCAAAAGAGCTCCAGCACTAAGGCTGTGTCAGGGACTGCGCCTGATTTGTGTTCTTTCAACACATCTTTCAGGTTTGCACCCATAACACTCTCAAAAGAGCTCCAGCACTAAGGCTGTGTCAGGGACTGCGCCTGATTTGTGTTCTTTCAGGTTTGCACCCATAACACTCTCAAAAGAGCTCCAGCACTAAGGCTGTGTCAGGGACTGCGCCTGATTTGTGTTCTTTCAGGTTTGCACCCATAACACTCTCAAAAGAGCTCCAGCACTAAGGCTGTGTCAGGGACTGCGCCTGATTTGTGTTCTTTCAGGTTTGCACCCATAACACTCTTAAAAGAGCTCCAGCACTAAGGCTGTATCAGGGACTGCGCCTGATTTGTGTTCTTTCAACACATCTTTCAGGTTTGCACCCATAACACTCTCAAAAGAGCTCCAGCACTAAGGCTGTGTCAGGGACTGCGCCTGATTTGTGTCCTTTCAGGTCAGCACCCGTAACACTCTCAAAAGAGCTCCAGCACTAAGGCTGTGTCAGGGACTGCGCCTGATTTGTGTTGTTTCAGGTCAGCAGCATCCATAACACTCTTAAAAGAGCTCCAGCACTAAGGCTGTGTCAGGGACTGCGCCTGATTTGTGTTCTTTCAGGTTTGCACCCATAACACTCTTAAAAGAGCTCCAGCACTAAGGCTGTATCAGGGACTGCGCCTGATTTGTGTTCTTTCAACACATCTTTCAGGTTTGCACCCATAACACTCTCAAAAGAGCTCCAGCACTAAGGCTGTGTCAGGGACTGCGCCTGATTTGTGTTCTTTTAGGTCAGCACCCGTAACACTCTCAAAAGAGCTCCAGCACTAAGGCTGTGTCAGGGACTGCGCCTGATTTGTGTTCTTTCAGGTTTGCACCCATAACACTCTCAAAAGAGCTCCAGCACAAAGGCTGTGTCAGGGACTGCGCCTGATTTGTGTTCTTTCAGGTTTGCACCCATAACACTCTCAAAAGAGCTCCAGCACAAAGGCTGTGTCAGGGACTGCGCCTGATTTGTGTTCTTTCAGGTCAGCATCCATATTACTCTTAAAAGAGCTCCAGCACTAAGGCTGTGTCAGGGACTGCGCCTGATTTGTGTTGTTTCAGGTCAGCAGCATCCATAACACTCTTAAAAGAGCTCCAGCACTAAGGCTGTGTCAGGGACTGCGCCTGATTTGTGTTCTTTCAGGTTTGCACCCATAACACTCTCAAAAGAGCTCCAGCACTAAGGCTGTGTCAGGGACTGCGCCTGATTTGTGTTCTTTCAGGTCAGCACCCGTAACACTCTCAAAAGAGCTCCAGCACTAAGGCTGTGTCAGGGACTGCGCCTGATTTGTGTTCTTTCAACACATCTTTCAGGTTTGCACCCATAACACTCTCAAAAGAGCTCCAGCACTAAGGCTGTGTCAGGGACTGCGCCTGATTTGTGTTCTTTCAGGTTTGCACCCATAACACTCTCAAAAGAGCTCCAGCACTAAGGCTGTGTCAGGGACTGCGCCTGATTTGTGTTCTTTCAGGTTTGCACCCATAACACTCTCAAAAGAGCTCCAGCACTAAGGCTGTGTCAGGGACTGCGCCTGATTTGTGTTCTTTCAGGTTTGCACCCATAACACTCTCAAAAGAGCTCCAGCACTAAGGCTGTATCAGGGACTGCGCCTGATTTGTGTTCTTTCAACACATCTTTCAGGTTTGCACCCATAACACTCTCAAAAGAGCTCCAGCACTAAGGCTGTGTCAGGGACTGCGCCTGATTTGTGTTCTTTTAGGTCAGCACCCGTAACACTCTCAAAAGAGCTCCAGCACTAAGGCTGTGTCAGGGACTGCGCCTGATTTGTGTTCTTTCAGGTTTGCACCCATAACACTCTCAAAAGAGCTCCAGCACAAAGGCTGTGTCAGGGACTGCGCCTGATTTGTGTTCTTTCAGGTCAGCATCCATATTACTCTTAAAAGAGCTCCAGCACTAAGGCTGTGTCAGGGACTGCGCCTGATTTGTGTTGTTTCAGGTCAGCAGCATCCATAACACTCTTAAAAGAGCTCCAGCACTAAGGCTGTGTCAGGGACTGCGCCTGATTTGTGTTCTTTCAGGTTTGCACCCATAACACTCTCAAAAGAGCTCCAGCACTAAGGCTGTGTCAGGGACTGCGCCTGATTTGTGTTCTTTCAGGTTTGCACCCATAACACTCTCAAAAGAGCTCCAGCACTAAGGCTGTGTCAGGGACTGCGCCTGATTTGTGTTCTTTCAGGTTTGCACCCATAACACTCTCAAAAGAGCTCCAGCACTAAGGCTGTGTCAGGGACTGCGCCTGATTTGTGTTCTTTCAGGTTTGCACCCATAACACTCTCAAAAGAGCTCCAGCACTAAGGCTGTATCAGGGACTGCGCCTGATTTGTGTTCTTTCAACACATCTTTCAGGTTTGCACCCATAACACTCTCAAAAGAGCTCCAGCACTAAGGCTGTGTCAGGGACTGCGCCTGATTTGTGTTCTTTTAGGTCAGCACCCGTAACACTCTCAAAAGAGCTCCAGCACTAAGGCTGTGTCAGGGACTGCGCCTGATTTGTGTTCTTTCAGGTTTGCACCCATAACACTCTTAAAAGAGCTCCAGCACTAAGGCTGTATCAGGGACTGCGCCTGATTTGTGTTCTTTCAGGTTTGCACCCATAACACTCTTAAAAGAGCTCCAGCACTAAGGCTGTATCAGGGACTGCGCCTGATTTGTGTTCTTTCAACACATCTTTCAGGTTTGCACCCATAACACTCTCAAAAGAGCTCCAGCACTAAGGCTGTGTCAGGGACTGCGCCTGATTTGTGTTCTTTCAGGTTTGCACCCATAACACTCTCAAAAGAGCTCCAGCACAAAGGCTGTGTCAGGGACTGCGCCTGATTTGTGTTCTTTCAGGTCAGCATCCATAACACTCTTAAAAGAGCTCCAGCACTAAGGCTGTGTCAGGGACTGCGCCTGATTTGTGTTGTTTCAGGTCAGCAGCATCCATAACACTCTTAAAAGAGCTCCAGCACTAAGGCTGTGTCAGGGACTGCGCCTGATTTGTGTTCTTTCAGGTTTGCACCCATAACACTCTCAAAAGAGCTCCAGCACTAAGGCTGTGTCAGGGACTGCGCCTGATTTGTGTTCTTTCAGGTCAGCACCCGTAACACTCTCAAAAGAGCTCCAGCACTAAGGCTGACGGGACTGCGCCTGATTTATGTTGTTTCAACATATCTTTCAAGCCAGAACCCGTAACACACTCTCAAAAGAGCTCCAGCACTAAGGCTGTGTCAGGGACTGCGCCTGATTTGTGTTCTTTCAGGTTTGCACCCATAACACTCTCAAAAGAGCTCCAGCACTTAGGCTGTGTCAGGGACTGCGCCTGATTTGTGTTCTTACAGGTCAGCATCCATAACACTCTCAAAAGAGCTCCAGCACTAAGGCTGTATCAGGGACTGCGCCTGATTTGTGTTCTTTCAACACATCTTTCAGGTTTGCACCCATAACACTCTCAAAAGAGCTCCAGCACTAAGGCTGTGTCAGGGACTGCGCCAGATTTGTGTTCTTTCAGGTCAGCATCCATAACACTCTTAAAAGAGCTCCAGCACTAAGGCTGTGTCAGGGACTGCGCCTGATTTGTGTTCTTTCAGGTTTGCACCCATAACACTCTCAAAAGAGCTCCAGCACTAAGGCTGTGTCAGGGACTGCGCCTGATTTGTGTTCTTTCAGGTCAGCACCCGTAACACTCTCAAAAGAGCTCCAGCACTAAGGCTGTGTCAGGGACTGCGCCTGATTTGTGTTCTTTCAACACATCTTTCAGGTTTGCACCCATAACACTCTCAAAAGAGCTCCAGCACTAAGGCTGTGTCAGGGACTGCGCCTGATTTGTGTTCTTTCAGGTTTGCACCCATAACACTCTTAAAAGAGCTCCAGCACTAAGGCTGTATCAGGGACTGCGCCTGATTTGTGTTCTTTCAGGTTTGCACCCATAACACTCTTAAAAGAGCTCCAGCACTAAGGCTGTATCAGGGACTGCGCCTGATTTGTGTTCTTTCAACACATCTTTCAGGTTTGCACCCATAACACTCTCAAAAGAGCTCCAGCACTAAGGCTGTGTCAGGGACTGCGCCTGATTTGTGTTCTTTCAGGTTTGCACCCATAACACTCTCAAAAGAGCTCCAGCACAAAGGCTGTGTCAGGGACTGCGCTTGATTTGTGTTCTTTCAGGTTTGCACCCATAACACTCTCAAAAGAGCTCCAGCACTAAGGCTGTGTCAGGGACTGCGCCTGATTTGTGTTCTTTCAGGTCAGCACCCGTAACACTCTCAAAAGAGCTCCAGCACTAAGGCTGTGTCAGGGACTGCGCCTGATTTGTGTTCTTTCAACACATCTTTCAGGTTTGCACCCATAACACTCTCAAAAGAGCTCCAGCACTAAGGCTGTGTCAGGGACTGCGCCTGATTTGTGTTCTTTCAGGTTTGCACCCATAACACTCTCAAAAGAGCTCCAGCACTAAGGCTGTGTCAGGGACTGCGCCTGATTTGTGTTCTTTCAGGTTTGCACCCATAACACTCTCAAAAGAGCTCCAGCACTAAGGCTGTGTCAGGGACTGCGCCTGATTTGTGTTCTTTCAGGTTTGCACCCATAACACTCTCAAAAGAGCTCCAGCACTAAGGCTGTATCAGGGACTGCGCCTGATTTGTGTTCTTTCAACACATCTTTCAGGTTTGCACCCATAACACTCTCAAAAGAGCTCCAGCACTAAGGCTGTGTCAGGGACTGCGCCTGATTTGTGTTCTTTTAGGTCAGCACCCGTAACACTCTCAAAAGAGCTCCAGCACTAAGGCTGTGTCAGGGACTGCGCCTGATTTGTGTTCTTTCAGGTTTGCACCCATAACACTCTCAAAAGAGCTCCAGCACAAAGGCTGTGTCAGGGACTGCGCCTGATTTATGTTCTTTCAGGTCAGCATCCATATTACTCTTAAAAGAGCTCCAGCACTAAGGCTGTGTCAGGGACTGCGCCTGATTTGTGTTGTTTCAGGTCAGCAGCATCCATAACACTCTTAAAAGAGCTCCAGCACTAAGGCTGTGTCAGGGACTGCGCCTGATTTGTGTTCTTTCAGGTTTGCACCCATAACACTCTCAAAAGAGCTCCAGCACTAAGGCTGTGTCAGGGACTGCGCCTGATTTGTGTTCTTTCAGGTCAGCACCCGTAACACTCTCAAAAGAGCTCCAGCACTAAGGCTGTGTCAGGGACTGCGCCTGATTTGTGTTCTTTCAACACATCTTTCAGGTTTGCACCCATAACACTCTCAAAAGAGCTCCAGCACTAAGGCTGTGTCAGGGACTGCGCCTGATTTGTGTTCTTTCAGGTTTGCACCCATAACACTCTCAAAAGAGCTCCAGCACTAAGGCTGTGTCAGGGACTGCGCCTGATTTGTGTTCTTTCAGGTTTGCACCCATAACACTCTCAAAAGAGCTCCAGCACTAAGGCTGTGTCAGGGACTGCGCCTGATTTGTGTTCTTTCAGGTCAGCACCCGTAACACTCTCAAAAGAGCTCCAGCACTAAGGCTGTGTCAGGGACTGCGCCTGATTTGTGTTCTTTCAACACATCTTTCAGGTTTGCACCCATAACACTCTCAAAAGAGCTCCAGCACTAAGGCTGTGTCAGGGACTGCGCCTGATTTGTGTTCTTTCAGGTTTGCACCCATAACACTCTCAAAAGAGCTCCAGCACTAAGGCTGTGTCAGGGACTGCGCCTGATTTGTGTTCTTTCAGGTTTGCACCCATAACACTCTCAAAAGAGCTCCAGCACTAAGGCTGTGTCAGGGACTGCGCCTGATTTGTGTTCTTTCAGGTTTGCACCCATAACACTCTCAAAAGAGCTCCAGCACTAAGGCTGTATCAGGGACTGCGCCTGATTTGTGTTCTTTCAACACATCTTTCAGGTTTGCACCCATAACACTCTCAAAAGAGCTCCAGCACTAAGGCTGTGTCAGGGACTGCGCCTGATTTGTGTTCTTTTAGGTCAGCACCCGTAACACTCTCAAAAGAGCTCCAGCACTAAGGCTGTGTCAGGGACTGCGCCTGATTTGTGTTCTTTCAGGTTTGCACCCATAACACTCTCAAAAGAGCTCCAGCACAAAGGCTGTGTCAGGGACTGCGCCTGATTTATGTTCTTTCAGGTCAGCATCCATATTACTCTTAAAAGAGCTCCAGCACTAAGGCTGTGTCAGGGACTGCGCCTGATTTGTGTTGTTTCAGGTCAGCAGCATCCATAACACTCTTAAAAGAGCTCCAGCACTAAGGCTGTGTCAGGGACTGCGCCTGATTTGTGTTCTTTCAGGTTTGCACCCATAACACTCTCAAAAGAGCTCCAGCACTAAGGCTGTGTCAGGGACTGCGCCTGATTTGTGTTCTTTCAGGTCAGCACCCGTAACACTCTCAAAAGAGCTCCAGCACTAAGGCTGTGTCAGGGACTGCGCCTGATTTGTGTTCTTTCAACACATCTTTCAGGTTTGCACCCATAACACTCTCAAAAGAGCTCCAGCACTAAGGCTGTGTCAGGGACTGCGCCTGATTTGAGTTCTTTCAGGTTTGCACCCATAACACTCTCAAAAGAGCTCCAGCACTAAGGCTGTGTCAGGGACTGCGCCTGATTTGTGTTCTTTCAGGTTTGCACCCATAACACTCTCAAAAGAGCTCCAGCACTAAGGCTGTGTCAGGGACTGCGCCTGATTTGTGTTCTTTCAGGTTTGCACCCATAACACTCTCAAAAGAGCTCCAGCACTAAGGCTGTATCAGGGACTGCGCCTGATTTGTGTTCTTTCAACACATCTTTCAGGTTTGCACCCATAACACTCTCAAAAGAGCTCCAGCACTAAGGCTGTGTCAGGGACTGCGCCTGATTTGTGTTCTTTTAGGTCAGCACCCGTAACACTCTTAAAAGAGCTCCAGCACTAAGGCTGTATCAGGGACTGCCCCTGATTTGTGTTCTTTCAACACATCTTTCAGGTTTGCACCCATAACACTCTCAAAAGAGCTCCAGCACTAAGGCTGTGTCAGTGACTGCGCCTGATTTGTGTTCTTTCAGGTCAGCACCCGTAACACTCTCAAAAGAGCTCCAGCACTAAGGCTGTATCAGGGACTGCCCCTGATTTGTGTTCTTTCAACACATCTTTCAGGTTTGCACCCATAACACTCTCAAAAGAGCTCCAGCACTAAGGCTGTGTCAGGGACTGCGCCTGATTTGTGTCCTTTCAGGTCAGCACCCGTAACACTCTCAAAAGAGCTCCAGCACTAAGGCTGTGTCAGGGACTGCGCCTGATTTGTGTTCTTTCAGGTTCGCACCCATAACACTCTTAAAAGAGCTCCAGCACTAAGGCTGTGTCAGGGACTGCGCCTGATTTGTGTTTTTTCAACACATCTTTCAGGTTTGCACCCATAACACTCTCAAAAGAGCTCCAGCACTAAGGCTGTGTCAGTGACTGCGCCTGATTTGTGTTCTTTCAGGTCAGCATCCATAACACTCTTAAAAGAGCTCCAGCACTAAGGCTGTATCAGGGACTGCCCCTGATTTGTGTTCTTTCAACACATCTTTCAGGTTTGCACCCATAACACTCTCAAAAGAGCTCCAGCACTAAGGCTGTGTCAGTGACTGCGCCTGATTTGTGTTCTTTCAGGTCAGCACCCGTAACACTCTCAAAAGAGCTCCAGCACTAAGGCTGTGTCAGGGACTGCGCCTGATTTGTGTTCTTTCAGGTTCGCACCCATAACACTCTCAAAAGAGCTCCGGCACTAAGGCTGTGTCAGGGACTGCGCCTGATTTGTGTTCTTTCAGGTCAGCATCCATAACACTCTCAAAAGAGCTCCAGCACTAAGGCTGTGTCAGGGACTGCGCCTGATTTGTGTTCTTTCAGGTTTGCACCCAGAACACTCTCAAAAGAGCTCCAGCACTAAGGCTGACGGGGCTTAGCCTGGTTTATGTTATTTCAACATATCTTTCAGGTAGGCACCCGTAACACAATCTCAAAAGAGCTCCAGCACTAAGGCTGACGGGACTGCGCCTGATTTATGTTGTTTCAACATATCTTTCAAGCCAGAACCCGTAACACACTCTCAAAAGAGCTCCAGCACTAAGGCTGTGTCAGGGACTGCGCCTGATTTGTGTTCTTTCAGGTCAGCATCCATAACACTCTCAAAAGAGCTCCGGCACTAAGGCTGTGTCAGGGACTGTGCCTGATTTGTGTTCTATCAGGTCAGCATCCACAACACTCTCAAAAGAGCTCCAGCACTTAGGCTGTGTCAGGGACTGCGCCTGATTTGTGTTCTTACAGGTCAGCATCCATAACACTCTCAAAAGAGCTCCAGCACTAAGGCTGTGTCAGGGACTGCGCCTGATTTGTGTTCTTTCAGGTCAGCATCCATAACACTCTTAAAAGAGCTCCAGCACTAAGGCTGACGGGGCTTCCCCTGATTTATGTTATTTCAACATATCTTTCAGGTAGGCACCCGTAACACACTCTCAAAAGAGCTCCAGCACTAAGGCTGACGGGGCTTCGCCTGATTTATGTTATTTCAACATATCTTTCAGGTCAGAACCCGTAACACACTCTCAAAAGAGCTCCAGCACTAAGGCTGACGGGGCTTCCCCTGATTTATGTTATTTCAACATATCTTTCAAGCTAGAACCCGTAACACACTCTCAAAAGAGCTCCAGCACTAAGGCTGTGTCAGGGACTGCGCATATTTGTGTTCTTTCAACACATCTTTCAGGTTTGCACCCATAACACTCTCAAAAGAGCTCCAGCACTAAGGCTGTGTCAGTGACTGCGCCTGATTTGTGTTCTTTCAGGTCAGCACCCATAACACTCTCAAAAGAGCTCCAGCACTAAGGCTGTGTCAGTGACTGCGCCTGATTTGTGTTCTTTCAGGTCAGCACCCGTAACACTCTCAAAAGAGCTCCAGCACTAAGGCTGTGTCAGGGACTGCGCCTGATTTGTGTTCTTTCAGGTTCGCACCCATAACACTCTCAAAAGAGCTCCAGCACTAAGGCTGTGTCAGGGACTGCGCCTGATTTGTGTTCTTTCAGGTTCGCACCCATAACACTCTCAAAAGAGCTCCAGCACTAAGGCTGTGTCAGTGACTGCGCCTGATTTGTGTTCTTTCAGGTCAGCACCCGTAACACTCTCAAAAGAGCTCCAGCACTAAGGCTGTGTCAGGGACTGCGCCTGATTTGTGTTCTTTCAGGTTTGCACCTAAACACTCTAAAAAGAGCTCCAGCACTAAGGCTGTGTCAGGGACTGCGCCTGATTTGTGTTCTTTCAGGTTTGCACCCATAACACTCTCAAAAGAGCTCCAGCACTAAGGCTGTGTCAGGGACTGCGCCTGATTTGTGTTCTTTCAACACATCTTTCAGGTTTGCACCCATAACACTCTCAAAAGAGCTCCAGCACTAAGGCTGTGTCAGGGACTGCGCCTGATTTGTGTTCTTTCAGGTTCGCACCCATAACACTCTCAAAAGAGCTCCAGCACTAAGGCTGTGTCAGGGACTGCGCCTGATTTGTGTTCTTTCAACACATCTTTCAGGTTTACACCCATAACACTCTCAAAAGAGCTCCAGCACTAAGGATGTATCAGGGACTGCCCCTGATTTGTGTTCTTTCAACACATCTTTCAGGTTTGCACCCATAACACTCTCAAAAGAGCTCCAGCACTAAGGCTGTGTCAGGGACTGCGCCTGATTTGTGTCCTTTCAGGTCAGCACCCGTAACACTCTCAAAAGAGCTCCAGCACTAAGGCTGTGTCAGTGACTGCGCCTGATTTGTGTTCTTTCAGGTCAGCACCCGTAACACTCTCAAAAGAGCTCCAGCACTAAGGCTGTGTCAGGGACTGCGCCTGATTTGTGTTCTTTCAGGTTCGCACCCATAACACTCTCAAAAGAGCTCCAGCACTAAGGCTGTGTCAGGGACTGCGCCTGATTTGTGTTCTTTCAGGTCAGCATCCATAACACTCTCAAAAGAGCTCCAGCACTAAGGCTGTGTCAGGGACTGCGCCTGATTTGTGTTCTTTCAGGTTTGCACCCAGAACACTCTCAAAAGAGCTCCAGCACTAACGCTGACGGGGCTTAGCCTGGTTTATGTTATTTCAACATATCTTTCAGGCCAGAACCCGTAACACACTCAAAAAAGAGCTCCAGCACTAAGGTTGACGGGGCTTCCCCTGATTTATGTTATTTCAACATATCTTTCAGGTAGGCACCCGTAACACAATCTCAAAAGAGCTCCAGCACTAAGGCTGTGTCAGGGACTGCGCCTGATTTGTGTTCTTTCAGGTCAGCACCCGTAACACTCTCAAAAGAGCTCCAGCACTAAGGCTGTGTCAGGGACTGCGCCTGATTTGTGTTCTTTCAACACATCTTTCAGGTTTGCACCCATAACACTCTCAAAAGAGCTCCAGCACTAAGGCTGTGTCAGGGACTGCGCCTGATTTGTGTTCTTTCAGGTTTGCACCCATAACACTCTCAAAAGAGCTCCAGCACTAAGGCTGTGTCAGGGACTGCGCCTGATTTGTGTTCTTTCAGGTTTGCACCCATAACACTCTCAAAAGAGCTCCAGCACTAAGGCTGTGTCAGGGACTGCGCCTGATTTGTGTCCTTTCAGGTCAGCACCCGTAACACTCTCAAAAGAGCTCCAGCACTAAGGCTGTGTCAGTGACTGCGCCTGATTTGTGTTCTTTCAGGTCAGCACCCGTAACACTCTCAAAAGAGCTCCAGCACTAAGGCTGTGTCAGGGACTGCGCCTGATTTGTGTTCTTTCAGGTTCGCACCCATAACACTCTCAAAAGAGCTCCAGCACTAAGGCTGTGTCAGGGACTGCGCCTGATTTGTGTTCTTTCAGGTCAGCATCCATAACACTCTCAAAAGAGCTCCAGCACTAAGGCTGTGTCAGGGACTGCGCCTGATTTGTGTTCTTTCAGGTTTGCACCCAGAACACTCTCAAAAGAGCTCCAGCACTAAGGCTGACGGGGCTTAGCCTGGTTTATGTTATTTCAACATATCTTTCAGGCCAGAACCCGTAACACACTCAAAAAAGAGCTCCAGCACTAAGGTTGACGGGGCTTCCCCTGATTTATGTTATTTCAACATATCTTTCAGGTAGGCACCCGTAACACAATCTCAAAAGAGCTCCAGCACTAAGGCTGACGGGACTGCGCCTGATTTATGTTGTTTCAACATATCTTTCAAGCCAGAACCCGTAACACACTCTCAAAAGAGCTCCAGCACTAAGGCTGTGTCAGGGACTGCGCCTGATTTGTGTTCTTTCAGGTCAGCATCCATAACACTCACAAAAGAGCTCCGGCACTAAGGCTGTGTCAGGGACTGTGCCTGATTTGTGTTCTATCAGGTCAGCATCCACAACACTCTCAAAAGAGCTCCAGCACTTAGGCTGTGTCAGGGACTGCGCCTGATTTGTGTTCTTACAGGTCAGCATCCATAACACTCTCAAAAGAGCTCCAGCACTAAGGCTGTGTCAGGGACTGCGCCTGATTTGTGTTCTTTCAGGTCAGCATCCATAACACTCTTAAAAGAGCTCCAGCACTAAGGCTGACGGGGCTTCCCCTGATTTATGTTATTTCAACATATCTTTCAGGTAGGCACCCGTAACACACTCTCAAAAGAGCTCCAGCACTAAGGCTGACGGGGCTTCGCCTGATTTATGTTATTTCAACATATCTTTCAGGTCAGAACCCGTAACACACTCTCAAAAGAGCTCCAGCACTAAGGCTGACGGGGCTTCCCCTGATTTATGTTATTTCAACATATCTTTCAGGTAGGCACCCGTAACACACTCTCAAAAGAGCTCCAGCACTAAGGCTGACGGGGCTTCGCCTGATTTATGTTATTTCAACATATCTTTCAGGCCAGAACCCGTAACACACTCAAAAAAGAGCTCCAGCACTAAGGTTGACGGGGCTTCCCCTGATTTATGTTATTTCAACATATCTTTCAAGCTAGAACCCGTAACACACTCTCAAAAGAGCTCCAGCACTAAGGCTGTGTCAGGGACTGCGCATATTTGTGTTTTTTCAACACATCTTTCAGGTTTGCACCCATAACACTCTCAAAAGAGCTCCAGCACTAAGGCTGTGTCAGGGACTGCGCCTGATTTGTGTTCTTTCAGGTTTGCACCTAAACACTCTAAAAAGAGCTCCAGCACTAAGGCTGTGTCAGGGACTGCGCCTGATTTGTGTTCTTTCAGGTTTGCACCCATAACACTCTCAAAAGAGCTCCAGCACTAAGGCTGTGTCAGGGACTGCGCCTGATTTGTGTTCTTTCAACACATCTTTCAGGTTTGCACCCATAACACTCTCAAAAGAGCTCCAGCACTAAGGCTGTGTCAGGGACTGCGCCTGATTTGTGTCCTTTCAGGTCAGCACCCGTAACACTCTCAAAAGAGCTCCAGCACTAAGGCTGTGTCAGGGACTGTGCCTGATTTGTGTTCTATCAGGTCAGCATCCATAACACTCTCAAAAGAGCTCCGGCACTAAGGCTGTGTCAGGGACTGTGCCTGATTTGTGTTCTATCAGGTCAGCATCCACAACACTCTCAAAAGAGCTCCAGCACTTAGGCTGTGTCAGGGACTGCGCCTGATTTGTGTTCTTACAGGTCAGCATCCACAACACTCTCAAAAGAGCTCCAGCACTAAGGCTGTGTCAGGGACTGCGCCTGATTTGTGTTCTTTCAGGTCAGCATCCATAACACTCTTAAAAGAGCTCCAGCACTAAGGCTGACGGGGCTTCCCCTGATTTATGTTATTTCAACATATCTTTCAGGTAGGCACCCGTAACACAATCTCAAAAGAGCTCCAGCACTAAGGCTGACGGGACTGCGCCTGATTTATGTTGTTTCAACATATCTTTCAAGCCAGAACCCGTAACACACTCTCAAAAGAGCTCCAGCACTAAGGCTGTGTCAGGGACTGCGCATATTTGTGTTCTTTCAACACATCTTTCAGGTTTGCACCCATAACACTCTCAAAAGAGCTCCAGCACTAAGGCTGTGTCAGGGACTGCGCCTGATTTGTGTCCTTTCAGGTCAGCACCCGTAACACTCTCAAAAGAGCTCCAGCACTAAGGCTGTGTCAGGGACTGCGCCTGATTTGTGTTCTTTCAGGTTCGCACCCATAACACTCTCAAAAGAGCTCCAGCACTAAGGCTGTGTCAGGGACTGCGCCTGATTTGTGTTCTTTCAACACATCTTTCAGGTTTACACCCATAACACTCTCAAAAGAGCTCCAGCACTAAGGCTGTATCAGGGACTGCCCCTGATTTATGTTCTTTCAACACATCTTTCAGGTTTGCACCCATAACACTCTCAAAAGAGCTCCAGCACTAAGGCTGTGTCAGGGACTGCGCCTGATTTGTGTCCTTTCAGGTCAGCACCCGTAACACTCTCAAAAGAGCTCCAGCACTAAGGCTGTGTCAGGGACTGCGCCTGATTTGTGTTCTTTCAGGTTCGCACCCATAACACTCTTAAAAGAGCTCCAGCACTAAGGCTGTGTCAGGGACTGCGCCTGATTTGTGTTCTTTCAACACATCTTTCAGGTTTGCACCCATAACACTCTCAAAAGAGCTCCAGCACTAAGGCTGTGTCAGTGACTGCGCCTGATTTGTGTTCTTTCAGGTCAGCATCCATAACACTCTCAAAAGAGCTCCAGCACTAAGGCTGTGTCAGTGACTGCACCTGATTTGTGTTCTTTCAGGTCAGCACCCGTAACACTCTCAAAAGAGCTCCAGCACTAAGGCTGTGTCAGGGACTGCGCCTGATTTGTGTTCTTTCAACACATCTTTCAGGTTTACACCCATAACACTCTCAAAAGAGCTCCAGCACTAAGGCTGTATCAGGGACTGCCCCTGATTTGTGTTCTTTCAACACATCTTTCAGGTTTGCACCCATAACACTCTCAAAAGAGCTCCAGCACTAAGGCTGTGTCAGGGACTGCGCCTGATTTGTGTCCTTTCAGGTCAGCACCCGTAACACTCTCAAAAGAGCTCCAGCACTAAGGCTGTGTCAGGGACTGCGCCTGATTTGTGTTCTTTCAGGTTCGCACCCATAACACTCTTAAAAGAGCTCCAGCACTAAGGCTGTGTCAGGGACTGCGCCTGATTTGTGTTCTTTCAACACATCTTTCAGGTTTGCACCCATAACACTCTCAAAAGAGCTCCAGCACTAAGGCTGTGTCAGTGACTGCGCCTGATTTGTGTTCTTTCAGGTCAGCATCCATAACACTCTTAAAAGAGCTCCAGCACTAAGGCTGTATCAGGGACTGCCCCTGATTTGTGTTCTTTCAACACATCTTTCAGGTTTGCACCCATAACACTCTCAAAAGAGCTCCAGCACTAAGGCTGTGTCAGTGACTGCGCCTGATTTGTGTTCTTTCAGGTCAGCACCCGTAACACTCTCAAAAGAGCTCCAGCACTAAGGCTGTGTCAGGGACTGCGCCTGATTTGTGTTCTTTCAGGTTCGCACCCATAACACTCTCAAAAGAGCTCCAGCACTAAGGCTGTGTCAGGGACTGCGCCTGATTTGTGTTCTTTCAGGTCAGCATCCATAACACTCTCAAAAGAGCTCCAGCACTAAGGCTGTGTCAGGGACTGCGCCTGATTTGTGTTCTTTCAGGTTTGCACCCAGAACACTCTCAAAAGAGCTCCAGCACTAAGGCTGACGGGGCTTAGCCTGGTTTATGTTATTTCAACATATCTTTCAGGCCAGAACCCGTAACACACTCAAAAAAGAGCTCCAGCACTAAGGTTGACGGGGCTTCCCCTGATTTATGTTATTTCAACATATCTTTCAGGTAGGCACCCGTAACACAATCTCAAAAGAGCTTCAGCACTAAGGCTGACGGGACTGCGCCTGATTTATGTTGTTTCAACATATCTTTCAAGCCAGAACCCGTAACACACTCTCAAAAGAGCTCCAGCACTAAGGCTGTGTCAGGGACTGCGCCTGATTTGTGTTCTTTCAGGTCAGCATCCATAACACTCTCAAAAGAGCTCCGGCACTAAGGCAGTGTCAGGGACTGTGCCTGATTTGTGTTCTATCAGGTCAGCATCCACAACACTCTCAAAAGACCTCCAGCACTTAGGCTGTGTCAGGGACTGCGCCTGATTTGTGTTCTTACAGGTCAGCATCCATAACACTCTAAAAAGAGCTCCAGCACTAAGGCTGTGTCAGGGACTGCGCCTGATTTGTGTTCTTTCAGGTCAGCATCCATAACACTCTTAAAAGAGCTCCAGCACTAAGGCTGACGGGGCTTCCCCTGATTTATGTTATTTCAACATATCTTTCAGGTAGGCACCCGTAACACACTCTCAAAAGAGCTCCAGCACTAAGGCTGACGGGGCTTCGCCTGATTTATGTTATTTCAACATATCTTTCAGGCCAGAACCCGTAACACACTCTCAAAAGAGCTCCAGCACTAAGGCTGACGGGGCTTCCCCTGATTTATGTTATTTCAACATATCTTTCAGGTAGGCACCCGTAACACTCTCAAAAGAGCTCCAGCACTAAGGCTGTGTCACTGACTGCGCCTGATTTGTGTTCTTTCAGATCAGCATCCATAACACTCTTAAAAGAGCTCCAGCACTAAGGCTGACGGGGCTTCCCCTGATTTATGTTATTTCAACATATCTTTCAGGTAGGCACCCGTAACACACTCTCAAAAGAGCTCCAGCACTAAGGCTGACGGGGCTTCCCCTGATTTATGTTATTTCAACATATCTTTCAGGTAGGCACCCGTAACACACTCTCAAAAGAGCTCCAGCACTAAGGCTGACGGGGCTTCGCCTGATTTATGTTATTTCAACATATCTTTCAGGCCAGAACCCGTAACACACTCAAAAAAGAGCTCCAGCACTAAGGTTGACGGGGCTTCCCCTGATTTATGTTATTTCAACATATCTTTCAGGTAGGCACCCGTAACACAATCTCAAAAGAGCTCCAGCACTAAGGCTGACGGGACTGCGCCTGATTTATGTTGTTTCAACATATCTTTCAAGCCAGAACCCGTAACACTCTCTCAAAAGAGCTCCAGCACTAAGGCTGTGTCAGGGACTGCGCATATTTGTGTTCTTTCAACACATCTTTCAGGTTTGCACCCATAACACTCTCAAAAGAGCTCCAGCACTAAGGCTGTGTCAGGGACTGCGCCTGATTTGTGTCCTTTCAGGTCAGCACCCGTAACACTCTCAAAAGAGCTCCAGCACTAAGGCTGTGTCAGGGACTGCGCCTGATTTGTGTTCTTTCAGGTTCGCACCCATAACACTCTCAAAAGAGCTCCAGCACTAAGGCTGTGTCAGGGACTGCGCCTGATTTGTGTCCTTTCAGGTCAGCACCCGTAACACTCTCAAAAGAGCTCCAGCACTAAGGCTGTGTCAGGGACTGCGCCTGATTTGTGTTCTTTCAGGTTCGCACCCATAACACTCTCAAAAGAGCTCCAGCACTAAGGCTGTGTCAGGGACTGCGCCTGATTTGTGTCCTTTCAGGTCAGCACCCGTAACACTCTCAAAAGAGCTCCAGCACTAAGGCTGTTACAGGGTCTGCGCCTGATTTGTGTTCTTTCAGGTTTGCACCCATAACACTCTCAAAAGAGCTCCAGCACTAAGGCTGTGTCAGGGACTGCGCCTGATTTGTGTTCTTTCAGGTTAGCACCCGTAACACTCTCAAAAGAGCTCCAGCACTAAGGCTGTGTCAGGGACTGCGCCTGATTTGTGTTCTTTCAGGTTTGCACCTAAACACTCTAAAAAGAGCTCCAGCACTAAGGCTGTGTCAGGGACTGCGCCTGATTTGTGTTCTTTCAGGTTTGCACCCATAACACTCTCAAAAGAGCTCCAGCACTAAGGCTGTGTCAGGGACTGCGCCTGATTTGTGTCCTTTCAGGTCAGCACCCGTAACACTCTCAAAAGAGCTCCAGCACTAAGGCTGTGTCAGGGACTGCGCCTGATTTGTGTTCTTTCAGGTTCGCACCCATAACACTCTCAAAAGAGCTCCAGCACTAAGGCTGTGCCAGGGACTGCGCCTGATTTGTGTTCTTTCAACACAATCTTTCAGGTTTACACCCATAACACTCTCAAAAGAGCTCCAGCACTAAGGCTGTATCAGGGACTGCCCCTGATTTGTGTTCTTTCAACACATCTTTCAGGTTTGCACCCATAACACTCTCAAAAGAGCTCCAGCACTAAGGCTGTGTCAGGGACTGCGCCTGATTTGTGTCCTTTCAGGTCAGCACCCGTAACACTCTCAAAAGAGCTCCAGCACTAAGGCTGTGTCAGGGACTGCGCCTGATTTGTGTTCTTTCAGGTTCGCACCCATAACACTCTTAAAAGAGCTCCAGCACTAAGGCTGTGTCAGGGACTGCGCCTGATTTGTGTTCTTTCAACACATCTTTCAGGTTTGCACCCATAACACTCTCAAAAGAGCTCCAGCACTAAGGCTGTGTCAGTGACTGCGCCTGATTTGTGTTCTTTCAGGTCAGCATCCATAACACTCTTAAAAGAGCTCCAGCACTAAGGCTGTATCAGGGACTGCCCCTGATTTGTGTTCATTCAACACATCTTTCAGGTTTGCACCCATAACACTCTCAAAAGAGCTCCAGCACTAAGGCTGTGTCAGTGACTGCGCCTGATTTGTGTTCTTTCAGGTCAGCACCCGTAACACTCTCAAAAGAGCTCCATCACTAAGGCTGTGTCAGGGACTGCGCCTGATTTGTGTTCTTTCAGGTTCGCACCCATAACACTCTCAAAAGAGCTCCAGCACTAAGGCTGTGTCAGGGACTGCGCCTGATTTGTGTTCTTTCAGGTCAGCATCCATAACACTCTCAAAAGAGCTCCAGCACTAAGGCTGTGTCAGGGACTGCGCCTGATTTGTGATCTTTCAGGTTTGCACCCAGAACACTCTCAAAAGAGCTCCAGCACTAAGGCTGACGGGGCTTAGCCTGGTTTATGTTATTTCAACATATCTTTTAGGCCAGAACCCGTAACACACTCAAAAAAGAGCTCCAGCACTAAGGTTGACGGGGCTTCCCCTGATTTATGTTATTTCAACATATCTTTCAGGTAGGCACCCGTAACACAATCTCAAAAGAGCTCCAGCACTAAGGCTGACGGGACTGCGCCTGATTTATGTTGTTTCAACATATCTTTCAAGCCAGAACCCGTAACACACTCTCAAAAGAGCTCCAGCACTAAGGCTGTGTCAGGGACTGCGCCTGATTTGTGTTCTTTCAGGTCAGCATCCATAACACTCTCAAAAGAGCTCCGGCACTAAGGCTGTGTCAGGGACTGTGCCTGATTTGTGATCTATCAGGTCAGCATCCACAACACTCTCAAAAGAGCTCCAGCACTTAGGCTGTGTCAGGGACTGCGCCTGATTTGTGTTCTTACAGGTCAGCATCCATAACACTCTCAAAAGAGCTCCGGCACTAAGGCTGTGTCAGGGACTGTGCCTGATTTGTGTTCTATCAGGTCAGCATCCACAACACTCTCAAAAGAGCTCCAGCACTTAGGCTGTATCAGGGACTGCCCCTGATTTGTGTTCTTTCAACACATCTTTCAGGTTTGCACCCATAACACTCTCAAAAGAGCTCCAGCACTAAGGCTGTGTCAGGGACTGCGCCTGATTTGTGTTCTTTCAGGTCAGCATCCATAACACTCTTAAAAGAGCTCTAGCACTAAGGCTGACGGGGCTTCCCCTGATTTATGTTATTTCACAAATCTTTCAGGTAGGCACCCGTAACACACTCTCAAAAGAGCTCCAGCACTAAGGCTGACGGGGCTTCGCCTGATTTATGTTATTTCAACATATCTTTCAGGCCAGAACCCGTAACACACTCTCAAAAGAGCTCCAGCACTAAGGCTGACGGGGCTTCCCCTGATTTATGTTATTTCAACATATCTTTCAGGTAGGCACCCGTAACACACTCTCAAAAGAGCTCCAGCACTAAGGCTGACGGGGCTTCGCCTGATTTATGTTATTTCAACATATCTTTCAGGTAGGCACCCGTAACACAATCTCAAAAGAGCTCCAGCACTAAGGCTGACGGGACTGCGCCTGATTTATGTTGTTTCAACATATCTTTCAAGCCAGAACCCGTAACACACTCTCAAAAGAGCTCCAGCACTAAGGCTGTGTCAGGGACTGCGCCTGATTTGTGTTCTTTCAACACATCTTTCAGGTAGGCACCCGTAACACACTCTCAAAAGAGCTCCAGCACTAAGGCTGACGGGGCTTCGCCTGATTTATGTTATTTCAACATATCTTTCAGGCCAGAACCCGTAACACACTCAAAAAAGAGCTCCAGCACTAAGGTTGACGGGGCTTCCCCTGATTTATGTTATTTCAACATATCTTTCAGGTAGGCACCCGTAACACAATCTCAAAAGAGCTCCAGCACTAAGGCTGACGGGACTGCGCCTGATTTATGTTGTTTCAACATATCTTTCAAGCCAGAACCCGTAACACACTCTCAAAAGAGCTCCAGCACTAAGGCTGTGTCAGGGACTGCGCCTGATTTGTGTTCTTTCAGGTTTGCACCCATAACACTCTCAAAAGAGCTCCAGCACTTAGGCTGTGTCAGGGACTGCGCCTGATTTGTGTTCTTACAGGTCAGCATCCATAACACTCTCAAAAGAGCTCCAGCACTAAGGCTGTATCAGGGACTGCGCCTGATTTGTGTTCTTTCAACACATCTTTCAGGTTTGCACCCATAACACTCTCAAAAGAGCTCCAGCACTAAGGCTGACGGGGCTTCGCCTGATTTATGTTATTTCAACATATCTTTCAGGCCAGAACCCGTAACACACTCAAAAAAGAGCTCCAGCACTAAGGTTGACGGGGCTTCCCCTGATTTATGTTATTTCAACATATCTTTCAGGTAGGCACCCGTAACACAATCTCAAAAGAGCTCCAGCACTAAGGCTGACGGGACTGCGCCTGATTTATGTTGTTTCAACATATCTTTCAAGCCAGAACCCGTAACACACTCTCAAAAGAGCTCCAGCACTAAGGCTGTGTCAGGGACTGCGCCTGATTTGTGTTCTTTCAGGTTTGCACCCATAACACTCTCAAAAGAGCTCCAGCACTTAGGCTGTGTCAGGGACTGCGCCTGATTTGTGTTCTTACAGGTCAGCATCCATAACACTCTCAAAAGAGCTCCAGCACTAAGGCTGTATCAGGGACTGCGCCTGATTTGTGTTCTTTCAACACATCTTTCAGGTTTGCACCCATAACACTCTCAAAAGAGCTCCAGCACTAAGGCTGTGTCAGGGACTGCGCCAGATTTGTGTTCTTTCAGGTCAGCATCCATAACACTCTTAAAAGAGCTCCAGCACTAAGGCTGTGTCAGGGACTGCGCCTGATTTGTGTTCTTTCAACACATCTTTCAGGTTTGCACCCATAACACTCTCAAAAGAGCTCCAGCACTAAGGCTGTGTCAGGGACTGTGCCTGATTTGTGTTCTTTCAGGTTTGCACCCATAACACTCTCAAAAGAGCTCCAGCACTAAGGCTGTGTCAGGGACTGCGCCTGATTTGTGCTAACAACATCACACACAGTACAAAATCTACTAATTAATTTACAAAATCTAATATCTAAAATGTGTGACAATTAATGTAAACGTAAGTTTCACAAAAATAAAATAAAAAAAGAAATTAATAATTTAAAAAAAAATACAATTAAAATACTTACATACAATACTTGTACGGCCTCTCCTGACCGTGCACCGTCCTCGGATGCACTGGTGATCTCTTCTTCGGGAGAACGGCATGTTGCTCGCCATGGTCACCTATATGTGGTTCCTGTATTCTTGACGAAGCTGAAGGATCAGTACACGCAGCTAAAGGCTCACCAACGCAATCGGGATATTCGTCTTCGCAATCTGTGCAACAGTAATCCTGTTAGTTAATCACGACGACATTACGTTAGTGCCTAGTCTATCATACATCACGCATCCAAGGCACTCATACAAAATCGCACTACCACAACTTTAGTTAAAATACTTCACTTTCAAAAACCACCGAATAAAAATAACACAAAAACGTACTCACAGTATGCGGCCTCGACACCAAACACTTGTCTTGTCAACGTCCGAGCAACAACAGAGCGCGTGGCACACTGAGGCCTTTCTTTTATAGAAGCGGGTGGGGATCTAAACCACCCACTATGATTTCTGCTTATATTTATTTATTTATTAAGCTTACAACATCACACACAGTACAAAATCTACTAATTAATTTACGAAATCTTACATCTAAAATGTGTGACGATTAATGTAAACGTAAGTTTCCCAAAAAAAAATGAAAAAATTAATTAATGATTACAATTAAAATACTTACATACAATACTCATACGGCCTCTCCTGACCGTGCACCGTCCTCGGATACACTGGTGATCTCTTCTTCGGGAGAACGGCATCTTGCTCGCCATGGTCACCTATATGTGGTTCGTGTGTACTTGAGGAAGCTGAAGGATCAGTACACGCAGCTAAAGGCTCACCATCGTCATCGGGGTATTCATCTTCGCAATCTGTGCAACAGTAATCCTGTTAGTTAATCACGACGACATTACGTTAGTGCCTAGTCTATCATACATCACGCATCCAAGGCCCTCATACAAAATCGCACTACCAAAACTTTAGTTAAAATACTTCACTTTCAAAAACCACCGAATAAAACTAACACAAAAACGTACTCACAGTATGCGGCCTCGACACCAACCACTTGTCTTGTCAACGTCCGAGCAACAACAGAGCGCGTGGCACACTGAGGCCTTTCTTTTATAGAAGGCGGGTGGGGATCTAAACCACCCACTATGATTTCTGCTTATATTTATTAAATTATTTATTAAGCTTACAACATCACACACAGTACAAAATCGACTAATTAATTTACGAAATCTTACATCTAAAATGTGTGACAATTAATGTAAACGTAAGTTTCACAAAAAAAAAGAAAAGAAACTAATAATTAAAAAAAAATACAATTAAAATACTTACATACAATACTTGTACGGCCTCTTCTGACCGTTCACCGTCCTCGGATGCACTGGTGATCTCTTCATCGGGAGAACGGCATTTTGCTCGCCATGGTTACAAATATGTGGTTCGTGTGTTCTTGAGGAAGCAGAAGGATCAGTACACGCAGCTAAAGGCTCACCAACATCATTGGGGTATTCGTCTTCCCAATCTGTGCAACAGTAATCCTGTTAATTAATCACGATGACATTTTGTTAATGCCTAGTCTATCATACATCATACATCATGCATCCAATACCCTCATACAAAATCGCACTACCACAACTTTAGTTAAAATACTTCACTTTCAAAAACCAACGAATAAAAATGACACAGAACGTACTCACAGTATGCGGCCTCGACACCAACCACTTGTCTTGTCAACGTCCGAGCAACAACAGAGCGCGTGGCACACTGAGGCCTTTCTTTTATAGAAGGCGGGTGGGGATCTAAACCACCCACTATGATTTCTGCTTATATTTATTTATTTATTAAGCTTACAACATCACACACAGTACAAAATCTACTAATTATTTTACGAAATTGTACATCTTAAATGTGTGATAATTAATGTAAACGTAAGTTTTACAAAAAAAAAAATTTATAATTAAAAAAAATACAATCAAAATACTTACATACAATACATATACGGCCGCTCCTGACCGTGCACCGTCCTCTGATGCACTGGTGATCTCTTCTTCAGGAGAACGGCATCTTGCTCGCCATGGTCACCAATATGTGGTTCGTGTATTCTTGAGGAAGCAGAAGGATCAGTACACGCAGCTAAAGGCTCACCAACATCATTGGGGTATTCGTCTTCGCAATCTGTGCAACAGTAATGCTTATAATTAATCACGACGACATTACGTTAGTGCCTATTCTATCATACATCACGCATCCAAGGCCCTCATACAAAATCGCACTACCACAACTTTAGTTAAAACACTTCACTTTCAAAAACCACCGAATAAAAATAACACAGAACGTACTCACAGTATGCGGCCTCGACACCAACCACTTGTCTTGTCAACGTCCGAGCAACAACAGAGCGCGTGGCACACTGAGGCCTTTCTTTTATAGAAGGCGGGTGGGGATCGAAACCACCCACTATGATTTCTGCTTATATTTATTTATTTTTTAAGCTTACAACATCACACACAGTACAAAATCTACTAATTATTTTACGAAATTGTACATCTTAAATGTGTGATAATTAATGTAAACGTAAGTTTTACAAAAAAAAAAATTTATAATTAAAAAAAATACAATCAAAATACTTACATACAATACATATACGGCCGCTCCTGACCGTGCACCGTTCTCTGATGCACTGGTGATCTCTTCTTCAGGAGAACGGCATCTTGCTCGCCATGGTCACCAATATGTGGTTCGTGTATTCTTGAGGAAGCAGAAGGATCAGTACACGCAGCTAAAGGCTCACCAACATCATTGGGGTATTCGTCTTCGCAATCTGTGCAACAGTAATGCTTATAATTAATCACGACGACATTACGTTAGTGCCTATTCTATCATACATCACGCATCCAAGGCCCTCATACAAAATCGCACTACCACAACTTTAGTTAAAACACTTCACTTTCAAAAACCACCGAATAAAAATAACACAGAACGTACTCACAGTATGCGGCCTCGACACCAACCACTTGTCTTGTCAACGTCCGAGCAACAACAGAGCGCGTGGCACACTGAGGCCTTTCTTTTATAGAAGGCGGGTGGGGATCGAAACCACCCACTATGATTTCTGCTTATATTTATTTATTTTTTAAGCTTACAACATCACACACAGTACAAAATCTACTTATTATTTAACGAAATCGTACATCTTAAATGTGTGATAATTAATGTAAACGTAAGTTTCACAAAAAAAAAGAAAAGAAACTAATAATTAAAAAAAAATACAATTAAAATACTTACATACAATACTTGTACGGCCTCTTCTGACCGTTCACCGTCCTCGGATGCACTGGTGATCTCTTCATCGGGAGAACGGCATTTTGCTCGCCATGGTTACAAATATGTGGTTCGTGTGTTCTTGAGGAAGCAGAAGGATCAGTACACGCAGCTAAAGGCTCACCAACATCATTGGGGTATTCGTCTTCCCAATCTGTGCAACAGTAATCCTGTTAATTAATCACGATGACATTTTGTTAATGCCTAGTCTATCATACATCATACATCATGCATCCAATACCCTCATACAAAATCGCACCACCACAACTTTAGTTAAAATACTTCACTTTCAAAAACCAACGAATAAAAATGACACAGAACGTACTCACAGTATGCGGCCTCGACACCAACCACTTGTCTTGTCAACGTCCGAGCAACAACAGAGCGCGTGGCACACTGAGGCCTTTCTTTTATAGAAGGCGGGTGGGGATCTAAACCACCCACTATGATTTCTGCTTATATTTATTTATTTATTAAGCTTACAAATCACACACAGTACAAAATCTACTAATTATTTAACGAAATCGTACATCTTAAATGTGTGATAATTAATGTAAACGTAAGTTTTACAAAAAAAAAATTTATAATTAAAAAAAATACAATCAAAATACTTACATACAATACATATACGGCCGCTCCTGACCGTGCACCGTTCTCTGATGCACTGGTGATCTCTTCTTCAGGAGAACGGCATCTTGCTCGCCATGGTCACCAATATGTGGTTCGTGTATTCTTGAGGAAGCAGAAGGATCAGTACACGCAGCTAAAGGCTCACCAACATCATTGGGGTATTCGTCTTCGCAATCTGTGCAACAGTAATGCTTATAATTAATCACGACGACATTACGTTAGTGCCTATTCTATCATACATCACGCATCCAAGGCCCTCATACAAAATCGCACTACCACAACTTTAGTTAAAACACTTCACTTTCAAAAACCACCGAATAAAAATAACACAGAACGTACTCACAGTATGCGGCCTCGACACCAACCACTTGTCTTGTCAACGTCCGAGCAACAACAGAGCGCGTGGCACACTGAGGCCTTTCTTTTATAGAAGGCGGGTGGGGATCGAAACCACCCACTATGATTTCTGCTTATATTTATTTATTTTTTAAGCTTACAACATCACACACAGTACAAAATCTACTTATTATTTAACGAAATCGTACATCTTAAATGTGTGATAATTAATGTAAACGTAAGTTTCACAAAAAAAAAGAAAAGAAACTAATAATTAAAAAAAAATACAATTAAAATACTTACATACAATACTTGTACGGCCTCTTCTGACCGTTCACCGTCCTCGGATGCACTGGTGATCTCTTCATCGGGAGAACGGCATTTTGCTCGCCATGGTTACAAATATGTGGTTCGTGTGTTCTTGAGGAAGCAGAAGGATCAGTACACGCAGCTAAAGGCTCACCAACATCATTGGGGTATTCGTCTTCCCAATCTGTGCAACAGTAATCCTGTTAATTAATCACGATGACATTTTGTTAATGCCTAGTCTATCATACATCATACATCATGCATCCAATACCCTCATACAAAATCGCACCACCACAACTTTAGTTAAAATACTTCACTTTCAAAAACCAACGAATAAAAATGACACAGAACGTACTCACAGTATGCGGCCTCGACACCAACCACTTGTCTTGTCAACGTCCGAGCAACAACAGAGCGCGTGGCACACTGAGGCCTTTCTTTTATAGAAGGCGGGTGGGGATCTAAACCACCCACTATGATTTCTGCTTATATTTATTTATTTATTAAGCTTACAACATCACACACAGTACAAAATCTACTAATTATTTTACGAAATTGTACATCTTAAATGTGTGATAATTAATGTAAACGTAAGTTTTACAAAAAAAATAAATTAATAATTAAAAAAATACAATTAAAATACTTACATACAATACATATACGGCCGCTCCTGACCGTGCACCTTCCTCTGATGCACTGGTGATCTCTTCTTCAGGAGAACGGCATCTTGCTCGCCATGGTCACCAATATGTGGTTCGTGTATTCTTGAGGAAGCAGAAGGATAAGTACACGCAGCAAAAGGCTCACCAACATCATTGGGGTATTCGTCTTCGCAATCTGTGCAACAGTAATCCTGTTAATTAATCACGACGATATTACGTTAGTGCCTAGTCTATCATACATCATGCATCCAAGGCCCTCATACAAAATCGCACTACCACAACTTTAGTTAATACACTTCACTTTCAAAAACCACCGAATAAATATAACACAAAAACGTACTCACAGTATGCGGCCTCGACACCAACCACTTGTCTTGTCAACGTCCGAGCAACAACAGAGCGCGTGGCACACTGAGGCCTTTCTTTTATAGAAGGCGGGTGGGGATCTAAACCACCCACTATGATTTCTGCTTATATTTATTTATTTATTAAGCTTACAAATCACACACAGTACAAAATCTACTAATTATTTAACGAAATCGTACATCTTAAATGTGTGATAATTAATGTAAACGTAAGTTTTACAAAAAAAAAATTTATAATTAAAAAAAATACAATCAAAATACTTACATACAATACATATACGGCCGCTCCTGACCGTGCACCGTTCTCTGATGCACTGGTGATCTCTTCTTCAGGAGAACGGCATCTTGCTCGCCATGGTCACCAATATGTGGTTCGTGTATTCTTGAGGAAGCAGAAGGATCAGTACACGCAGCTAAAGGCTCACCAACATCATTGGGGTATTCGTCTTCGCAATCTGTGCAACAGTAATGCTTATAATTAATCACGACGACATTACGTTAGTGCCTATTCTATCATACATCACGCATCCAAGGCCCTCATACAAAATCGCACTACCACAACTTTAGTTAAAACACTTCACTTTCAAAAACCACCGAATAAAAATAACACAGAACGTACTCACAGTATGCGGCCTCGACACCAACCACTTGTCTTGTCAACGTCCGAGCAACAACAGAGCGCGTGGCACACTGAGGCCTTTCTTTTATAGAAGGCGGGTGGGGATCGAAACCACCCACTATGATTTCTGCTTATATTTATTTATTTTTTAAGCTTACAACATCACACACAGTACAAAATCTACTTATTATTTAACGAAATCGTACATCTTAAATGTGTGATAATTAATGTAAACGTAAGTTTCACAAAAAAAAAGAAAAGAAACTAATAATTAAAAAAAAATACAATTAAAATACTTACATACAATACTTGTACGGCCTCTTCTGACCGTTCACCGTCCTCGGATGCACTGGTGATCTCTTCATCGGGAAAACGGCATTTTGCTCGCCATGGTTACAAATATGTGGTTCGTGTGTTCTTGAGGAAGCAGAAGGATCAGTACACGCAGCTAAAGGCTCACCAACATCATTGGGGTATTCGTCTTCCCAATCTGTGCAACAGTAATCCTGTTAATTAATCACGATGACATTTTGTTAATGCCTAGTCTATCATACATCATACATCATGCATCCAATACCCTCATACAAAATCGCACCACCACAACTTTAGTTAAAATACTTCACTTTCAAAAACCAACGAATAAAAATGACACAGAACGTACTCACAGTATGCGGCCTCGACACCAACCACTTGTCTTGTCAACGTCCGAGCAACAACAGAGCGCGTGGCACACTGAGGCCTTTCTTTTATAGAAGGCGGGTGGGGATCTAAACCACCCACTATGATTTCTGCTTATATTTATTTATTTATTAAGCTTACAACATCACACACAGTACAAAATCTACTAATTATTTTACGAAATTGTACATCTTAAATGTGTGATAATTAATGTAAACGTAAGTTTTACAAAAAAAATAAATTAATAATTAAAAAAATACAATTAAAATACTTACATACAATACATATACGGCCGCTCCTGACCGTGCACCTTCCTCTGATGCACTGGTGATCTCTTCTTCAGGAGAACGGCATCTTGCTCGCCATGGTCACCAATATGTGGTTCGTGTATTCTTGAGGAAGCAGAAGGATAAGTACACGCAGCAAAAGGCTCACCAACATCATTGGGGTATTCGTCTTCGCAATCTGTGCAACAGTAATCCTGTTAATTAATCACGACGACATTACGTTAGTGCCTAGTCTATCATACATCATGCATCCAAGGCCCTCATACAAAATCGCACTACCACAACTTTAGTTAATACACTTCACTTTCAAAAACCACCGAATAAATATAACACAAAAACGTACTCACAGTATGCGGCCTCGACACCAACCACTTGTCTTGTCAACGTCCGAGCAACAACAGAGCGCGTGGCACACTGAGGCCTTTCTTTTATAGAAGGCGGGTGGGGATCTAAACCACCCACTATGATTTCTGCTTATATTTATTTATTTATTAAGCTTACAAATCACACACAGTACAAAATCTACTAATTATTTAACGAAATCGTACATCTTAAATGTGTGATAATTAATGTAAACGTAAGTTTTACAAAAAAAAAAATTTATATTTAAAAAAAATACAATTAAAATACTTACATACAATACATATACGGCCGCTCCTGACCGTGCACCGTCCTCTGATGCACTGGTGATCTCTTCTTCAGGAGAACGGCATCTTGCTCGCCATGGTCACCAATATGTGGTTCGTGTATTCTTGAGGAAGCAGAAGGATCAGTACACGCAGCTAAAGGCTCACCAACATCATTGGGGTATTCGTCTTCCCAATCTGTGCAACAGTAATCCTGTTAATTAATCACGATGACATTTTGTTAATGCCTAGTCTATCATACATCATACATCATGCATCCAATACCCTCATACAAAATCGCACCACCACAACTTTAGTTAAAATACTTCACTTTCAAAAACCAACGAATAAAAATGACACAGAACGTACTCACAGTATGCGGCCTCGACACCAACCACTTGTCTTGTCAACGTCCGAGCAACAACAGAGCGCGTGGCACACTGAGGCCTTTCTTTTATAGAAGGCGGGTGGGGATCTAAACCACCCACTATGATTTCTGCTTATATTTATTTATTTATTAAGCTTACAACATCACACACAGTACAAAATCTACTAATTATTTTACGAAATTGTACATCTTAAATGTGTGATAATTAATGTAAACGTAAGTTTTACAAAAAAAATAAATTAATAATTAAAAAAATACAATTAAAATACTTACATACAATACATATACGGCCGCTCCTGACCGTGCACCTTCCTCTGATGCACTGGTGATCTCTTCTTCAGGAGAACGGCATCTTGCTCGCCATGGTCACCAATATGTGGTTCGTGTATTCTTGAGGAAGCAGAAGGATAAGTACACGCAGCAAAAGGCTCACCAACATCATTGGGGTATTCGTCTTCGCAATCTGTGCAACAGTAATCCTGTTAATTAATCACGACGACATTACGTTAGTGCCTAGTCTATCATACATCATGCATCCAAGGCCCTCATACAAAATCGCACTACCACAACTTTAGTTAATACACTTCACTTTCAAAAACCACCGAATAAATATAACACAAAAACGTACTCACAGTATGCGGCCTCGACACCAACCACTTGTCTTGTCAACGTCCGAGCAACAACAGAGCGCGTGGCACACTGAGGCCTTTCTTTTATAGAAGGCGGGTGGGGATCTAAACCACCCACTATGATTTCTGCTTATATTTATTTATTTATTAAGCTTACAAATCACACACAGTACAAAATCTACTAATTATTTAACGAAATCGTACATCTTAAATGTGTGATAATTAATGTAAACGTAAGTTTTACAAAAAAAAAAATTTATATTTAAAAAAAATACAATTAAAATACTTACATACAATACATATACGGCCGCTCCTGACCGTGCACCGTCCTCTGATGCACTGGTGATCTCTTCTTCAGGAGAACGGCATCTTGCTCGCCATGGTCACCAATATGTGGTTCGTGTATTCTTGAGGAAGCAGAAGGATCAGTACACGCAGCTAAAGGCTCACCAACATCATTGGGGTATTCGTCTTCCCAATCTGTGCAACAGTAATCCTGTTAATTAATCACGATGACATTTTGTTAATGCCTAGTCTATCATACATCATACATCATGCATCCAATACCCTCATACAAAATCGCACCACCACAACTTTAGTTAAAATACTTCACTTTCAAAAACCAACGAATAAAAATGACACAGAACGTACTCACAGTATGCGGCCTCGACACCAACCACTTGTCTTGTCAACGTCCGAGCAACAACAGAGCGCGTGGCACACTGAGGCCTTTCTTTTATAGAAGGCGGGTGGGGATCTAAACCACCCACTATGATTTCTGCTTATATTTATTTATTTATTAAGCTTACAACATCACACACAGTACAAAATCTACTAATTATTTTACGAAATCTTACATCTAAAATGTGTGACAATTAATGTAAACGTAAGTTTCACAAAAAAAAAGAAAAGAAACTAATAATTTAAAAAAAATACAATTAAAATACTTACATACAATACTTGTACGGCCTCTTCTGACCGTTCACCGTCCTCGGATGCACTGGTGATCTCTTCATCGGGAGAACGGCATCTTGCTCGCCATGGTTACAAATATGTGGTTCGTGTGTTCTTGAGGAAGCAGAAGGATCAGTACACGCAGCTAAAGGCTCACCAACATCATTGGGGTATTCGTCTTCCCAATCTGTGCAACAGTAATCCTGTTAATTAATCACGATGACATTTTGTTAATGCCTAGTCTATCATACATCATACATCATGCATCATGCATCCAATACCCTCATACAAAATCGCACCACCACAACTTTAGTTAAAATACTTCACTTTCAAAAACCAACGAATAAAAATGACACAGAACGTACTCACAGTATGCGGCCTCGACACCAACCACTTGTCTTGTCAACGTCCGAGCAACAACAGAGCGCGTGGCACACTGAGGCCTTTCTTTTATAGAAGGCGGGTGGGGATCTAAACCACCCACTATGATTTCTGCTTATATTTATTAAATTATTTATTAAGCTTACAACATCACACACAGTTCAAAATCGACTAATTATTTTACGAAATCTTACATCTAAAATGTGTGACAATTAATGTAAACGTAAGTTTCACAAAAAAAAAAAAAGAAACTAATAATTAAAAAAAAATACAATTAAAATACTTACATACAATACTTGTACGGCCTCTCCTGACCGTTCACCGTCCTCGGATGCACTAATGATCTCTTCATCGGGAGAACGGCATCTTGCTCGCCATGGTTACAAATATGTGGTTCGTGTGTTCTTGAGGAAGCAGAAGGATCAGTACACGCAGCTAAAGGCTCACCAACATCATTGGGGTATTCGTCTTCCCAATCTGTGCAACAGTAATCCTGTTAATTAATCACGATGACATTTTGTTAATGCCTAGTCTATCATACATCATACATCATACATCATGCATCATGCATCCAATACCCTCATACAAAATCGCACCACCACAACTTTAGTTAAAATACTTCACTTTCAAAAACCAACGAATAAAAATGACACAGAACGTACTCACAGTATGCGGCCTCGACACCAACCACTTGTCTTGTCAACGTCCGAGCAACAACAGAGCGCGTGGCACACTGAGGCCTTTCTTTTATAGAAGGCGGGTGGGGATCTAAACCACCCACTATGATTTCTGCTTATATTTATTAAATTATTTATTAAGCTTACAACATCACACACAGTACAAAATCGACTAATTATTTTACGAAATCTTACATCTAAAATGTGTGACAATTAATGTAAACGTAAGTTTCACAAAAAAAAAAAAAGAAACTAATAATTAAAAAAAAATACAATTAAAATACTTACATACAATACTTGTACGGCCTCTCCTGACCGTTCACCGTCCTCGGATGCACTAATGATCTCTTCATCGGGAGAACGGCATCTTGCTCGCCATGGTTACAAATATGTGGTTCGTGTGTTCTTGAGGAAGCAGAAGGATCAGTACACGCAGCTAAAGGCTCACCAACGCAATCGGGGTATTCGTCTTCGCAATCTGTGCAACAGTAATCCTGTTAGTTAATCACGACGACATTACGTTAGTGCCTAGTCTATCATACATCACGCATCCAAGGCCCTCATACAAAATCGCACTACCACAACTTTAGTTAAAATACTTCACTTTCAAAAACCACCGAATAAAACTAACACAAAAACGTATCGTACATCTTAAATGTGTGATAATTAATGTAAACGTAAGTTTTACAAAAAAAAAAATTTATAATTAAAAAAAATACAATTAAAATACTTACATACAATACATATACGGCCGCTCCTGACCGTGCACCGTCCTCTGATGCACTGGTGATCTCTTCTTCAGGAGAACGGCATCTTGCTCGCCATGGTCGACAATATGTGGTTTGTGTATTCTTGAGGAAGCAGAAGGATCAGTACACGCAGCTAAAGGCTCACCAACATCATTGGGGTATTCGTCTTCCCAATCTGTGCAACAGTAATCCTGTTAATTAATCACGATGACATTTTGTTAATGCCTAGTCTATCATACATCATGCATCCAATACCCTCATACAAAATCGCACCACCACAACTTTAGTTAAAATACTTCACTTTCAAAAACCAACGAATAAAAATGACACAGAACGTACTCACAGTATGCGGCCTCGACACCAACCACTTGTCTTGTCAACGTCCGAGCAACAACAGAGCGCGTGGCACACTGAGGCATTTCTTTTATAGAAAGCGGGTGGGGATCGAAACCACCCACTATGATTTCTGCCTATATTTATTTATTTATAAAGCTTACAACATCACACACAGTACAAAATCTACTAATTAATTTACGAAATCTTACATCTAAAATGTGTGACAATTAATGTAAACGTAAGTTTCACAAAAAAAAAGAAAAGAAACTAATAATTTAAAAAAAATACAATTAAAATACTTACATACAATACTTGTACGGCCTCTTCTGACCGTTCACCGTCCTCGGATGCACTGGTGATCTCTTCATCGGGAGAACGGCATTTTGCTCGCCATGGTTACAAATATGTGGTTCGTGTGTTCTTGAGGAAGCAGAAGGATCAGTACACGCAGCTAAAGGCTCACCAACATCATTGGGGTATTCGTCTTCCCAATCTGTGCAACAGTAATCCTGTTAATTAATCACGATGACATTTTGTTAATGCCTAGTCTATCATACATCATACATCATGCATCCAATACCCTCATACAAAATCGCACCACCACAACTTTAGTTAAAATACTTCACTTTCAAAAACCAACGAATAAAAATGACACAGAACGTACTCACAGTATGCGGCCTCGACACCAACCACTTGTCTTGTCAACGTCCGAGCAACAACAGAGCGCGTGGCACACTGAGGCCTTTCTTTTATAGAAGGCGGGTGGGGATCGAAACCACCCACTATGATTTCTGCTTATATTTATTTATTTATTTATTAAGCTTACAACATCACACACAGTACAAAATCTACTAATTAATTTACGAAATCTTACATCTAAAATGTGTGACAATTAATGTTAACGTAAGTTTCACAAAAAAAAAGAAAAGAAACTAATAATTAAAAAAAAATACAATTAAAATACTTACATACAATACTTGTACGGCCTCTCCTAACCGTTCATCGTCCTCGGATGCACTAGTGATCTCTTCATCGGGAGAACGGCATCTTGCTCGCCATGGTTACAAATATGTGGTTCGTGTGTTCTTGAGGAAGCAGAAGGATCAGTACACGCAGCTAAAGGCTCACCAACGCAATCGGGGTATTCGTCTTCGCAATCTGTGCAACAGTAATCCTGTTAGTTAATCACGACGACATTACGTTAGTGCCTAGTCTATCATACATCACGCATCCAAGGCCCTCATACAAAATCGCACTACCACAACTTTAGTTAAAATACTTCACTTTCAAAAACCACCGAATAAAACTAACACAAAAACGTACTCACAGTATGCGGCCTCGACACCAACCACTTGTCTTGTCAACGTCTGAGCAACAACAGAGCGCGTGGCACACTGAGGCCTTTCTTTTATAGAAGGCGGGTGGGGATCTAAACCACCCACTATGATTTCTGCTTATATTTATTTATTTATTAAGCTTACAACATCACACACAGTACATAATCTACTAATTAATTTACGAAATTGTAGGTACATCTTAAATGTGTGATAATTAATGTAAACGTAAGTTTTACAAAAAAAATAAATTAATAATTAAAAAAATACAATTAAAATACTTACATACAACACATATACGGCCGCTCCTGACCGTGCACCTTCCTCTGATGCACTGGTGATCTCTTCTTCAGGAGAACGGCATCTTGCTCGCCATGGTCACCAATGTGTGGTTCGTGTATTCTTGAGGAAGCAGAAGGATAAGTACACGCAGCAAAAGGCTCACCAACATCATTGGGGTATTCGTCATCGCAATCTGTGCAACAGTAATCCTGTTAATTAATCACGACGACATTACGTTAGTGCCTAGTCTATCATACATCATGCATCCAAGGCCCTCATACAAAATCGCACTACCACAACTTTAGTTAATACACTTCACTTTCAAAAACCACCGAATAAATCTAACACAAACGTACTCACAGTATGCGGCCTCGACACCAACCACTTGTCTTGTCAACGTCCGAGCAACAACAGAGCGCGTGGCACACTGAGGCCTTTCTTTTATAGAAGGCGGGTGGGGATCTAAACCAC
Organism: Pieris napi; assembly: GCF_905475465.1. Taxonomy (NCBI): domain Eukaryota; kingdom Metazoa; phylum Arthropoda; class Insecta; order Lepidoptera; family Pieridae; genus Pieris; species Pieris napi. The sequence goes on along the minus strand of NC_062237.1, from coordinate 5,987,841 downwards.
CCACTATGATTTCTGCTTATATTTATTTATTTATTAAGCTTACAAATCACACACAGTACAAAATCTACTAATTATTTAACGAAATTGTACATCTTAAATGTGTGATAATTAATGTAAACGTAAGTTTTACAAAAAAAAAAATTTATAATTAAAAAAAATACAATTAAAATACTTACATACAATACATATACGGCCGCTCCTGACCGTGCACCGTCCTCTGATGCACTGGTGATCTCTTCTTCAGGAGAACGGCATCTTGCTCGCCATGGTCACCAATATGTGGTTCGTGTATTCTTGAGGAAGCAGAAGGATCAGTACACGCAGCTAAAGGCTCACCAACATCACTGGGGTATTCGTCTTCGCAATCTGTGCAACAGTAATCCTTATAATTAATCACGACGACATTACGTTAGTGCCTAGTCTATCATACATCACGCATCCAAGGCCCTCATACAAAATCGCACTACCACAACTTTAGTTAAAACACTTCACTTTCAAAAACCACCGAATAAAAATAACACAGAACGTACTCACAGTATGCGGCCTCGACACCAACCACTTGTCTTGTCAACGTCCGAGCAACAACAGAGCGCGTGGCACACTGAGGCCTTTCTTTTATAGAAGGCGGGTGGGGATCGAAACCACCCACTATGATTTCTGCTTATATTTATTTATTTTTTAAGCTTACAACATCACACACAGTACAAAATCTACTAATTATTTTACGAAATTGTACATCTTAAATGTGTGATAATTAATGTAAACGTAAGTTTTACAAAAAAATAAATTAATAATTAAAAAAATACAATTAAAATACTTACATACAATACATATACGGCCGCTCCTGACCGTGCACCGTCCTCTGATGCACTGGTGATCTCTTCTTCAGGAGAACGGCATCTTGCTCGCCATGGTCACCAATATGTGGTTCGTGTATTCTTGAGGAAGCAGAAGGATCAGTACACGCAGCTAAAGGCTCACCAACATCATTGGGGTATTCGTCTTCGCAATCTGTGCAACAGTAATCCTTATAATTAATCACGACGACATTACGTTAGTGCCTAGTCTATCATACATCACGCATCCAAGGCCCTCATACAAAATCGCACTACCACAACTTTAGTTAAAACACTTCACTTTCAAAAACCACCGAATAAAAATAACACAGAACGTACTCACAGTATGCGGCCTCGACACCAACCACTTGTCTTGTCAACGTCCGAGCAACAACAGAGCGCGTGGCACACTGAGGCCTTTCTTTTATAGAAGGCGGGTGGGGATCGAAACCACCCACTATGATTTCTGCTTATATTTATTTATTTTTTAAGCTTACAACATCACACACAGTACAAAATCTACTAATTATTTTACGAAATTGTACATCTTAAATGTGTGATAATTAATGTAAACGTAAGTTTCACAAAAAAAAAGAAAAGAAACTAATAATTTAAAAAAAATACAATTAAAATACTTACATACAATACTTGTACGGCCTCTTCTGACCGTTCACCGTCCTCGGATGCACTGGTGATCTCTTCATCGGGAGAACGGCATCTTGCTCGCCATGGTTACAAATATGTGGTTCGTGTGTTCTTGAGGAAGCAGAAGGATCAGTACACGCAGCTAAAGGCTCACCAACATCATTGGGGTATTCGTCTTCCCAATCTGTGCAACAGTAATCCTGTTAATTAATCACGATGACATTTTGTTAATGCCTAGTCTATCATACATCATACATCATGCATCATGCATCCAATACCCTCATACAAAATCGCACCACCACAACTTTAGTTAAAATACTTCACTTTCAAAAACCAACGAATAAAAATGACACAGAACGTACTCACAGTATGCGGCCTCGACACCAACCACTTGTCTTGTCAACGTCCGAGCAACAACAGAGCGCGTGGCACACTGAGGCCTTTCTTTTATAGAAGGCGGGTGGGGATCTAAACCACCCACTATGATTTCTGCTTATATTTATTTATTTATTAAGCTTACAACATCACACACAGTACAAAATCTACTAATTATTTAACGAAATCGTACATCTTAAATGTGTGATAATTAATGTAAACGTAAGTTTTACAAAAAAAAAAATTTATAATTAAAAAAAATACAATTAAAATACTTACATACAATACATATACGGCCGCTCCTGACCGTGCACCGTCCTCTGATGCACTGGTGATCTCTTCTTCAGGAGAACGGCATCTTGCTCGCCATGGTCGACAATATGTGGATCGTGTATTCTTGAGGAAGCAGAAGGATCAGTACACGCAGCTTAAGGCTCACCAACATCATTGGGGTATTCGTCTTCCCAATCTGTGCAACAGTAATCCTGTTAATTAATCACGATGACATTTTGTTAATGCCTAGTCTATCATACATCATGCATCCAATACCCTCATACAAAATCGCACCACCACAACTTTAGTTAAAATACTTCACTTTCAAAAACCAACGAATAAAAATGACACAGAACGTACTCACAGTATGCGGCCTCGACACCAACCACTTGTCTTGTCAACGTCCGAGCAACAACAGAGCGCGTGGCACACTGAGGCCTTTCTTTTATAGAAGGCGGGTGGGGATCGAAACCACCCACTATGATTTCTGCTTATATTTATTTATTTATTTATTAAGCTTACAACATCACACACAGTACAAAATCTACTAATTAATTTACGAAATCTTACATCTAAAATGTGTGACAATTAATGTTAACGTAAGTTTCACAAAAAAAAAAAAGAAACTAATAATTAAAAAAAAATACAATTAAAATACTTACATACAATACTTGTACGGCCTCTCCTGACCGTTCACCGTCCTCGGATGCACTAGTGATCTCTTCATCGGGAGAACGGCATCTTGCTCGCCATGGTTACAAATATGTGGTTCGTGTGTTCTTGAGGAAGCAGAAGGATCAGTACACGCAGCTAAAGGCTCACCAACGCAATCGGGGTATTCGTCTTCGCAATCTGTGCAACAGTAATCCTGTTAGTTAATCACGACGACATTACGTTAGTGCCTAGTCTATCATACATCACGCATCCAAGGCCCTCATACAAAATCGCACTACCACAACTTTAGTTAAAATACTTCACTTTCAAAAACCACCGAATAAAACTAACACAAAAACGTACTCACAGTATGCGGCCTCGACACCAACCACTTGTCTTGTCAACGTCTGAGCAACAACAGAGCGCGTGGCACACTGAGGCCTTTCTTTTATAGAAGGCGGGTGGGGATCTAAACCACCCACTATGATTTCTGCTTATATTTATTTATTTATTAAGCTTACAACATCACACACAGTACATAATCTACTAATTAATTTACGAAATTGTAGGTACATCTTAAATGTGTGATAATTAATGTAAACGTAAGTTTTACAAAAAAAAAATTTATAATAAAAAAAAATACAATTAAAATACTTACATACAATACATATACGGCCGCTCCTGACCGTGCACCGTCCTCTGATGCACTGGTGATCTCTTCTTCAGGAGAACGGCATCTTGCTCGCCATGGTCGACAATATATGGTTCGTGTATTCTTGAGGAAGCAGAAGGATCAGTACACGCAGCTTAAGGCTCACCAACATCATTGGGGTATTCGTCTTCCCAATCTGTGCAACAGTAATCCTGTTAATTAATCTCGATGACATTTTGTTAATGCCTAGTCTATCATACATCATACATCATGCATCCAATACCCTCATACAAAATCGCACCACCACAACTTTAGTTAAAATACTTCACTTTCAAAAACCAACGAATAAAAATGACACAGAACGTACTCACAGTATGCGGCCTCGACACCAACCACTTGTCTTGTCAACGTCCGAGCAACAACAGAGCGCGTGGCACACTGAGGCCTTTCTTTTATAGAAGGCGGGTGGGGATCGAAACCACCCACTATGATTTCTGCTTATATTTATTTATTTATTTATTAAGCTTACAACATCACACACAGTACAAAATCTACTAATTAATTTACGAAATCTTACATCTAAAATGTGTGACAATTAATGTTAACGTAAGTTTCACAAAAAAAAAAAAAGAAACTAATAATTAAAAAAAAATACAATTAAAATACTTACATACAATACTTGTACGGCCTCTCCTGACCGTTCACCGTCCTCGGATGCACTAGTGATCTCTTCATCGGGAGAACGGCATCTTGCTCGCCATGGTTACAAATATGTGGTTCGTGTGTTCTTGAGGAAGCAGAAGGATCAGTACACGCAGCTAAAGGCTCACCAACGCAATCGGGGTATTCGTCTTCGCAATCTGTGCAACAGTAATCCTGTTAGTTAATCACGACGACATTACGTTAGTGCCTAGTCTATCATACATCACGCATCCAAGGCCCTCATACAAAATCGCACTACCACAACTTTAGTTAAAATACTTCACTATCAAAAACCACCGAATAAAACTAACACAAAAACGTACTCACAGTATGCGGCCTCGACACCAACCACTTGTCTTGTCAACGTCTGAGCAACAACAGAGCGCGTGGCACACTGAGGCCTTTCTTTTATAGAAGGCGGGTGGGGATCTAAACCACCCACTATGATTTCTGCTTATATTTATTTATTTATTAAGCTTACAACATCACACACAGTACATAATCTACTAATTAATTTACGAAATTGTAGGTACATCTTAAATGTGTGATAATTAATGTAAACGTAAGTTTTACAAAAAAAATAAATTAATAATTAAAAAAATACAATTAAAATACTTACATACAACACATATACGGCCGCTCCTGACCGTGCACCTTCCTCTGATGCACTGGTGATCTCTTCTTCAGGAGAACGGCATCTTGCTCGCCATGGTCACCAATATGTGGTTCGTGTATTCTTGAGGAAGCAGAAGGATAAGTACACGCAGCAAAAGGCTCACCAACATCATTGGGGTATTCGTCTTCGCAATCTGTGCAACAGTAATCCTGTTAATTAATCACGACGACATTACGTTAGTGCCTAGTCTATCATACATCATGCATCCAAGGCCCTCATACAAAATCGCACTACCACAACTTTAGTTAATACACTTCACTTTCAAAAACCACCGAATAAATCTAACACAAAAACGTACTCACAGTATGCGGCCTCGACACCAACCACTTGTCTTGTCAACGTCCGAGCAACAACAGAGCGCGTGGCACACTGAGGCCTTTCTTTTATAGAAGGCGGGTGGGGATCGAAACCACCCACTATGATTTCTGCTTATATTTATTTATTTATTTATTAAGCTTACAACATCACACACAGTACAAAATCTACTAATTAATTTACGAAATCTTACATCTAAAATGTGTGACAATTAATGTTAACGTAAGTTTCACAAAAAAAAAAAAAGAAACTAATAATTAAAAAAAAATACAATTAAAATACTTACATACAATACTTGTACGGCCTCTCCTGACCGTTCACCGTCCTCGGATGCACTAGTGATCTCTTCATCGGGAGAACGGCATCTTGCTCGCCATGGTTACAAATATGTGGTTCGTGTGTTCTTGAGGAAGCAGAAGGATCAGTACACGCAGCTAAAGGCTCACCAACGCAATCGGGGTATTCGTCTTCGCAATCTGTGCAACAGTAATCCTGTTAGTTAATCACGACGACATTACGTTAGTGCCTAGTCTATCATACATCACGCATCCAAGGCCCTCATACAAAATCGCACTACCACAACTTTAGTTAAAATACTTCACTATCAAAAACCACCGAATAAAACTAACACAAAAACGTACTCACAGTATGCGGCCTCGACACCAACCACTTGTCTTGTCAACGTCTGAGCAACAACAGAGCGCGTGGCACACTGAGGCCTTTCTTTTATAGAAGGCGGGTGGGGATCTAAACCACCCACTATGATTTCTGCTTATATTTATTTATTTATTAAGCTTACAACATCACACACAGTACATAATCTACTAATTAATTTACGAAATTGTAGGTACATCTTAAATGTGTGATAATTAATGTAAACGTAAGTTTTACAAAAAAAATAAATTAATAATTAAAAAAATACAATTAAAATACTTACATACAACACATATACGGCCGCTCCTGACCGTGCACCTTCCTCTGATGCACTGGTGATCTCTTCTTCAGGAGAACGGCATCTTGCTCGCCATGGTCACCAATATGTGGTTCGTGTATTCTTGAGGAAGCAGAAGGATAAGTACACGCAGCAAAAGGCTCACCAACATCATTGGGGTATTCGTCTTCGCAATCTGTGCAACAGTAATCCTGTTAATTAATCACGACGACATTACGTTAGTGCCTAGTCTATCATACATCATGCATCCAAGGCCCTCATACAAAATCGCACTACCACAACTTTAGTTAATACACTTCACTTTCAAAAACCACCGAATAAATCTAACACAAAAACGTACTCACAGTATGCGGCCTCGACACCAACCACTTGTCTTGTCAACGTCCGAGCAACAACAGAGCGCGTGGCACACTGAGGCCTTTCTTTTATAGAAGGCGGGTGGGGATCTAAACCACCCACTATGATTTCTGCTTATATTTATTTATTTATTAAGCTTACAACATCACACACAGTACATAATCTACTAATTAATTTACGAAATTGTAGGTACATCTTAAATGTGTGATAATTAATGTAAACGTAAGTTTTACAAAAAAAATAAATTAATAATTAAAAAAATACAATGAAAATACTTACATACAACACATATACGGCCGCTCCTGACCGTGCACCTTCCTCTGATGCACTGGTGATCTCTTCTTCAGGAGAACGGCATCTTGCTCGCCATGGTCACCAATATGTGGTTCGTGTATTCTTGAGGAAGCAGAAGGATAAGTACACGCAGCAAAAGGCTCACCAACATCATTGGGGTATTCGTCTTCGCAATCTGTGCAACAGTAATCCTGTTAATTAATCACGACGACATTACGTTAGTGCCTAGTCTATCATACATCATGCATCCAAGGCCCTCATACAAAATCGCACTACCACAACTTTAGTTAATACACTTCACTTTCAAAAACCACCGAATAAATCTAACACAAAAACGTACTCACAGTATGCGGCCTCGACACCAACCACTTGTCTTGTCAACGTCCGAGCAACAACAGAGCGCGTGGCACACTGAGGCCTTTCTTTTATAGAAGGCGGGTGGGGATCTAAACCACCCACTATGATTTCTGCTTATATTTATTTATTTATTAAGCTTACAAATCACACACAGTACAAAATCTACTAATTATTTAACGAAATCGTACATCTTAAATGTGTGATAATTAATGTAAACGTAAGTTTTACAAAAAAAAAATTTATAATTAAAAAAAATACAATTAAAATACTTACATACAATACATATACGGCCGCTCCTGACCGTGCACCGTCCTCTGATGCACTGGTGATCTCTTCTTCAGGAGAACGGCATCTTGCTCGCCATGGTCACCAATATGTGGTTCGTGTATTCTTGAGGAAGCAGAAGGATCAGTACACGCAGCTAAAGGCTCACCAACATCATTGGGGTATTCGTCTTCGCAATCTGTGCAACAGTAATCCTTATAATTAATCACGACGACATTACGTTAGTGCCTAGTCTATCATACATCACGCATCCAAGGCCCTCATACAAAATCGCACTACCACAACTTTAGTTAAAACACTTCACTTTCAAAAACCACCGAATAAAAATAACACAGAACGTACTCACAGTATGCGGCCTCGACACCAACCACTTGTCTTGTCAACGTCCGAGCAACAACAGAGCGCGTGGCACACTGAGGCCTTTCTTTTATAGAAGGCGGGTGGGGATCGAAACCACCCACTATGATTTCTGCTTATATTTATTTATTTTTTAAGCTTACAACATCACACACAGTACAAAATCTACTAATTATTTTACGAAATTGTACATCTTAAATGTGTGATAATTAATGTAAACGTAAGTTTTACAAAAAAAATAAATTAATAATTAAAAAAATACAATTAAAATACTTACATACAATACATATACGGCCGCTCCTGACCGTGCACCTTCCTCTGATGCACTGGTGATCTCTTCTTCAGGAGAACGGCATCTTGCTCGCCATGGTCACCAATATGTGGTTCGTGTATTCTTGAGGAAGCAGAAGGATAAGTACACGCAGCAAAAGGCTCACCAACATCATTGGGGTATTCGTCTTCGCAATCTGTGCAACAGTAATCCTGTTAATTAATCACGACGACATTACGTTAGTGCCTAGTCTATCATACATCATGCATCCAAGGCCCTCATACAAAATCGCACTACCACAACTTTAGTTAATACACTTCACTTTCAAAAACCACCGAATAAATATAACACAAAAACGTACTCACAGTATGCGGCCTCGACACCAACCACTTGTCTTGTCAACGTCCGAGCAACAACAGAGCGCGTGGCACACTGAGGCCTTTCTTTTATAGAAGGCGGGTGGGGATCGAAACCACCCACTATGATTTCTGCTTATATTTATTTATTTTTTAAGCTTACAACATCACACACAGTACAAAATCTACTAATTATTTTACGAAATTGTACATCTTAAATGTGTGATAATTAATGTAAACGTAAGTTTTACAAAAAAAATAAAATTAAAAAAATACAATTAAAATACTTACATACAATACATATACGGCCGCTCCTGACCGTGCACCTTCCTCTGATGCACTGGTGATCTCTTCTTCAGGAGAACGGCATCTTGCTCGCCATGGTCACCAATATGTGGTTCGTGTATTCTTGAGGAAGCAGAAGGATAAGTACACGCAGCAAAAGGCTCACCAACATCATTGGGGTATTCGTCTTCGCAATCTGTGCAACAGTAATCCTGTTAATTAATCACGACGACATTACGTTAGTGCCTAGTCTATCATACATCATGCATCCAAGGCCCTCATACAAAATCGCACTACCACAACTTTAGTTAATACACTTCACTTTCAAAAACCACCGAATAAATCTAACACAAAAACGTACTCACAGTATGCGGCCTCGACACCAACCACTTGTCTTGTCAACGTCCGAGCAACAACAGAGCGCGTGGCACACTGAGGCCTTTCTTTTATAGAAGGCGGGTGGGGATCTAAACCACCCACTATGATTTCTGCTTATATTTATTTATTTATTAAGCTTACAAATCACACACAGTACAAAATCTACTAATTATTTAACGAAATCGTACATCTTAAATGTGTGATAATTAATGTAAACGTAAGTTTTACAAAAAAAAAATTTATAATTAAAAAAAATACAATTAAAATACTTACATACAATACATATACGGCCGCTCCTGACCGTGCACCGTCCTCTGATGCACTGGTGATCTCTTCTTCAGGAGAACGGCATCTTGCTCGCCATGGTCACCAATATGTGGTTCGTGTATTCTTGAGGAAGCAGAAGGATCAGTACACGCAGCTAAAGGCTCACCAACATCATTGGGGTATTCGTCTTCGCAATCTGTGCAACAGTAATCCTTATAATTAATCACGACGACATTACGTTAGTGCCTAGTCTATCATACATCACGCATCCAAGGCCCTCATACAAAATCGCACTACCACAACTTTAGTTAAAACACTTCACTTTCAAAAACCACCGAATAAAAATAACACAGAACGTACTCACAGTATGCGGCCTCGACACCAACCACTTGTCTTGTCAACGTCCGAGCAACAACAGAGCGCGTGGCACACTGAGGCCTTTCTTTTATAGAAGGCGGGTGGGGATCTAAACCACCCACTATGATTTCTGCTTATATTTATTTATTTATTAAGCTTACAACATCACACACAGTACATAATCTACTAATTAATTTACGAAATTGTAGGTACATCTTAAATGTGTGATAATTAATGTAAACGTAAGTTTTACAAAAAAAATAAATTAATAATTAAAAAAATACAATGAAAATACTTACATACAACACATATACGGCCGCTCCTGACCGTGCACCTTCCTCTGATGCACTGGTGATCTCTTCTTCAGGAGAACGGCATCTTGCTCGCCATGGTCACCAATATGTGGTTCGTGTATTCTTGAGGAAGCAGAAGGATAAGTACACGCAGCAAAAGGCTCACCAACATCATTGGGGTATTCGTCTTCGCAATCTGTGCAACAGTAATCCTGTTAATTAATCACGACGACATTACGTTAGTGCCTAGTCTATCATACATCATGCATCCAAGGCCCTCATACAAAATCGCACTACCACAACTTTAGTTAATACACTTCACTTTCAAAAACCACCGAATAAATATAACACAAAAACGTACTCACAGTATGCGGCCTCGACACCAACCACTTGTCTTGTCAACGTCCGAGCAACAACAGAGCGCGTGGCACACTGAGGCCTTTCTTTTATAGAAGGCGGGTGGGGATCGAAACCACCCACTATGATTTCTGCTTATATTTATTTATTTTTTAAGCTTACAACATCACACACAGTACAAAATCTACTAATTATTTTACGAAATTGTACATCTTAAATGTGTGATAATTAATGTAAACGTAAGTTTTACAAAAAAAATAAAATTAAAAAAATACAATTAAAATACTTACATACAATACATATACGGCCGCTCCTGACCGTGCACCTTCCTCTGATGCACTGGTGATCTCTTCTTCAGGAGAACGGCATCTTGCTCGCCATGGTCACCAATATGTGGTTCGTGTATTCTTGAGGAAGCAGAAGGATAAGTACACGCAGCAAAAGGCTCACCAACATCATTGGGGTATTCGTCTTCGCAATCTGTGCAACAGTCATCCTGTTAATTAATCACGACGACATTACGTTAGTGCCTAGTCTATCATACATCATGCATCCAAGGCCCTCATACAAAATCGCACTACCACAACTTTAGTTAATACACTTCACTTTCAAAAACCACCGAATAAATATAACACATAAACGTACTCACAGTATGCGGCCTCGACACCAACCACTTGTCTTGTCAACGTCCGAGCAACAACAGAGCGCGTGGCACACTGAGGCCTTTCTTTTATAGAAGGCGGGTGGGGATCTAAACCACCCACTATGATTTCTGCTTATATTTATTTATTTATTTATTAAGCTTACAAATCACACACAGTACAAAATCTACTAATTAATTTACGAAATCGTACATCTTAAATGTGTGATAATTAATGTAATCGTAAGTTTTACAAAAAAAAGAAATAAAAAAGAAATTAATAATTAAAAAAAAATACAATTAAAATACTTACATACAATACATATACGGCCGCTCCTGACCGTGCACCGTCCTCTGATGCACTGGTGATCTCTTCTTCAGGAGAACGGCATCTTGCTCGCCATTGTCACCAATATGTGGTTCGTGTATTCTTGAGGAAGCAGAAGGATCAGTACACGCAGCTAAAGGCTCACCAACGCAATCGGGGTATTCGTCTTCGCAATCTGTGCAACAGTAATCCTGTTAGTTAATCACGACGACATTACGTTAGTGCCTAGTCTATCATACATCACGCATCCAAGGCCCTCATACAAAATCGCACTACCACAACTTTAGTTAAAATACTTCACTATCAAAAACCACCGAATAAAACTAACACAAAAACGTACTCACAGTATGCGGCCTCGACACCAACCACTTGTCTTGTCAACGTCTGAGCAACAACAGAGCGCGTGGCACACTGAGGCCTTTCTTTTATAGAAGGCGGGTGGGGATCTAAACCACCCACTATGATTTCTGCTTATATTTATTTATTTATTAAGCTTACAACATCACACACAGTACATAATCTACTAATTAATTTACGAAATTGTAGGTACATCTTAAATGTGTGATAATTAATGTAAACGTAAGTTTTACAAAAAAAATAAATTAATAATTAAAAAAATACAATTAAAATACTTACATACAACACATATACGGCCGCTCCTGACCGTGCACCTTCCTCTGATGCACTGGTGATCTCTTCTTCAGGAGAACGGCATCTTGCTCGCCATGGTCACCAATATGTGGTTCGTGTATTCTTGAGGAAGCAGAAGGATAAGTACACGCAGCAAAAGGCTCACCAACATCATTGGGGTATTCGTCTTCGCAATCTGTGCAACAGTAATCCTGTTAATTAATCACGACGACATTACGTTAGTGCCTAGTCTATCATACATCATGCATCCAAGGCCCTCATACAAAATCGCACTACCACAACTTTAGTTAATACACTTCACTTTCAAAAACCACCGAATAAATCTAACACAAAAACGTACTCACAGTATGCGGCCTCGACACCAACCACTTGTCTTGTCAACGTCCGAGCAACAACAGAGCGCGTGGCACACTGAGGCCTTTCTTTTATAGAAGGCGGGTGGGGATCTAAACCACCCACTATGATTTCTGCTTATATTTATTTATTTATTAAGCTTACAACATCACACACAGTACATAATCTACTAATTAATTTACGAAATTGTAGGTACATCTTAAATGTGTGATAATTAATGTAAACGTAAGTTTTACAAAAAAAATAAATTAATAATTAAAAAAATACAATGAAAATACTTACATACAACACATATACGGCCGCTCCTGACCGTGCACCTTCCTCTGATGCACTGGTGATCTCTTCTTCAGGAGAACGGCATCTTGCTCGCCATGGTCACCAATATGTGGTTCGTGTATTCTTGAGGAAGCAGAAGGATAAGTACACGCAGCAAAAGGCTCACCAACATCATTGGGGTATTCGTCTTCGCAATCTGTGCAACAGTAATCCTGTTAATTAATCACGACGACATTACGTTAGTGCCTAGTCTATCATACATCATGCATCCAAGGCCCTCATACAAAATCGCACTACCACAACTTTAGTTAATACACTTCACTTTCAAAAACCACCGAATAAATCTAACACAAAAACGTACTCACAGTATGCGGCCTCGACACCAACCACTTGTCTTGTCAACGTCCGAGCAACAACAGAGCGCGTGGCACACTGAGGCCTTTCTTTTATAGAAGGCGGGTGGGGATCTAAACCACCCACTATGATTTCTGCTTATATTTATTTATTTATTAAGCTTACAAATCACACACAGTACAAAATCTACTAATTATTTAACGAAATCGTACATCTTAAATGTGTGATAATTAATGTAAACGTAAGTTTTACAAAAAAAAAATTTATAATTAAAAAAAATACAATTAAAATACTTACATACAATACATATACGGCCGCTCCTGACCGTGCACCGTCCTCTGATGCACTGGTGATCTCTTCTTCAGAAGAACGGCATCTTGCTCGCCATGGTCACCAATATGTGGTTCGTGTATTCTTGAGGAAGCAGAAGGATCAGTACACGCAGCTAAAGGCTCACCAACATCATTGGGGTATTCGTCTTCGCAATCTGTGCAACAGTAATCCTTATAATTAATCACGACGACATTACGTTAGTGCCTAGTCTATCATACATCACGCATCCAAGGCCCTCATACAAAATCGCACTACCACAACTTTAGTTAAAACACTTCACTTTCAAAAACCACCGAATAAAAATAACACAGAACGTACTCACAGTATGCGGCCTCGACACCAACCACTTGTCTTGTCAACGTCCGAGCAACAACAGAGCGCGTGGCACACTGAGGCCTTTCTTTTATAGAAGGCGGGTGGGGATCGAAACCACCCACTATGATTTCTGCTTATATTTATTTATTTTTTAAGCTTACAACATCACACACAGTACAAAATCTACTAATTATTTTACGAAATTGTACATCTTAAATGTGTGATAATTAATGTAAACGTAAGTTTTACAAAAAAAATAAATTAATAATTAAAAAAATACAATTAAAATACTTACATACAATACATATACGGCCGCTCCTGACCGTGCACCTTCCTCTGATGCACTGGTGATCTCTTCTTCAGGAGAACGGCATCTTGCTCGCCATGGTCACCAATATGTGGTTCGTGTATTCTTGAGGAAGCAGAAGGATAAGTACACGCAGCAAAAGGCTCACCAACATCATTGGGGTATTCGTCTTCGCAATCTGTGCAACAGTAATCCTGTTAATTAATCACGACGACATTACGTTAGTGCCTAGTCTATCATACATCATGCATCCAAGGCCCTCATACAAAATCGCACTACCACAACTTTAGTTAATACACTTCACTTTCAAAAACCACCGAATAAATATAACACAAAAACGTACTCACAGTATGCGGCCTCGACACCAACCACTTGTCTTGTCAACGTCCGAGCAACAACAGAGCGCGTGGCACACTGAGGCCTTTCTTTTATAGAAGGCGGGTGGGGATCGAAACCACCCACTATGATTTCTGCTTATATTTATTTATTTTTTAAGCTTACAACATCACACACAGTACAAAATCTACTAATTATTTTACGAAATTGTACATCTTAAATGTGTGATAATTAATGTAAACGTAAGTTTTACAAAAAAAATAAAATTAAAAAAATACAATTAAAATACTTACATACAATACATATACGGCCGCTCCTGACCGTGCACCTTCCTCTGATGCACTGGTGATCTCTTCTTCAGGAGAACGGCATCTTGCTCGCCATGGTCACCAATATGTGGTTCGTGTATTCTTGAGGAAGCAGAAGGATAAGTACACGCAGCAAAAGGCTCACCAACATCATTGGGGTATTCGTCTTCGCAATCTGTGCAACAGTCATCCTGTTAATTAATCACGACGACATTACGTTAGTGCCTAGTCTATCATACATCATGCATCCAAGGCCCTCATACAAAATCGCACTACCACAACTTTAGTTAATACACTTCACTTTCAAAAACCACCGAATAAATATAACACATAAACGTACTCACAGTATGCGGCCTCGACACCAACCACTTGTCTTGTCAACGTCCGAGCAACAACAGAGCGCGTGGCACACTGAGGCCTTTCTTTTATAGAAGGCGGGTGGGGATCTAAACCACCCACTATGATTTCTGCTTATATTTATTTATTTATTTATTAAGCTTACAAATCACACACAGTACAAAATCTACTAATTAATTTACGAAATCGTACATCTTAAATGTGTGATAATTAATGTAATCGTAAGTTTTACAAAAAAAAGAAATAAAAAAGAAATTAATAATTAAAAAAAAATACAATTAAAATACTTACATACAATACATATACGGCCGCTCCTGACCGTGCACCGTCCTCTGATGCACTGGTGATCTCTTCTTCAGGAGAACGGCATCTTGCTCGCCATTGTCACCAATATGTGGTTTGTGTATTCTTGAGGAAGCAGAAGGATCAGTACACGCAGCTAAAGGCTCACCAACATCATTGGGGTATTCGTCTTCCCAATCTGTGCAACAGTAATCCTGTTAATTAATCACGATGACATTTTGTTAATGCCTAGTCTATCATACATCATGCATCCAATACCCTCATACAAAATCGCACCACCACAACTTTAGTTAAAATACTTCACTTTCAAAAACCAACGAATAAAAATGACACAGAACGTACTCACAGTATGCGGCCTCGACACCAACCACTTGTCTTGTCAACGTCCGAGCAACAACAGAGCGCGTGGCACACTGAGGCCTTTCTTTTATAGAAGGCGGGTGGGGATCTAAACCACCCACTATGATTTCTGCTTATATTTATTAAATTATTTATTAAGCTTACAACATCACACACAGTACAAAATCGACTAATTAATTTACGAAATCTTACATCTAAAATGTGTGACAATTAATGTAAACGTAAGTTTCACAAAAAAAAAGAAAAGAAACTAATAATTTAAAAAAAATACAATTAAAATACTTACATACAATACTTGTACGGCCTCTTCTGACCGTTCACCGTCCTCGGATGCACTGGTGATCTCTTCATCGGGAGAACGGCAGTTTGCTCGCCATGGTTACAAATATGTGGTTCGTGTGTTCTTGAGGAAGCAGAAGGATCAGTACACGCAGCTAAAGGCTCACCAACATCATTGGGGTATTCGTCTTCCCAATCTGTGCAACAGTAATCCTGTTAATTAATCACGATGACATTTTGTTAATGCCTAGTCTATCATACATCATACATCATGCATCCAATACCCTCATACAAAATCGCACCACCACAACTTTAGTTAAAATACTTCACTTTCAAAAACCAACGAATAAAAATGACACAGAACGTACTCACAGTATGCGGCCTCGACACCAACCACTTGTCTTGTCAACGTCCGAGCAACAACAGAGCGCGTGGCACACTGAGGCCTTTCTTTTATAGAAGGCGTGTGGGGATCTAAACCACCCACTATGATTTCTGCTTATATTTATTTATTTATTAAGCTTACAACATCACACACAGTACAAAATCTACTAATTATTTTACGAAATTGTACATCTTAAATGTGTGATAATTAATGTAAACGTAAGTTTTACAAAAAAAATAAATTAATAATTTAAAAAATACAATTAAAATACTTACATACAATACATATACGGCCGCTCCTGACCGTGCACCGTCCTCTGATGCACTGGTGTTCTCTTCTTCAGGAGAACGGCATCTTGCTCGCCATGGTCACCAATATGTGGTACGTGTATTCTTGAGGAAGCAGAAGGATCAGTACACGCAGCTTAAGGCTCACCAACATCATTGGGGTATTCGTCTTCGCAATCTGTGCAACAGTAATCCTGTTAATTAATCACGACGACATTACGTTAGTGCCTAGTCTATCATACATCATGCATCCAAGGCCCTCATACAAAATCGCACTACCACAACTTTAGTTAATACACTTCACTTTCAAAAACCACCGAACAAAAATAACACAAAAACGTACTCACAGTATGCGGCCTCGACACCAACCACTTGTCTTGTCAACGTCCGAGCAACAATAGAGCGCGTGGCACACTGAGGCCTTTCTTTTATAAAAGGCGGGTGGGGATCGAAACCACCCACTATGATTTCTGCTTATATTTATTTATTTATTAAGCTTACCACATCACACACAGTACAAAATCTACTAATTATTTTACGAAATCGTACATCTTAAATGTGTGATAATTAATGTAAACGTAAGTTTTACAAAAAAAATTAATAAAAAAGAAATTAATAATTTTAAAAAAATACAATTAAAATACTTACATACAATACATATACGGCCGCTCCTGACCGTGCACCGTCCTCTGATGCACTGGTGTTCTCTTCTTCAGGAGAACGGCATCTTGCTCGCCATGGTCACCAATATGTGGTTCGTGTATTCTTGAGGAAGCAGAAGGATCAGTACACGCAGCTTAAGGCTCACCAACATCATTGGGGTATTCGTCTTCGCAATCTGTGCAACAGTAATCCTGTTAATTAATCACGACGACATTACGTTAGTGCCTAGTCTATCATACATCATACATCATGCATCCAATACCCTCATACAAAATCGCACCACCACAACTTTAGTTAAAATACTTCACTTTCAAAAACCAACGAATAAAAATGACACAGAACGTACTCACAGTATGCGGCCTCGACACCAACCACTTGTCTTGTCAACGTCCGAGCAACAACAGAGCGCGTGGCACACTGAGGCCTTTCTTTTATAGAAGGCGGGTGGGGATCGAAACCACCCACTATGATTTCTGCTTATATTTATTTATTTATTTATTAAGCTTACAACATCACACACAGTACAAAATCTACTAATTAATTTACGAAATCTTACATCTTAAATGTGTGACAATTAATGTTAACGTAAGTTTCACAAAAAAAAAAAAAGAAACTAATAATTAAAAAAAAATACAATTAAAATACTTACATACAATACTTGTACGGCCTCTCCTGACCGTTCACCGTCCTCGGATGCACTAGTGATCTCTTCATCGGGAGAACGGCATCTTGCTCGCCATGGTTACAAATATGTGGTTCGTGTGTTCTTGAGGAAGCAGAAGGATCAGTACACGCAGCTAAAGGCTCACCAACGCAATCGGGGTATTCGTCTTCGCAATCTGTGCAACAGTAATCCTGTTAGTTAATCACGACGACATTACGTTAGTGCCTAGTCTATCATACATCATGCATCCAAGGCCCTCATACAAAATCGCACTACCACAACTTTAGTTAATACACTTCACTTTCAAAAACCACCGAATAAAAATAACACAAAAACGTACTCACAGTATGCGGCCTCGACACCAACCACTTGTCTTGTCAACGTCCGAGCAACAACAGAGCGCGTGGCACACTGAGGCCTTTCTTTTATAGAAGGCGGGTGGGGATCGAAACCACCCACTATGATTTTTGCTTATATTTATTTATTAAGCTTATAACATCACACACAGTACAAAATCTACTAATTATTTTACGAAATCTTACATCTTAAATGTGTGACAATTAATGTAAACGTAAGTTTTACAAAAAAAATAATAATAAAGAAATTAATAATTTAAAAAAATACAATTAAAATACTTACATACATACTTATACGGCCTCTCCTGACCGTGCACCGTCCTTGGATGCACTGGTGATCTCTTCTTCGGGAGAACGGCATCTTGCTCGCCATGGTCACCAATATGTGGTTCGTGTATTCTTGAGGAAGCAGAAGGATCAGCACACGCAGCTAAAGGCTCACCAACGCAATCGGGGTATTCGTCTTCGCAATCTGTGCAACAGTAATCCTGTTAGTTAATCACGACGACATTACGTTAGTGCCTAGTCTATCATACATCATGCATCCAAGGCCCTCATACAAAATCGCACTACCACAACTTTAGTTAATACACTTCACTTTCAAAAACCACCGAATAAAAATAACACAAAAACGTACTCACAGTATGCGGCCTCGACACCAACCACTTGTCTTGTCAACGTCCGAGCAACAACAGAGCGCGTGGCACACTGAGGCCTTTCTTTTATAGAAGGCGGGTGGGGATCGAAACCACCCACTATGATTTCTGCTTATATTTATTTATTTATTAAGCTTACCACATCACACACAGTACAAAATCTACTAATTATTTTACGAAATCTTACATCTACAATGTGTGACAATTAATGTAAACGTAAGTTTTACAAAAAAAAGAAATTAATAATTAAAAAAAAATACAATTAAAATACTTACATACAATACATATACGGCCGCTCCTGACCGTGCACCGTCCTCTGATGCATTGGTGATCTCTTCTTCAGGAGAACGGCATCTTGCTCGCCATGGTCACCAATATGTGGTTCGTGTATTCTTGAGGAAGCAGAAGGATCAGTACACGCAGCTAAAGGCTCACCAACATCATTGGGGTATTCGTCTTCGCAATCTGTGCAACAGTAATCCTGTTAATTAATCACGACGACATTACGTTAGTGCCTAGTCTATCATACATCATGCATCCAAGGCCCTCATACAAAATCGCACTACCACAACTTTAGTTAATACACTTCACTTTCAAAAACCACCGAATAAAAATAACACAAAAACGTACTCACAGTATGCGGCCTCGACACCAACCACTTGTCTTGTCAACGTCCGAGCAACAACAGAGCGCGTGGCACACTGAGGCCTTTCTTTTATAGAAGGCGGGTGGGGATCGAAACCACCCACTATGATTTCTGCTTATATTTATTTATTTTTTAAGCTTACAACATCACACACAGTACAAAATCTACTAATTATTTTACGAAATTGTACATCTTAAATGTGTGATAATTAATGTAAACGTAAGTTTTACAAAAAAAATAAATTAATAATTAAAAAAATACAATTAAAATACTTACATACAATACATATACGGCCGCTCCTGACCGTGCACCTTCCTCTGATGCACTGGTGATCTCTTCTTCAGGAGAACGGCATCTTGCTCGCCATGGTCACCAATATGTGGTTCGTGTATTCTTGAGGAAGCAGAAGGATAAGTACACGCAGCAAAAGGCTCACCAACATCATTGGGGTATTCGTCTTCGCAATCTGTGCAACAGTAATCCTGTTAATTAATCACGACGACATTACGTTAGTGCCTAGTCTATCATACATCATGCATCCAAGGCCCTCATACAAAATCGCACTACCACAACTTTAGTTAATACACTTCACTTTCAAAAACCACCGAATAAATATAACACAAAAACGTACTCACAGTATGCGGCCTCGACACCAACCACTTGTCTTGTCAACGTCCGAGCAACAACAGAGCGCGTGGCACACTGAGGCCTTTCTTTTATAGAAGGCGGGTGGGGATCGAAACCACCCACTATGATTTCTGCTTATATTTATTTATTTTTTAAGCTTACAACATCACACACAGTACAAAATCTACTAATTATTTTACGAAATTGTACATCTTAAATGTGTGATAATTAATGTAAACGTAAGTTTTACAAAAAAAATAAAATTAAAAAAATACAATTAAAATACTTACATACAATACATATACGGCCGCTCCTGACCGTGCACCTTCCTCTGATGCACTGGTGATCTCTTCTTCAGGAGAACGGCATCTTGCTCGCCATGGTCACCAATATGTGGTTCGTGTATTCTTGAGGAAGCAGAAGGATAAGTACACGCAGCAAAAGGCTCACCAACATCATTGGGGTATTCGTCTTCGCAATCTGTGCAACAGTCATCCTGTTAATTAATCACGACGACATTACGTTAGTGCCTAGTCTATCATACATCATGCATCCAAGGCCCTCATACAAAATCGCACTACCACAACTTTAGTTAATACACTTCACTTTCAAAAACCACCGAATAAATATAACACATAAACGTACTCACAGTATGCGGCCTCGACACCAACCACTTGTCTTGTCAACGTCCGAGCAACAACAGAGCGCGTGGCACACTGAGGCCTTTCTTTTATAGAAGGCGGGTGGGGATCTAAACCACCCACTATGATTTCTGCTTATATTTATTTATTTATTTATTAAGCTTACAAATCACACACAGTACAAAATCTACTAATTAATTTACGAAATCGTACATCTTAAATGTGTGATAATTAATGTAATCGTAAGTTTTACAAAAAAAAGAAATAAAAAAGAAATTAATAATTAAAAAAAAATACAATTAAAATACTTACATACAATACATATACGGCCGCTCCTGACCGTGCACCGTCCTCTGATGCACTGGTGATCTCTTCTTCAGGAGAACGGCATCTTGCTCGCCATTGTCACCAATATGTGGTTTGTGTATTCTTGAGGAAGCAGAAGGATCAGTACACGCAGCTAAAGGCTCACCAACATCATTGGGGTATTCGTCTTCCCAATCTGTGCAACAGTAATCCTGTTAATTAATCACGATGACATTTTGTTAATGCCTAGTCTATCATACATCATGCATCCAATACCCTCATACAAAATCGCACCACCACAACTTTAGTTAAAATACTTCACTTTCAAAAACCAACGAATAAAAATGACACAGAACGTACTCACAGTATGCGGCCTCGACACCAACCACTTGTCTTGTCAACGTCCGAGCAACAACAGAGCGCGTGGCACACTGAGGCCTTTCTTTTATAGAAGGCGGGTGGGGATCTAAACCACCCACTATGATTTCTGCTTATATTTATTAAATTATTTATTAAGCTTACAACATCACACACAGTACAAAATCGACTAATTAATTTACGAAATCTTACATCTAAAATGTGTGACAATTAATGTAAACGTAAGTTTCACAAAAAAAAAGAAAAGAAACTAATAATTTAAAAAAAATACAATTAAAATACTTACATACAATACTTGTACGGCCTCTTCTGACCGTTCACCGTCCTCGGATGCACTGGTGATCTCTTCATCGGGAGAACGGCAGTTTGCTCGCCATGGTTACAAATATGTGGTTCGTGTGTTCTTGAGGAAGCAGAAGGATCAGTACACGCAGCTAAAGGCTCACCAACATCATTGGGGTATTCGTCTTCCCAATCTGTGCAACAGTAATCCTGTTAATTAATCACGATGACATTTTGTTAATGCCTAGTCTATCATACATCATACATCATGCATCCAATACCCTCATACAAAATCGCACCACCACAACTTTAGTTAAAATACTTCACTTTCAAAAACCAACGAATAAAAATGACACAGAACGTACTCACAGTATGCGGCCTCGACACCAACCACTTGTCTTGTCAACGTCCGAGCAACAACAGAGCGCGTGGCACACTGAGGCCTTTCTTTTATAGAAGGCGTGTGGGGATCTAAACCACCCACTATGATTTCTGCTTATATTTATTTATTTATTAAGCTTACAACATCACACACAGTACAAAATCTACTAATTATTTTACGAAATTGTACATCTTAAATGTGTGATAATTAATGTAAACGTAAGTTTTACAAAAAAAATAAATTAATAATTTAAAAAATACAATTAAAATACTTACATACAATACATATACGGCCGCTCCTGACCGTGCACCGTCCTCTGATGCACTGGTGTTCTCTTCTTCAGGAGAACGGCATCTTGCTCGCCATGGTCACCAATATGTGGTACGTGTATTCTTGAGGAAGCAGAAGGATCAGTACACGCAGCTTAAGGCTCACCAACATCATTGGGGTATTCGTCTTCGCAATCTGTGCAACAGTAATCCTGTTAATTAATCACGACGACATTACGTTAGTGCCTAGTCTATCATACATCATGCATCCAAGGCCCTCATACAAAATCGCACTACCACAACTTTAGTTAATACACTTCACTTTCAAAAACCACCGAACAAAAATAACACAAAAACGTACTCACAGTATGCGGCCTCGACACCAACCACTTGTCTTGTCAACGTCCGAGCAACAATAGAGCGCGTGGCACACTGAGGCCTTTCTTTTATAAAAGGCGGGTGGGGATCGAAACCACCCACTATGATTTCTGCTTATATTTATTTATTTATTAAGCTTACCACATCACACACAGTACAAAATCTACTAATTATTTTACGAAATCGTACATCTTAAATGTGTGATAATTAATGTAAACGTAAGTTTTACAAAAAAAATTAATAAAAAAGAAATTAATAATTTTAAAAAAATACAATTAAAATACTTACATACAATACATATACGGCCGCTCCTGACCGTGCACCGTCCTCTGATGCACTGGTGTTCTCTTCTTCAGGAGAACGGCATCTTGCTCGCCATGGTCACCAATATGTGGTTCGTGTATTCTTGAGGAAGCAGAAGGATCAGTACACGCAGCTTAAGGCTCACCAACATCATTGGGGTATTCGTCTTCGCAATCTGTGCAACAGTAATCCTGTTAATTAATCACGACGACATTACGTTAGTGCCTAGTCTATCATACATCATACATCATGCATCCAATACCCTCATACAAAATCGCACCACCACAACTTTAGTTAAAATACTTCACTTTCAAAAACCAACGAATAAAAATGACACAGAACGTACTCACAGTATGCGGCCTCGACACCAACCACTTGTCTTGTCAACGTCCGAGCAACAACAGAGCGCGTGGCACACTGAGGCCTTTCTTTTATAGAAGGCGGGTGGGGATCGAAACCACCCACTATGATTTCTGCTTATATTTATTTATTTATTTATTAAGCTTACAACATCACACACAGTACAAAATCTACTAATTAATTTACGAAATCTTACATCTTAAATGTGTGACAATTAATGTTAACGTAAGTTTCACAAAAAAAAAAAAAGAAACTAATAATTAAAAAAAAATACAATTAAAATACTTACATACAATACTTGTACGGCCTCTCCTGACCGTTCACCGTCCTCGGATGCACTAGTGATCTCTTCATCGGGAGAACGGCATCTTGCTCGCCATGGTTACAAATATGTGGTTCGTGTGTTCTTGAGGAAGCAGAAGGATCAGTACACGCAGCTAAAGGCTCACCAACGCAATCGGGGTATTCGTCTTCGCAATCTGTGCAACAGTAATCCTGTTAGTTAATCACGACGACATTACGTTAGTGCCTAGTCTATCATACATCATGCATCCAAGGCCCTCATACAAAATCGCACTACCACAACTTTAGTTAATACACTTCACTTTCAAAAACCACCGAATAAAAATAACACAAAAACGTACTCACAGTATGCGGCCTCGACACCAACCACTTGTCTTGTCAACGTCCGAGCAACAACAGAGCGCGTGGCACACTGAGGCCTTTCTTTTATAGAAGGCGGGTGGGGATCGAAACCACCCACTATGATTTTTGCTTATATTTATTTATTAAGCTTATAACATCACACACAGTACAAAATCTACTAATTATTTTACGAAATCTTACATCTTAAATGTGTGACAATTAATGTAAACGTAAGTTTTACAAAAAAAATAATAATAAAGAAATTAATAATTTAAAAAAATACAATTAAAATACTTACATACATACTTATACGGCCTCTCCTGACCGTGCACCGTCCTTGGATGCACTGGTGATCTCTTCTTCGGGAGAACGGCATCTTGCTCGCCATGGTCACCAATATGTGGTTCGTGTATTCTTGAGGAAGCAGAAGGATCAGCACACGCAGCTAAAGGCTCACCAACGCAATCGGGGTATTCGTCTTCGCAATCTGTGCAACAGTAATCCTGTTAGTTAATCACGACGACATTACGTTAGTGCCTAGTCTATCATACATCATGCATCCAAGGCCCTCATACAAAATCGCACTACCACAACTTTAGTTAATACACTTCACTTTCAAAAACCACCGAATAAAAATAACACAAAAACGTACTCACAGTATGCGGCCTCGACACCAACCACTTGTCTTGTCAACGTCCGAGCAACAACAGAGCGCGTGGCACACTGAGGCCTTTCTTTTATAGAAGGCGGGTGGGGATCGAAACCACCCACTATGATTTCTGCTTATATTTATTTATTTATTAAGCTTACCACATCACACACAGTACAAAATCTACTAATTATTTTACGAAATCTTACATCTACAATGTGTGACAATTAATGTAAACGTAAGTTTTACAAAAAAAAGAAATTAATAATTAAAAAAAAATACAATTAAAATACTTACATACAATACATATACGGCCGCTCCTGACCGTGCACCGTCCTCTGATGCATTGGTGATCTCTTCTTCAGGAGAACGGCATCTTGCTCGCCATGGTCACCAATATGTGGTTCGTGTATTCTTGAGGAAGCAGAAGGATCAGTACACGCAGCTAAAGGCTCACCAACATCATTGGGGTATTCGTCTTCGCAATCTGTGCAACAGTAATCCTGTTAATTAATCACGACGACATTACGTTAGTGCCTAGTCTATCATACATCATGCATCCAAGGCCCTCATACAAAATCGCACTACCACAACTTTAGTTAATACACTTCACTTTCAAAAACCACCGAATAAAAATAACACAAAAACGTACTCACAGTATGCGGCCTCGACACCAACCACTTGTCTTGTCAACGTCCGAGCAACAACAGAGCGCGTGGCACACTGAGGCCTTTCTTTTATAGAAGGCGGGTGGGGATCGAAACCACCCACTATGATTTTTGCTTATATTTATTTATTAAGCTTATAACATCACACACAGTACAAAATCTACTAATTATTTTACGAAATCTTACATCTTAAATGTGTGACAATTAATGTAAACGTAAGTTTTACAAAAAAAATAATAATAAAGAAATTAATAATTTAAAAAAATACAATTAAAATACTTACATACATACTTATACGGCCTCTCCTGACCGTGCACCGTCCTTGGATGCACTGGTGATCTCTTCTTCGGGAGAACGGCATCTTGCTCGCCATGGTCACCAATATGTGGTTCGTGTATTCTTGAGGAAGCAGAAGGATCAGCACACGCAGCTAAAGGCTCAGCAACGTCATCGGGGTATTCGTCTTCGCAATCTGTGCAACAAGTAATCCTGTTAATTAATCACGACGACATTACGTTAGTGCCTAGTCTATCATACATCATGCATCCAAGGCCCTCATACAAAATCGCACTACCACAACTTTACTTAATACACTTCACTTTCAAAAACCACCGAATAAAAATAACACAAAAACGTACTCACAGTATGCGGCCTCGACACCAACCACTTGTCTTGTCAACGTCCGAGCAACAACAGAGCGCGTGGCACACTGAGGCATTTCTTTTATAGAAGGCGGGTGGGGATCGAAACCACCCACTATGATTTCTGCTTATATTTATTTATTTATTAAGCTTACCACATCACACACAGTACAAAATCTACTAATTATTTTACGAAATCTTACATCTACAATGTGTGACAATTAATGTAAACGTAAGTTTTACAAAAAAAAGAAATTAATAATTTAAAAAAAATACAATTAAAATACTTACATACAATACATATACGGCCGCTCCTGACCGTGCACCGTCCTCTGATGCATTGGTGATCTCTTCTTCAGGAGAACGGCATCTTGCTCGCCATGGTCACCAATATGTGGTTCGTGTATTCTTGAGGAAGCAGAAGGATCAGTACACGCAGCTAAAGGCTCACCAACATCATTGGGGTATTCGTCTTCGCAATCTGTGCAACAGTAATCCTGTTAATTAATCACGACGACATTACGTTAGTGCCTAGTCTATCATACATCATGCATCCAAGGCCCTCATACAAAATCGCACTACCACAACTTTAGTTAATACACTTCACTTTCAAAAACCACCGAATAAAAATAACACAAAAACGTACTCACAGTATGCGGCCTCGACACCAACCACTTGTCTTGTCAACGTCCGAGCAACAACAGAGCGCGTGGCACACTGAGGCCTTTCTTTTATAGAAGGCGGGTGGGGATCGAAACCACCCACTATGATTTTTGCTTATATTTATTTATTAAGCTTATAACATCACACACAGTACAAAATCTACTAATTATTTTACGAAATCTTACATCTTAAATGTGTGACAATTAATGTAAACGTAAGTTTTACAAAAAAAATAATAATAAAGAAATTAATAATTTAAAAAAATACAATTAAAATACTTACATACATACTTATACGGCCTCTCCTGACCGTGCACCGTCCTTGGATGCACTGGTGATCTCTTCTTCGGGAGAACGGCATCTTGCTCGCCATGGTCACCAATATGTGGTTCGTGTATTCTTGAGGAAGCAGAAGGATCAGCACACGCAGCTAAAGGCTCAGCAACGTCATCGGGGTATTCGTCTTCGCAATCTGTGCAACAAGTAATCCTGTTAATTAATCACGACGACATTACGTTAGTGCCTAGTCTATCATACATCATGCATCCAAGGCCCTCATACAAAATCGCACTACCACAACTTTACTTAATACACTTCACTTTCAAAAACCACCGAATAAAAATAACACAAAAACGTACTCACAGTATGCGGCCTCGACACCAACCACTTGTCTTGTCAACGTCCGAGCAACAACAGAGCGCGTGGCACACTGAGGCATTTCTTTTATAGAAGGCGGGTGGGGATCGAAACCACCCACTATGATTTCTGCTTATATTTATTTATTTATTAAGCTTACCACATCACACACAGTACAAAATCTACTAATTATTTTACGAAATCTTACATCTACAATGTGTGACAATTAATGTAAACGTAAGTTTTACAAAAAAAATAAATAAAAAGAAATTAATAATTAAAAAAAAATACAATTAAAATACTTACATACAATACATATATGGCCGCTCCTGACCGTGCACCGTCCTCTGATGCACTGGTGATCTCTTCTTCAGGAGAACGGCATCTTGCTGGCCATGGTCACCAATATGTGGTTCGTGTATTCTTGAGGAAGCAGAAGGATCAGTACACGCAGCTAAAGGCTCACCAACATCATTGGGGTATTCGTCTTCGCAATCTGTGCAACAGTAATCCTGTTAATTAATCACGACGACATTACGTTAGTGCCTAGTCTATCATACATCATGCATCCAAGGCCCTCATACAAAATCGCACTACCACAACTTTAGTTAATACACTTCACTTTCAAAAACCACCGAATAAAAATAACACAAAAACGTACTCACAGTATGCGGCCTCGACACCAACCACTTGTCTTGTCAACGTCCGAGCAACAACAGAGCGCGTGGCACACTGAGGCATTTCTTTTATAGAAGGCGGGTGGGGATCGAAACCACCCACTATGATTTCTGCTTATATTTATTTATTTATTAAGCTTACCACATCACACACAGTACAAAATCTACTAATTATTTTACGAAATCTTACATCTTAAATGTGTGACAATTAATGTAAACGTAAGTTTCACAAAAAAAATAATAATAAAGAAATTAATAATTTAAAAAAATACAATTAAAATACTTACATACATACTTATACGGCCTCTCCTGACCGTGCACCGTCCTTGGATGCACTGGTGATCTCTTCTTCGGGAGAACGGCATCTTGCTCGCCATGGTCACCAATATGTGGTTCGTGTATTCTTGAGGAAGCAGAAGGATCAGCACACGCAGCTAAAGGCTCAGCAACGTCATCGGGGTATTCGTCTTCGCAATCTGTGCAACAGTAATCCTTATAATTAATCACGACGATATTACGTTAGTGCCTAGTCTATCATACATCACGCATCCAAGGCCCTCATACAAAATCGCACTACCACAACTTTAGTTAAAACACTTCACTTTCAAAAACCACCGAATAAAAATAACACAGAACGTACTCACAGTATGCGGCCTCGACACCAACCACTTGTCTTGTCAACGTCCGAGCAACAACAGAGCGCGTGGCACACTGAGGCCTTTCTTTTATAGAAGGCGGGTGGGGATCGAAACCACCCACTATGATTTCTGCTTATATTTATTTATTTTTTAAGCTTACAACATCACACACAGTACAAAATCTACTAATTATTTTACGAAATTGTACATCTTAAATGTGTGACAATTAATGTAAACGTAAGTTTTACAAAAAAAATAATAATAAAGAAATTAATAATTTAAAAAAATACAATTAAAATACTTACATACATACTTATACGGCCTCTCCTGACCGTGCACCGTCCTTGGATGCACTGGTGATCTCTTCTTCGGGAGAACGGCATCTTGCTCGCCATGGTCACCAATATGTGGTTCGTGTATTCTTGAGGAAGCAGAAGGATCAGCACACGCAGCTAAAGGCTCAGCAACGTCATCGGGGTATTCGTCTTCGCAATCTGTGCAACAAGTAATCCTGTTAATTAATCACGACGACATTACGTTAGTGCCTAGTCTATCATACATCATGCATCCAAGGCCCTCATACAAAATCGCACTACCACAACTTTACTTAATACACTTCACTTTCAAAAACCACCGAATAAAAATAACACAAAAACGTACTCACAGTATGCGGCCTCGACACCAACCACTTGTCTTGTCAACGTCCGAGCAACAACAGAGCGCGTGGCACACTGAGGCATTTCTTTTATAGAAGGCGGGTGGGGATCGAAACCACCCACTATGATTTCTGCTTATATTTATTTATTTATTAAGCTTACCACATCACACACAGTACAAAATCTACTAATTATTTTACGAAATCTTACATCTACAATGTGTGACAATTAATGTAAACGTAAGTTTTACAAAAAAAAGAAATTAATAATTAAAAAAAAATACAATTAAAATACTTACATACAATACATATACGGCCGCTCCTGACCGTGCACCGTCCTCTGATGCATTGGTGATCTCTTCTTCAGGAGAACGGCATCTTGCTCGCCATGGTCACCAATATGTGGTTCGTGTATTCTTGAGGAAGCAGAAGGATCAGTACACGCAGCTAAAGGCTCACCAACATCATTGGGGTATTCGTCTTCGCAATCTGTGCAACAGTAATCCTGTTAATTAATCACGACGACATTACGTTAGTGCCTAGTCTATCATACATCATGCATCCAAGGCCCTCATACAAAATCGCACTACCACAACTTTAGTTAATACACTTCACTTTCAAAAACCACCGAATAAAAATAACACAAAAACGTACTCACAGTATGCGGCCTCGACACCAACCACTTGTCTTGTCAACGTCCGAGCAACAACAGAGCGCGTGGCACACTGAGGCCTTTCTTTTATAGAAGGCGGGTGGGGATCGAAACCACCCACTATGATTTTTGCTTATATTTATTTATTAAGCTTATAACATCACACACAGTACAAAATCTACTAATTATTTTACGAAATCTTACATCTTAAATGTGTGACAATTAATGTAAACGTAAGTTTTACAAAAAAAATAATAATAAAGAAATTAATAATTTAAAAAAATACAATTAAAATACTTACATACATACTTATACGGCCTCTCCTGACCGTGCACCGTCCTTGGATGCACTGGTGATCTCTTCTTCGGGAGAACGGCATCTTGCTCGCCATGGTCACCAATATGTGGTTCGTGTATTCTTGAGGAAGCAGAAGGATCAGCACACGCAGCTAAAGGCTCAGCAACGTCATCGGGGTATTCGTCTTCGCAATCTGTGCAACAAGTAATCCTGTTAATTAATCACGACGACATTACGTTAGTGCCTAGTCTATCATACATCATGCATCCAAGGCCCTCATACAAAATCGCACTACCACAACTTTACTTAATACACTTCACTTTCAAAAACCACCGAATAAAAATAACACAAAAACGTACTCACAGTATGCGGCCTCGACACCAACCACTTGTCTTGTCAACGTCCGAGCAACAACAGAGCGCGTGGCACACTGAGGCATTTCTTTTATAGAAGGCGGGTGGGGATCGAAACCACCCACTATGATTTCTGCTTATATTTATTTATTTATTAAGCTTACCACATCACACACAGTACAAAATCTACTAATTATTTTACGAAATCTTACATCTACAATGTGTGACAATTAATGTAAACGTAAGTTTTACAAAAAAAAGAAATTAATAATTAAAAAAAAATACAATTAAAATACTTACATACAATACATATACGGCCGCTCCTGACCGTGCACCGTCCTCTGATGCATTGGTGATCTCTTCTTCAGGAGAACGGCATCTTGCTCGCCATGGTCACCAATATGTGGTTCGTGTATTCTTGAGGAAGCAGAAGGATCAGTACACGCAGCTAAAGGCTCACCAACATCATTGGGGTATTCGTCTTCGCAATCTGTGCAACAGTAATCCTGTTAATTAATCACGACGACATTACGTTAGTGCCTAGTCTATCATACATCATGCATCCAAGGCCCTCATACAAAATCGCACTACCACAACTTTAGTTAATACACTTCACTTTCAAAAACCACCGAATAAAAATAACACAAAAACGTACTCACAGTATGCGGCCTCGACACCAACCACTTGTCTTGTCAACGTCCGAGCAACAACAGAGCGCGTGGCACACTGAGGCCTTTCTTTTATAGAAGGCGGGTGGGGATCGAAACCACCCACTATGATTTTTGCTTATATTTATTTATTAAGCTTATAACATCACACACAGTACAAAATCTACTAATTATTTTACGAAATCTTACATCTTAAATGTGTGACAATTAATGTAAACGTAAGTTTTACAAAAAAAATAATAATAAAGAAATTAATAATTTAAAAAAATACAATTAAAATACTTACATACATACTTATACGGCCTCTCCTGACCGTGCACCGTCCTTGGATGCACTGGTGATCTCTTCTTCGGGAGAACGGCATCTTGCTCGCCATGGTCACCAATATGTGGTTCGTGTATTCTTGAGGAAGCAGAAGGATCAGCACACGCAGCTAAAGGCTCAGCAACGTCATCGGGGTATTCGTCTTCGCAATCTGTGCAACAAGTAATCCTGTTAATTAATCACGACGACATTACGTTAGTGCCTAGTCTATCATACATCATGCATCCAAGGCCCTCATACAAAATCGCACTACCACAACTTTACTTAATACACTTCACTTTCAAAAACCACCGAATAAAAATAACACAAAAACGTACTCACAGTATGCGGCCTCGACACCAACCACTTGTCTTGTCAACGTCCGAGCAACAACAGAGCGCGTGGCACACTGAGGCATTTCTTTTATAGAAGGCGGGTGGGGATCGAAACCACCCACTATGATTTCTGCTTATATTTATTTATTTATTAAGCTTACCACATCACACACAGTACAAAATCTACTAATTATTTTACGAAATCTTACATCTACAATGTGTGACAATTAATGTAAACGTAAGTTTTACAAAAAAAATAAATAAAAAGAAATTAATAATTAAAAAAAAATACAATTAAAATACTTACATACAATACATATATGGCCGCTCCTGACCGTGCACCGTCCTCTGATGCACTGGTGATCTCTTCTTCAGGAGAACGGCATCTTGCTGGCCATGGTCACCAATATGTGGTTCGTGTATTCTTGAGGAAGCAGAAGGATCAGTACACGCAGCTAAAGGCTCACCAACATCATTGGGGTATTCGTCTTCGCAATCTGTGCAACAGTAATCCTGTTAATTAATCACGACGACATTACGTTAGTGCCTAGTCTATCATACATCATGCATCCAAGGCCCTCATACAAAATCGCACTACCACAACTTTAGTTAATACACTTCACTTTCAAAAACCACCGAATAAAAATAACACAAAAACGTACTCACAGTATGCGGCCTCGACACCAACCACTTGTCTTGTCAACGTCCGAGCAACAACAGAGCGCGTGGCACACTGAGGCATTTCTTTTATAGAAGGCGGGTGGGGATCGAAACCACCCACTATGATTTCTGCTTATATTTATTTATTTATTAAGCTTACCACATCACACACAGTACAAAATCTACTAATTATTTTACGAAATCTTACATCTTAAATGTGTGACAATTAATGTAAACGTAAGTTTCACAAAAAAAATAATAATAAAGAAATTAATAATTTAAAAAAATACAATTAAAATACTTACATACATACTTATACGGCCTCTCCTGACCGTGCACCGTCCTTGGATGCACTGGTGATCTCTTCTTCGGGAGAACGGCATCTTGCTCGCCATGGTCACCAATATGTGGTTCGTGTATTCTTGAGGAAGCAGAAGGATCAGCACACGCAGCTAAAGGCTCAGCAACGTCATCGGGGTATTCGTCTTCGCAATCTGTGCAACAGTAATCCTTATAATTAATCACGACGATATTACGTTAGTGCCTAGTCTATCATACATCACGCATCCAAGGCCCTCATACAAAATCGCACTACCACAACTTTAGTTAAAACACTTCACTTTCAAAAACCACCGAATAAAAATAACACAGAACGTACTCACAGTATGCGGCCTCGACACCAACCACTTGTCTTGTCAACGTCCGAGCAACAACAGAGCGCGTGGCACACTGAGGCCTTTCTTTTATAGAAGGCGGGTGGGGATCGAAACCACCCACTATGATTTCTGCTTATATTTATTTATTTTTTAAGCTTACAACATCACACACAGTACAAAATCTACTAATTATTTTACGAAATTGTACATCTTAAATGTGTGATAATTAATGTAAACGTAAGTTTTACAAAAAAAATAAATTAATAATTAAAAAAATACAATTAAAATACTTACATACAATACATATACGGCCGCTCCTGACCGTGCACCTTCCTCTGATGCACTGGTGATCTCTTCTTCAGGAGAACGGCATCTTGCTCGCCATGTTCACCAATATGTGGTTCGTGTATTCTTGAGGAAGCAGAAGGATAAGTACACGCAGCTAAAGGCTCACCAACATCATTGGGGTATTCGTCTTCGCAATCTGTGCAACAGTAATCCTGTTAATTAATCACGACGACATTACGTTAGTGCCTAGTCTATCATACATCATGCATCCAAGGCCCTCATACAAAATCGCACTACCACAACTTTAGTTAATACACTTCACTTTCAAAAACCACCGAATAAATATAACACAAAAACGTACTCACAGTATGCGGCCTCGACACCAACCACTTGTCTTGTCAACGTCCGAGCAACAACAGAGCGCGTGGCACACTGAGGCCTTTCTTTTATAGAAGGCGGGTGGGGATCTAAACCACCCACTATGATTTCTGCTTATATTTATTTATTTATTTATTAAGCTTACAAATCACACACAGTACAAAATCTACTAATTAATTTACGAAATCGTACATCTTAAATGTGTGATAATTAATGTAATCGTAAGTTTTACAAAAAAAAGAAATAAAAAAGAAATTAATAATTTAAAAAAAATACAATTAAAATACTTACATACAATACATATACGGCCGCTCCTGACCGTGCACCGTCCTCTGATGCACTGGTGATCTCTTCTTCAGGAGAACGGCATCTTGCTCGCCATTGTCACCAATATGTGGTTTGTGTATTCTTGAGGAAGCAGAAGGATCAGTACACGCAGCTAAAGGCTCACCAACATCATTGGGGTATTCGTCTTCCCAATCTGTGCAACAGTAATCCTGTTAATTAATCACGATGACATTTTGTTAATGCCTAGTCTATCATACATCATGCATCCAATACCCTCATACAAAATCGCACCACCACAACTTTAGTTAAAATACTTCACTTTCAAAAACCAACGAATATAAATGACACAGAACGCACTCACAGTATGCGGCCTCGACACCAACCACTTGTCTTGTCAACGTCCGAGCAACAACAGAGCGCGTGGCACACTGAGGCCTTTCTTTTATAGAAGGCGGGTGGGGATCTAAACCACCCACTATGATTTCTGCTTATATTTATTTATTTATTAAGCTTACAACATCACACACAGTACATAATCGACTAATTAATTTACGAAATCTTACATCTACAATGTGTGACAATTAATGTAAACGTAAGTTTCACAAAAAAAAGAAAAGAAACTAATAATTAAAAAAAAATACAATTAAAATACTTACATACAATACTTGTACGGCCTCTTCTGACCGTTCACCGTCCTCGGATGCACTGGTGATCTCTTCATCGGGAGAACGGCATTTTGCTCGCCATGGTTACAAATATGTGGTTCGTGTGTTCTTGAGGAAGCAGAAGGATCAGTACACGCAGCTAAAGGCTCACCAACATCATTGGGGTATTCGTCTTCCCAATCTGTGCAACAGTAATCCTGTTAATTAATCACGATGACATTTTGTTAATGCCTAGTCTATCATACATCATACATCATGCATCCAATACCCTCATACAAAATCGCACCACCACAACTTTAGTTAAAATACTTCACTTTCAAAAACCAACGAATAAAAATGACACAGAACGTACTCACAGTATGCGGCCTCGACACCAACCACTTGTCTTGTCAACGTCCGAGCAACAACAGAGCGCGTGGCACACTGAGGCCTTTCTTTTATAGAAGGCGTGTGGGGATCTAAACCACCCACTATGATTTCTGCTTATATTTATTTATTTATTAAGCTTACAACATCACACACAGTACAAAATCTACTAATTATTTTACGAAATTGTACATCTTAAATGTGTGATAATTAATGTAAACGTAAGTTTTACAAAAAAAATAAATTAATAATTTAAAAAATACAATTAAAATACTTACATACAATACATATACGGCCGCTCCTGACCGTGCACCGTCCTCTGATGCACTGGTGTTCTCTTCTTCAGGAGAACGGCATCTTGCTCGCCATGGTCACCAATATGTGGTACGTGTATTCTTGAGGAAGCAGAAGGATCAGTACACGCAGCTTAAGGCTCACCAACATCATTGGGGTATTCGTCTTCGCAATCTGTGCAACAGTAATCCTGTTAATTAATCACGACGACATTACGTTAGTGCCTAGTCTATCATACATCATGCATCCAAGGCCCTCATACAAAATCGCACTACCACAACTTTAGTTAATACACTTCACTTTCAAAAACCACCGAACAAAAATAACACAAAAACGTACTCACAGTATGCGGCCTCGACACCAACCACTTGTCTTGTCAACGTCCGAGCAACAATAGAGCGCGTGGCACACTGAGGCCTTTCTTTTATAAAAGGCGGGTGGGGATCGAAACCACCCACTATGATTTCTGCTTATATTTATTTATTTATTAAGCTTACCACATCACACACAGTACAAAATCTACTAATTATTTTACGAAATCGTACATCTTAAATGTGTGATAATTAATGTAAACGTAAGTTTTACAAAAAAAATTAATAAAAAAGAAATTAATAATTTTAAAAAAATACAATTAAAATACTTACATACAATACATATACGGCCGCTCCTGACCGTGCACCGTCCTCTGATGCACTGGTGTTCTCTTCTTCAGGAGAACGGCATCTTGCTCGCCATGGTCACCAATATGTGGTTCGTGTATTCTTGAGGAAGCAGAAGGATTAGTACACGCAGCTTAAGGCTCACCAACATCATTGGGGTATTCGTCTTCGCAATCTGTGCAACAGTAATCCTGTTAATTAATCACGACGACATTACGTTAGTGCCTAGTCTATCATACATCATGCATCCAAGGCCCTCATACAAAATCGCACTCCACAACTTTAGTTAATACACTTCACTTTCAAAAACCACCGAACAAAAATAACACAAAAACGTACTCACAGTATGCGGCCTCGACACCAACCACTTGTCTTGTCAACGTCCGAGCAACAACAGAGCGCGTGGCACACTGAGGCATTTCTTTTATAGAAAGCGGGTGGGGATCGAAACCACCCACTATTATTTCTGCCTATATTTATTTATTTATAAAGCTTACCACATCACACACAGTACAAAATCTACTTATTATTTTACGAAATCTTACATCTTAAATGTGTGACAATTAATGTAAACGTAAGTTTTACAAAAAAAAAAAAAGAAATTAATAATTTAAAAAAATACAATTAAAATACTTACATACATACTTATACGGCCTCTCCTGACCGTGTACCGTCCTTGGATGTACTGGTGATCTCTTCTTCGGGAGAAAGGCATCTTGCTCGCCATGGTCACCAATATGTGGTTCGTGTATTCTTGAGGAAGCAGAAGGATCAGCACACGCAGCTAAAGGCTCAGCAACGTCATCGGGGTATTCGTCTTCGCAATCTGTGCAACAAGTAATCCTGTTAATTAATCACGACGACATTACGTTAGTGCCTAGTCTATCATACATCATGCATCCAAGGCCCTTATACAAAATCGCACTACCACAACTTTACTTAATACACTTCACTTTCAAAAACCACCGAATAAAAATAACACAAAAACGTACTCACAGTATGCGGCCTCGACACCAACCACTTGTCTTGTCAACGTCCGAGCAACAACAGAGCGCGTGGCACACTGAGGCATTTCTTTTATAGAAGGCGGGTGGGGATCGAAACCACCCACTATGATTTCTGCTTATATTTATTTATTTATTAAGCTTACCACATCACACACAGTACAAAATCTACTAATTATTTTACGAAATCTTACATCTACAATGTGTGACAATTAATGTAAACGTAAGTTTTACAAAAAAAAGAAATTAATAATTAAAAAAAAATACAATTAAAATACTTACATACAATACATATACGGCCGCTCCTGACCGTGCACCGTCCTCTGATGCATTGGTGATCTCTTCTTCAGGAGAACGGCATCTTGCTCGCCATGGTCACCAATATGTGGTTCGTGTATTCTTGAGGAAGCAGAAGGATCAGTACACGCAGCTAAAGGCTCACCAACATCATTGGTGTATTCGTCTTCGCAATCTGTGCAACAGTAATCCTGTTAATTAATCACGACGACATTACGTTAGTGCCTAGTCTATCATACATCATGCATCCAAGGCCCTCATACAAAATCGCACCACCACAACTTTAGTTAAAATACTTCACTTTCAAAAACCAACGAATAAAAATGACACAGAACGTACTCACAGTATGCGGCCTCGACACCAACCACTTGTCTTGTCAACGTCCGAGCAACAACAGAGCGCGTGGCACACTGAGGCCTTTCTTTTATAGAAGGCGGGTGGGGATCTAAACCACCCACTATGATTTCTGCTTATATTTATTAAATTATTTATTAAGCTTACAACATCACACACAGTACAAAATCGACTAATTAATTTACGAAATCTTACATCTAAAATGTGTGACAATTAATGTAAACGTAAGTTTCACAAAAAAAAAGAAAAGAAACTAATAATTAAAAAAAAATACAATTAAAATACTTACATACAATACTTGTACGGCCTCTTCTGACCGTTCACCGTCCTCGGATGCACTGGTGATCTCTTCATCGGGAGAACGGCATTTTGCTCGCCATGGTTACAAATATGTGGTTCGTGTGTTCTTGAGGAAGCAGAAGGATCAGTACACGCAGCTAAAGGCTCACCAACATCATTGGGGTATTCGTCTTCCCAATCTGTGCAACAGTAATCCTGTTAATTAATCACGATGACATTTTGTTAATGCCTAGTCTATCATACATCATACATCATGCATCCAATACCCTCATACAAAATCGCACCACCACAACTTTAGTTAAAATACTTCACTTTCAAAAACCAACGAATAAAAATGACACAGAACGTACTCACAGTATGCGGCCTCGACACCAACCACTTGTCTTGTCAACGTCCGAG
This sequence comes from Pieris napi, assembly GCF_905475465.1. Taxonomy (NCBI): domain Eukaryota; kingdom Metazoa; phylum Arthropoda; class Insecta; order Lepidoptera; family Pieridae; genus Pieris; species Pieris napi. The sequence goes on along the minus strand of NC_062237.1, from coordinate 5,949,376 downwards.
CAACAACAGAGCGCGTGGCACACTGAGGCCTTTCTTTTATAGAAGGCGGGTGGGGATCGAAACCACCCACTATGATTTTTGCTTATATTTATTTATTAAGCTTATAACATCACACACAGTACAAAATCTACTAATTATTTTACGAAATCTTACATCTTAAATGTGTGACAATTAATGTAAACGTAAGTTTTACAAAAAAAATAATAATAAAGAAATTAATAATTTAAAAAAATACAATTAAAATACTTACATACATACTTATACGGCCTCTCCTGACCGTGCACCGTCCTTGGATGCACTGGTGATCTCTTCTTCGGGAGAACGGCATCTTGCTCGCCATGGTCACCAATATGTGGTTCGTGTATTCTTGAGGAAGCAGAAGGATCAGCACACGCAGCTAAAGGCTCAGCAACGTCATCGGGGTATTCGTCTTCGCAATCTGTGCAACAAGTAATCCTGTTAATTAATCACGACGACATTACGTTAGTGCCTAGTCTATCATACATCATGCATCCAAGGCCCTTATACAAAATCGCACTACCACAACTTTACTTAATACACTTCACTTTCAAAAACCACCGAATAAAAATAACACAAAAACGTACTCACAGTATGCGGCCTCGACACCAACCACTTGTCTTGTCAACGTCCGAGCAACAACAGAGCGCGTGGCACACTGAGTCCTTTCTTTTATAGAAGGCGGGTGGGGATCGAAACCACCCACTATGATTTCTGCTTATATTTATTTATTAAGCTTATAACATCACACACAGTACAAAATCTACTAATTATTTTACGAAATCTTACATCTTAAATGTGTGACAATTAATGTAAACGTAAGTTTTACAAAAAAAATAATAATAAAGAAATTAATAATTTAAAAAAATACAATTAAAATACTTACATACATACTTATACGGCCTCTCCTGACCGTGCACCGTCATTGGATGCACTGGTGATCTCTTCTTCAGGAGAACGGCATCTTGCTCGCCATGGTCACCAATATGTGATTTGTGTATTCTTGAGGAAGCAGTACACGCAGCTAAAGGCTCACCAACATCATTGGGGTATTCGTATAAAAAAAAACTACGAAGTGATTTAACCAAAAATAACATCATTAAATAACAAATCACGGTATTCTCGAAATCCCACCAAATCTACCTTAAAATTTACTTATACAATCAAAACAACACGACTTTGGGTTTTTTAAAAACAACCGTTAACCTTAAAACAATTACACATAAATCACCGAATAAAAATAACACAAAATGTACTCACAGTATGCGACCTCGACACCAACCACCTTTCTTGTCAACGTCCGAGCAACAACAGAGCCAGTGGCACAATGAGGCCTATATTTTATTAAAACCACCCACTTTGATTTCTGCTTTGTGAATTTGTAATAAACAAGTTTCGTGACATTACGTGTAGTTGTTCCACGACCGAACCCGAATCGACCACAGAGTCAAACGGCAGTCATAGAAACGAATGTCAAAGATTTCTTTAATATTTATTATTAAGAAGTTTTAAATGTTTAAAGTGATATATTATATACTACTTTCAATAATAATAATAATGACTATGGAGTCATATTATTATTATCGATCATTGAATAGTCGTTAATTTATAGATCTAGCAACATTGACAAATTAAATAAACCATTGGTATTAACGGCCTCGAACCAATTCGACATTCTTAAAAAACAGCTGACACTAACACAATTTCTTCAATATTAATTATAAAGACTACAGACTATCAAATAGTCGTTAAGTTGCAGATCCATTAATATTGATAAATAAAATAAACTATATAACGGTTTTCATCTAATTTGACCAAATGATGATGAATGACAATTCCTTAAACATAAATAATAAATGCTATGAATTTACCACAGACTATCAATCCTTAAATTGTTGAAGTTATACTTCTTTAGGCGCGTTATGAAAAATTGATGAGAATTGAGAGTGAATTTTTACGATGCGCGCGCACCTGTAACACAGAAATGTTAGTGTTATTATAGCGTGCGCGAGCGAGATAGAAATAAGACAATCTACAAGTAAAAAGAAATAGAATATGCGTGAAGTTCGCAAATCGCAGCTATGCCAAGAAATGACATTTTGAATGACCATATCACCATAATGACATTTGTCATTTACCTTTTAAACAAATAAAAGAATTTTAATTATTTTTTCAAAGAAATTTAGCAATGCTTTGAATTATTATAATATTTGTGAAAAAACTGTGCTCATCAGGTTCCTAAGTGCTTCAATACAATTGAGGTTAACTATCCGTTTGTAATATTATTATAGAGTAATGTTTTGATTAAAAAATTAACCACATTGTTTAATCAAAACATGTAATTTTTCAGATTTAATCTAGCAAATATAAGGACAAGAGACAAATACAATTGATGAATCAGTGGAAGTGCACTAAATTGAATACAAAAAAAGAGTTGTCATCTTATCGCTGTGAAACATCAAAAACTGGAGGTGGAACAAAGCCACCATCACCTTCTCCAGACACAATGGACGTGGCAGAGATGATACCGCAACAGTTTGAAGTCGATTTCAATGAATTTGATTGTGAAGGTGTCGAGGTAGGAATGTTAATTATAAATATGATGTATGGTGTTCTTCGTGTTGTATTATGTTATGGTTCAAGGTTCAACCTCTCAAGCATAAGCATATGCTCACAACAGTACTTTATTCCCCTACAGGGTAGTCAGAGATATTCTAATACCTCAGAACATCCATGTTGCATTTGTAGTAGCGAAACTCTGTCCAGCCAGAAGTGAGCCCATTCCCACTTATTATGGACAGTGGGTATAATACACCTTAACACCTGAATGCGAATCACTCAACTTGAGTGACTTAAATTAATAGATGTTGTTTATATATTTTAGGATATTACAAATAAAATCATTTTGGAAACAATTGATATCCCGAAAGCAAATAAAGCAAACAATGATAAGGTAATAAATCAGTTTTAACATAACTTGATTACTAGAAAAGCCAGACAAAGGTGTTCACAACAGTGACAACATAACTTAAAAATTTCATTATTTTGTAGGATTATAATCCTTTTGGATTATAATCCAAAAGTTAAAGAAAATCATGTCGAACTGAACAACAAGAATCCCCAAACAACTCCAAAGAAACCTACAAGGAAGACACCGGTATTATATTTAAATTATCTCTATCTCTAAATAAAATAAAATAAAGTTGCTATTCAGGTCTGTAGCATGTGCAATTAGTTTTTCTAAACTACACAACGGATTTTGATCTGACTAATATATAGACTGTTCTTCCAGAAAGGATTTGTATAATATGAATTATATTTTTTTAAAGTTTTGCATGGACAGAGCTTAAATTGATATTCTCTTATTTGTTTCAGAAAGCAAGTAGTTTTAGTTTTGGAGAAGCCTCGTATCAAGATATGCATAGCTTTCGGGCTCTGGAAAATAAGCGGCTTCAAATAGAACACAAACATAGAGTTAAGAATATGGCAAAGATGTACAATCAAGCAATGATTAATTTAAAATTACAGACCGAAATACATACAATAAAAATGATTTAAAGATAAATAGTGATTTATTTGTTTAAATAACTTAATTTTTAAAACAACCTAAATTAAGAACTATGTATTTTGAGATGAGGGCACTGTTGGTAGTGAGGGCAGGGTCTCTTCATCATCATCAGAGATAGGTTCCTCTTTTAAATCAATGGCTATATTGTGCAATACTGCCAAAGCTACAACATACATCTTAGTGTTTGGTAGAGATGTTCTAAATATATAATAATATATTTATTTTTATTTTTTATTTATTTACACTTCGTTGCAAAAAACAAAGAATGAAACACAATACAAAAAAATTATAAGGGATGCAACGGGCGGCCGTATCGCTAATAAGCGATCTCTTCCAGGCAACCCTAGTTAAAGAGAAAAACTAAAAAAAAAAGAAACATGATGCGTGCGAGAAGTGCAGAAACAAATGTTACATAAAAAAAAATATATATATACATAGTATAGTCCTTTTCATGAAAGAAGTCCCCCAGACGCGGCGCTGCAATCGCATGACGTAATGTTGCCCTTTATGAGTAAAAAAATTACCTATTTTATTTACATTTAGCAGATGTAATTTATCAAATAATATTATTTTCAACATTTATTATTTCAAAACAATATTTCTGTTTAGTTAAAATTATATTTTTATTTCCTTATATTAGCGGTGTTCTAACTACTTACAGGCAAAAGATGAGAAAATAGGGTAAAGAAAAGCAATACAATTTTTTATTCAGAGTTTTATTGCATAATAATTGTTGGGTTACAATTATTTCCAAAGTACACGCCGCTGTTATACCTTCGTTTGTAATTCTTGTTACAGTTTGCTCTGACACACCTGCAATTAAATTATGAACAATTGAAAATAATAATAACTTTAAGTTTATAATGCTTATGTAATATTTGTTTTAATTTCAGTTACCTAGTTTCATCACGTTATGTATTTGTTCAATTTTGTCGCAAAAACGAATTTATATCATAAAAGTCCCATCAATACAGCAAAAAATAATTAATGGCAACTCTAGAAAGTACCTCTACAATAGTCTACAATGTTCGTGAGTTGCCGCCATTGTTATGGCGGCAACTCTCTTCCGAACATTGTTTAGTGGTATTAAAACACCTTGATTCTTATGTTCCGCTTCACAGAACTCTTTCACCTTTAATATCATTTCTCGAGCCGAACTTTTTACAACTTTTGGTATTGTAATCAATCTTTAAAATGCACTAAGCTAGTTAAAAATTCACAAAAATCTACTTTAGTTCTACTCAAATTTAGTTCCAAAAATCACCGCGGGACTTCTTTCATGAAAAGCACTATACCTTAATCTAAAGTAATACAAAAAAAAAATATTAACACCAGACTAAAAACTTAAAAGCTAATCTTACAAATACATGGACAGCAAATAGTGATGTAAAAGGAAACATAATATTTATACAAGTCACGATTGATCAGGATAGGATAAGGTTAAGAAATGATTATACAGAAGAGTTTTAAAAGATGAAAGAGAGGTAGCCAATCGTATGGAGTCGGGCAGCGTATTCCACAACTTAATGGCGGAGATCGTGAATGAATTTCCTAAGAAGGATGAAGTGTGAGATGGAATTTCCAATAAACATCTATTAGAAGAGCGTAACATTTAGTTAGAAGGACCTAAGAATTTGAAGTGATATTTGAGATAAGAAGGGGTTTTCGGATTGAAAAGAATTGAGTATAGAAGTTGAAGAAGATGAGCGTGACGTCTGAATCGAATAGGTAGCGACCCCAGCTGCCTGCGGAATTTAGACACATGGTCATATTTTCTAAGACCAAATATGAACCGTATGCAGAAATTCTGCAGGCGTTCGATCTTGTTAAGTAGCTCTTCGTTCAAATCAGAGGAGCATGAGTCCGCATAATCGAGAATAGGAAGCAGAAGAGACTGCGCTAACATAGTTTTAGACCTACAACGCACTAGCGGCTGGCCGCAATGCGGTGTGCCGCTGCGGCGGGCCGCACATCGATTATTACATGAAACCGCACGATAACAACGCACTGACTTGCGGTCAACCGTCAACCGCTCCGGTTGATCTGGAGCGACGGCGAGCCGCACCGGTTGAATGATGCGGCGCGCCGCGTCCCTCCACGCACTCGGCGCGGTTAGCCGCAAATACCACGTCCTACCCGCTTCAGTCATCGCTTGTTCCTTGCGCTAGACACTATGCAGAGATTTTTTGACGATGTTTTCTACGATTATATAAATAAATAACTGCCGCAACTTCTTCAACGTCCATCATGTGCAATATTTCAAGAAGCACTGACGAGTGACGATTGCGGCAGACCGCAATAGGACCGCAATAGGGACGGTTAGCCGGAATACGGCATGCCGCTACGGCAGACCGTATATACCGCGGCCTGCCGCAGCGGCACACCGCATTGCGGCCAGCCGCTAGTGCGTTGTAGGCCTTATTGCGGATAGGAAGGAAATTAGAAAGACGTTTCAGAGTAAAAGAAGCGGCGTAAAGTTTACGGCTGATTTCCTTTACGTGATGACCCCAGGAAAACGTTTGGTCGAAGAAGACCCCTAGCTTTTTAACAGTCTTATTGAGGGCCAAGCCACACCGTCAAGGTAAACACCAGGGAGCTGAGCCCATTTGACTCTTGAAATAAAGAAAGAGCTTCCGATGATAATGACTTGACTCTTGGCAGGATTAATTTGAAGACCAAAGTCTTTACTCCAGTTGGCTATGTTTTCAAGATCATCATTCATCGCCTGTATTGCAAGAGGAAGCTCATCCAGTGTAGACTGTACGTAGATTTGGAGGTCATCAGCGTAAAGGTGATAACTAGCGGATAGATGTGCAGTCAGGGTGTTGATAAAGATAGAAAAAAGAAGAGGTGAAAGAACGCCACCCTGCGGAACACCAGCACTTATATTATTCCACTGAGAGTAAGCATCATTCATTTTAATACGCTGCCGACGACCGTTAAGATAGCTATGGAACCAGTCAATAGCGGATGGACAGATATTCATAGAGCGAAGCAACCCAAGCAGAATTTCAAAGTTCAAAGTATTGAAAGCATTGCTAAAGTCAAGCAGAGTGAGAACAGTGAGCTGCCCACCATCCATCCCTCGGCGAATGTCGTCACAAACTTTAACCAATGCCGTATCGTGCTATGCCCCGGGCGGAAACCCGATTGGAGAGGGTCTAGAATTGAGTTTTTATTCAGAAATCCGCTAAGCTGCGAGTGTATAAGGCGCTCTAGAGCTTTAGACAGGAATGGTAGAATAGAAATGGGCCGGAAGTCAGAAAAGTTAATGGGATCGGGCCGTTTGGGAATAGGAATAACTAGACTATCCTTCCAAGAAGTAGGGAATTTACCACTAGTAACTGAATAATTAAAAATATGAGTAATAACTTGAAGAATAGCTGGCAAGATAGGTAAGATCATAGTACGACTAACTTCATCACATCCAACAGCATCCGACGAGATAGACAGGATGCAACCCTCCACTTCGCGCTCGGTGAATTCAGTGAAATTAAAAGGCATGAAGTTTGGAGTTGGAAGAGAAGCTAGTTTATTGATTGTCTTCCTAAGAGAAGACTTATTGTGGGCAGGAGAACAGGTGAAGTGAGAGTTAAGGTTGTTTATATCTATTGCTGAAGAAATAACATTTTGTGCCGATCTGCCAATCCCCAAGGTTTTGAGGAACTTCCAGATTTTTGAGGTGTCGCCATTGGCTACTGAGTCGTGGATATGTTGCCTTTGAGCATCACGACAGCGAGTATTACAACGATTGCGAACTACTTGCGTGTTTACACTACCCAGACTTTTTGGGTATATATACTTTTAACTTAATAGAATTTATGTTACACTTAATGTAAGAGAATAATAATAAATATTTATTTATTTAATTTTTCAAATGTCAACTGAACTTTATTGACTATAATGACTCCTTTTCTTGTCTCCTTGTCTTTGAATATTTAATTGTAATTAATTATTTGCATGCAATCAAAAACTATTTTTAATAATGCCAAAGAAGTATAACTTCTTACGCGTGTACATAAGTACACGCACCCTTTTTTATTATTATCTTAAATATATTTATTTTCTTGAATTAAATATAAATCTTTATATTTATGTAACAATATAATAATTATATATGAATTTGCGTTAATATATATTTATTTACTTGAATTAAAATATCAATATTTATATTTTTGTTACAATATAATCATTATATATGAATTTGCTCCCATATATAATATACTTACGAACAAATTGCATTAAACCGGGAAACCAAAAGTGTTTTAAAATTGGATCACAAGTCTTGTCAACTCCGATATGTTCATGCTCGTCATGGAATACCCTCAGCAAGCTAAGCCTGTGACCCTTACGGCCTGGCCACGGGGATCGACGAAGCGGGACTAGGGAGGCGAGGCGACCATTCACACGGCGCCGTTTGCAGGCCACGCGGCACGTACCAGTCACGTTCGCCACTGCAACCAGTAAGGAAGTTCGACATCGAAATCATCTCGATAATAGCTTTTGGTTCAAGACCATAATATATTTGGAAGAGATTGTGGAGTACATGATTTAAATAAGATTTGCAATCGAAGGTATAGATGGAGAATTCCACAAGAAGTATGAGAAATACAGAATATATCCAGATTTTTCTTTGAGTATACCAGAATGAGTATTGAAACCTTCGATTATATTCTTATCAATATTCAACCAGAATTGGAGAAAAAAGTTAATGCAAATAGAATTTTAAGTGCCGCTGAAAAATTGTTGTTGACATTAAGGTATATTCATTTATTCAATTTATGCTGTGGAATGTGGATGGCCAGACTTCCAAATAGCTGGTCTTGCCAGTATTTCAATAATAAAAAAACTCTGTATTCATTTTTCGCAGCGAAAACGACTAAACTCATATAGTGCGTTTTCCAATTACAGCACTAGAGCGCATTATGCGGCATTATGCTCAACGTTGAATGTTCCAACTACAGCAACGCTTCGCACAATTGAGCACTCTCAAAAGTAATGCTCTCGCGTGCTTCTCGCAATCAATACCAAAACAGTGACAGAAAATTGACCAGTGTTTTTCTTTAAGTTGGCATTTATCGAAATTTTCGTTAGTAAATGTTATTTATTGTTGAAAAATTTGTTTCGTCGTAGATTTTGAAAATAATTAAAGTTATTTCAAACTGCTAAAAAAAAGAAATATAAGTATGGATGAAGGTATAAATAGTTACTTTTTTTATATTCCACATTTAAAATATGAATACAATTTTATTTTAAAATTCGGATCTGTAAACAAATTTATTTTACAGCTGACATGCTAACTTAGCGCACTCTGCTGATGCATTTGAAAACTAATTCATGTTCCAATTAAGCTTCAGCATTATGCGGCATTGTGCGGCACTGAGTCGCATTATGCTCTGTAATTGGAAAACGCACTTAATCCCTGCTCTATTCGACGCGACTGCCGCTCAGGGTGGAGACAGTTAGATTTAAGTGACTTTTAAAGAATATGGTGGCGCCATCTACTATATTTCTCCAGAACCTAGTAGTTATTTAATTTGCCTATAAAATATGTCACTAAGACAATAATTAACAAAAAACACATTTATAAAGCTTTCACAGTCTTATTACTATTATCATAAAATCGAAGGAAATTAGCATAAATACATAAAAATAACAATCTGACTTCTTAAAATTTGGCAGCTTTTATGTATTCTGGCAACATTACGGGTGCTGACCTAAAAGATGTGTTGAAATAACACAAATCAGGCGCAGTCCCGACAGCCTTAGTGCTGGAGCTCTTTTGAGAGTGTGTTACGGATGCTGACCTGAAAGATGAGTTTAAATAACACATATCAGGCGCAGTCCTGACAGCCTTAGTGCTGGACCTAGTTTTAGAGTGTTAAGGGTGCTGACCCGGAAGATGTGTTCTTTGAACACATATCAGGCGTAGTCCTGATAGCCTTAGTGCTGGTGCTCTTTTGAGAGAGTTACGGGCGCTGTCGCGGAAGATGTTTTTTGAACACATATCAGGCGCAGTCCTGACAGCCTTGACAGGTGGCGGTGGTAGATCGATTGTTAGAACAATGGAATCCATTAAAAATGTTCTTTACCGACTGCTGGCTGAATGAACGTCTTATTTCAACACAACTGATATTTAATAGCTTGAATGATCCATTTTTACACCTTTATTACTTGTCTTGGATATTGCCGAAATTTACCAATTTCAATAAAATTTTCTAATCGGAAAAAGTAGTGATCACAACATTAAACGAAAGAGTGCTCGAAATGTATAAAGACATTTTGCTATGTATTTTAGATCGTGATTATGTCAACAAAACAGAGTTTTCTGCTATTGACATTAAACTTCAAGAAAAATGGTTAAAAGATGAACAAATTTTTTTGGGAATTCAAGTAATGAACAAAATTACACAGCCTGAACTTCGTCGTCATATTACTGCCACCAAAGAGTTTATTCATCGCTGCCGGTATTTTTTAATCACAAGCGCTAAAGAAATTAAAAAAAGATATGACTTAGATGACCCCATTCTATCAAAACTGGCCTGTATAGAACCTACCAATCCTGTTTCCAGTCATTACAGAAAAAAAGTACCGACGTTACAGCCACTTATGATACTAGTTCCAAGAATAGTAAAACCCGACGACTTTCAAATGATGCAGGCAATAGATGACGAATGGCGCAGTTTTCCTAATATTTCAGATAAAATTGATGTATTATCAGATAATATATCAGATGTATCATAGATTCTATGAATACAGATGAGTTTTGGGGCGATATTAAAAAACAATATGAAAATTATAAAACATTGGCTCAATTTGCTATAAATCTGTTATGTTTACCCCATTCCAGTGCAGACTGTGAAAATGCATTCAGCGAGGTAAATTTAATCAAAACAAAATTTAGAAACAGTTTATCCAATGAAACATTATTAGCCAAGCAATTAATACGAAGAAACGGAAATTGTACCAAGTTCAAGCCTACAAAAGAAATGTTTAAAAATATTTATAATATATAATATTATTATTAGTAAATATGACCACAGAAAAGTGAAATAAATAAAAGACTTTCCACTTTTATGTTGTACGATCTTTTCATTTCAAAATTTCCTTAATGCGATTTTTTTGTAGTTGGTGTACGATCATGCTTTTTTTTGACCTGGCAGCCCTGGAGTATTGATGGTCGACAACAGACAACAGCGAAATTGGTATAGACTATAGACATAAGACGGGTAGATCTATACCCTTGAAGTATATTATAATCATTAAATAATAAATAGTCGTTCCTGCATTGTCCCTGCATTATTTCCGTATCGATCTTTTCTCGATTTGCTTATAATGGAACCAAATCCAGTTATTATTGCTGCTACAGCAAAACAAACAGCATCTGTAAGTCAGGCTTAGCATTTTGTATTCTTGTTATTTTTGGCTACTAGAAAATAAGATATTTGATTATACATCTTTATTGTTTTCAGCTTATCTTTTTACATGGACTTGGAGACACTGGGTAAGATGTACCTTATAGATATATATACTATAATTATTATTTGTAAATATTGGAACATAATATGAGATGGTATTTTTTTTAGTCATGGCTGGGCAAGCACAATTGCTGCCATTAGAGGACCTCATATTAAAGTTATATGTCCAACAGCATCAACTATACCTGTGACACTCAATGCAGGTTTCAGGATGCCTTCTTGGTTTGACTTAAGAACTTTAGATGCTACTGCTCCTGAAGATGAAGAAGGAATAGTAAATGCAACAACGCTTATTCATCGACTTATATCTGATGAAGTTAAAGTAAGCTATTATGAGTGTCATATGTTATTTGCTACCATGTTATTTGATTTATTTTTCAAGAATAAATATTTTACCAATTACATTTGTAGTTCAATATTTACAGATATTTTGTTTATTTGTTTATATAAAAAATAATACTGATATATTGTATTATTTTTCAGGCCGGCATTCCAGCTGGCCGAATATTACTGGGAGGGTTTTCCCAGGGTGGGGCATTAGCTCTCCATGCTGCTCTTACCTACTCTGAACCACTTGCTGGAGTAATGTCTCTTTCATGCTGGCTACCGAGACATGCTCATTTTCCTGATTGTGTGAAGGCTCCAAAAGAATTACCAGTAAGTGATAAGAGCAATCTCTCCACCATTTTGTTAAACATTGTTTGAACTGTTCTACATACAAATGTTTTATTTGTAAGTAGCAGCTTACTAGAATTTAAGATTTATTTAATGAATATTCCCAAATACTAGTTGTAAGAATCCCCTAAAATTTTTGGAAAGCTTAAAAGTCATAAAATAACAATTAATTTTATTATGCTTGATTAAGATGGAATATTGCTTAAATATATATATTTTTTCCAAAATACATATATACATATTTAAGATTTTACTTTAAGAGACCAAGAGATTATTCTATTAGAAATTTGATTGGTTAATCCTAACTGAAGTTGTCCTTTAAAACTTGACTGTGTTTTGTTCCATAATGATATATTAGTACATTCTCATTTCATAACATTTCCATTGAATAGTTTAATTATCCATTCCAAGTATTTAATTTTAATATATTCCTTAGCACAATTTACAAACATAAATACATATATATTATACAAAATCTTCATTTGCATTACAGATACACAACAATGTGTGCTTATTTTGAAATTCTAATGATGAGGCCATTTCCTTGCAAAAGGTGTTACCTGTTTTGTAATTAATAAGAGAGAAGAATTTCAAATTCAATTATTTTAAAGAAAAAAATGTGCAAAGCAACCTTTCATAGAACTGAAATTTAACAAAATCTTTGATGTATACTGATACCTACATCCCTTTGCTTGTTTTATAAAATGTGCATTAGCCAATAACGTAAATTCCCTTTTAGTCAAGAGTTAAATTTCCCTTGTTTTGTCAATGATTTTAACATCAATTAAAATGAACACATAATGATCTCATAATTATTTTGCCATAGTGATCTAGTATCTAATCATACCCAACGGTGTGATTAGATAGAAAGTTAATATTAAAACTGTGAATTTGATAAGTGTTTACGCCTTCTAATATAAATCGACTTTAGTTCTTTTATCATAAGGGAAAATTAAATTTTATTGAGTTCTCTTAATACTTGTGCCAGGTACTTGATGCCTGTTTCCTACATGAAAATAGTATTTGTTTTAGGTAGCAACCAAGTAGTTAGGAACCCCACAACTGGGTTAGCTTTAGTTGAAATAAATAAAAACTTTGCCATTAAACACATTTATATTTACATTTTTATTAAATTATTGTTATCGACTTTGCTCTAATCATTTATTTACTTCTTAGCAAGTATATATATGCATATATTCTTGCGCTGTATATTATATATAGATATGTATATTTCTTTCACTGATTAGATTACTTTGACAGAATCGTGTTTCTGTTGTATCTAAATATAAACAATTACTTTCTGCTCCAGCTTAAAATGCAACTTTAACTTTAGAGTATCCGCCTTGTTCTACGTCACTTGGTTACGTCTTGAATATTATACTAATAAGCCACTTGAAGATACGTACATGCTATATTTTCGAATTTACAGATATTTCAAGCGCATGGTGACTGTGACCCTGTAGTACCATACAAGTGGGGGCAAATGACTGCATCATTCCTGAAAACATTTATGAAGAATATTGAATTTAATACATACCAAGGATTGTCACACAGCTCTTCTGATGCAGAACTGAAAGACATGAAAGTATTTATCGAGAAAACTTTACCTGCTGTAAAATAAATATAAGAACAAATCATGTTCTTACAAAATAAAATAATTTTATATTTAAAAAATAACTATGTTGTACATTATGGTTCTTAGTTTAAGTATGAAATAGGTTCCAAAGGTTAAATAGAGTATTTGAAATGCTCTAGGATTTAGATATTAAATGAAATACACATAGTACTATTATTCCATATTCAGTCTGAGCATTTTTATTTTCAGAAGAAAATATTAGCAATCATCTAAAATATAAAGATATTTAAATTAAAATTGTTTTATTTAATTGTTTAAGTTGTTTTGCCGTGCCTAATATTAAGACTGGTTTTTAATTTTTTCAGCTTTAGGCGCTGACTTAATTTTTGTTCCGCGAAACACTTCTTCCGTCTGTTTCACGACACGAGAATTTTAAGTCGGTTCTAGAGGGATCATTCTGTAGGAGCTGGTAGTTGGCACCAGGGCTCCCAGATGTACGATTTAAGTCGTACTCCTACGATTTTTTTCATTTTTACTCATGTACGATCGCAAGACCAAGATCGTACAGAAAATATACGATTTTTCTGTACCTGGCATCATTTCGTAATAAAACGAATATGGAGTATATTTTTATGTTCGGCGAATTCACCAACAACCTAACGTATGCCTAGATCTTTTACTTGAATGAAGACCCTTTTTTCATAAAAATTGTTTGCCCTGTATTTATTATGTGCATTGTTACAAAACTTATCATATACTCTTGTAAAGACTTGTAATTTAATAGTCAAATACCTGTCTTTCTCATCAGTCTCGAGCTCTAAGTAAATATATAATCTTTTGATCTTCATATTGTCTTTAGTGTTTTTTGTGCTACTTCAATACGCTTAAGCAAGAATGGGTAGGTACCTACGTCAGGTACTCCAAAATTTAACGCCAGGTGCACTGTGTGTGACGTCGAAATGTTTTTAGAATATGGAGTTTTAAAGTTCCCATACCCATGCACTATAAAAAAATTCCATAACGTTTTTTCTACGTTGTGTAAAATAACTCACAGATCATCATCATCAACGAAGTAATGTTTAGAATCGGTCAAGTACTTAGTTACAAACAAACTATTTAAGTTATAAGCTCTTAAGTTTTTATAATACGTATTAGTAAAGATAATATACATGACGACAAATTTCTACATTAGGTACATCTCACCATTATTTTAAGTTTTTACTATAATAGGTAATACATGTATAGAATTTTTAAGTCGATTTGTAGGTATTTATACGATACTTGTGATCATTTAAATAGTAAACAATCGTAACCTATTATTCTGATTTTGTTATGATTGAAACAAGTGAACTTAGCGATAATATTTAGCCTTTAGGTCGCGATTGTAGGTATTATCATTTTAATCCCTCCGAACTAGTAGCCAATGCGCGATTTTAATGTTGATGACTGTCGAATTACTTGTATACCTAAGCATTTGTAATGGTGTTAAATTTATCGACTAACTGAAAAAGTTTTTGTACATATTGAAATTAAAATTTACATATTACACTCTTACGAAATATGATGTTCTTTCCAAATTGTATATTCATTAAAATATGTTTATATTTTAATGAATATGAATATGCCAACATACATCAATTAAGACGACAAGACAAATATTGTTTTCTTTAAGTACATTTAACGAATAAGGATTGTGTTAGAAAATAAAGGACCAACAACTGTTCTTTCGTTGCTACTTTCTTGCGAATTCTATGCTTTACATTGTAATTTAGGATCAAATCTCCATCCTTCTAATTTAGTTTTTTTAAATATTATGGCAATAGTTTTAACTTTATGCCTGTTTCAAGTAAAAGGTTGGGAAACTACACGCGAGAAAAAAAAGACATCAAAAGGAAATAAAGGGATAAGCTGTTTCGAGGTTTAGGAGAGCGAGGTTTTAAGAATACTGTCTTTTTATATGAGGGATTAGTAGAATTATTTCGAGATACAGACTTCGCTGCGGAAGACTATGCGGGTTTTGGAACTTCCGGAATTGTTGAATTTAATGCATCTGCGTATGAAGGCTTAACAGAAGGAAAATATTTACTGGCTTCGACATAAGAAATGCAGCTCTGAGCCATTATAACTTTGATTTCTGTCTGTCTCACAAATTCTGGACATGATTTATGTATCGCTGAATGGGACCCTTCGACTTCGACTTCACACATTACACACATCTGCATGTTGACCTCCACAGTTATAACATATTGGAGTCTTAGAACGACCTTGAACTTTTGTATGACCATAACGGCAGCATTTATAGCATTGTATCGTAGGATAAATATAAATATACTTATCTCTACTGGAAGAGCATTATAGGACATGAAAATCCTGTTTGGTAAAACTTGCCTATCAAATGTAATTACAACTGATTCAGAGGGTTTCCAAGAAACCGAGTCATAAATTTTTACCTTGCGATTCAAACGTCTTATTTTAAATATTTTGCCGCAGCCTATAGGTACGGATATATTTTGTTGAACTTCCTCTACACTACAATCTACAGGGACCCCGCGAAGTAGATCCATTCTTGTTACGCTGAAAGTGGGAAAGAAGGCTTTTAACTTTTTCGTTTCCATAAGATTGCAGTTAAAAATATTATTGGCGTCTTTATAATCGGAAAAGCCAACGCACCTGTTTCTTCCTATTTTCCCCTTTACACTTCCGGGAATAATATTATTAAATTTGTTCTGCTTTAAAAAATTGCCTTTGAAAAATTAACTTTGTATACGTTGAACATGTATTCAATAAGGGGAAACATCAGTAGGAACATATTCAGTACGGCCAATCGAACGGGAGTCCGTATTGGTTTTGGTTATATACTGTAGCTTTGGTGTTGTTTGAATTTACCGCGTTAGAGTCTTGAGAGATATTTGAAGAGATTAGATATTATAAAAAATTAAAACTACCAGCTTATCCTCTGCGTTTTAACTAGTAAAATTAAATTAAATTTTCAATACCTTGAAAAAAAAACCCATGAACGAAGTTTCCACTTTCCCGCGCTTTTTCCCAGTTTTATTTTACTTCCTATTTCCTATATCAATACTGTCAAATGTACCTTTGTCCGCTGACAGATGACAGTTGTCACACGTTAAGTATAAATAAGGACTTACATTAATAAATTGTCAATGAAAAATATTTTTCATATGAAATTACAATATTGAACAATACTGAATAATTACAAGTTACAAGATGCAATATAATTAGTAATTATATTTCTCAGTTGCTTTCAAGGATATGAACCATGAAATTAAATAATTTAAATCTATTGCATATTATAAAATTCAATTAGGAATACCTCAGTAACCAAGTGTCATTCACGAAGTGCACAATCTGTTATCAATTTCTAATACGATTACGTGTTTTATAATATTATAATTAGCATATCAAAGGAAAACACGAGAATATATGACACAGTAATATAGATTTGCGAGAGTAGCGCTTTTGGAACTTTAATGGTGTAAAAACCATGTCATTTTATTCATATCCTTGGAGAAAATTAATTTTATCATTCTAGTCAAAAATGAAACCCTTTAATAACATGAAAATGAGTGGGCTGTCAGGAAAAGTTATGTGTGTTATATGTACATTAAGTGTAATATTTATTATTACCAATGCTCATGAGATTATTCATATAAATAAAATATCTGTTGCAAGTGATAATCCAGTGGTTGACTATGTGGATGATAATATAGATTTAGTAAGAACTAAGCGTGATGTGGTACAAAATGTCTCGAGTTCCAGTGAGCCTCCAATAACGTCGTCTACTACTAATAACACTATCAATGTCTCATCAGAGAGTCCCAATATAATATATGAGGTTGGGCCATCTAATTCTTCAATACTGTCAGTTGTCCAAGTAAATGTGTCTTCATCAGCTTCACCCAATGCTTCATCAAGTTCTTCAGACGTAGCTGCTCTCCCTGGGAAAAGCTCAGCAGAAGATGAACATAACAGCTCTATGGCAATTTTCTTTGTACTATGTATTTTGGCTCTTGGTATATTATTGATACACCTTATGCTTCAAACAGGTTTTACTTATTTGCCTGAAAGTGTGGTGATAGTATTTTTAGGTGCTTTAATAGGGATGATTATTAATTTAATGTCTATTAGAAACATAGCAAATTGGAGAAAAGAGGAGGCATTTTCACCAACTGCTTTCTTTTTAGTTTTGTTGCCTCCTATTATATTTGAATCTGGCTACAATCTTCATAAGGGCAATTTTTTCCAAAACATTGTATCAATTTTATTGTTTGCCATTGTGGGCACAGCTATATCAGCATTTGTAATTGGGGCTGGAATTTACTTGTTGGGATTAGCTCAAGTTGTTTATAAGTTGAGTTTTGTAGAATCTTTTGCGTTTGGATCTCTCATATCTGCTGTTGATCCAGTGGCAACTGTCGCTATATTCCATGCTCTGGATGTGGACCCAGTTTTGAACATGTTGGTATTTGGTGAGAGTATATTGAATGATGCAGTTGCTATAGTACTGACAACAGCTGTCCTTGACTCAAATGATCCTGTCATGTCCACGACAGATGCCATATTGTCTGCTATCAACCGGTTTTGGTTGATGTTCTTTGCATCAGCAGGAATTGGGGTTCTATTTGCCCTAATTAGTGCACTTTTGTTAAAACATGTTGATTTACGGAAAAACCCATCCCTTGAATTTGGAATGATGCTAGTCTTTACCTATGCTCCATATGTTTTAGCTGAAGGAATAAATCTATCCGGTAAGTTAAGTTATATTATTTTCTATTCATTCCTTATAATTAGAAAAAGTTGAAAGTCATAAAACAAGCTAAAAATAGAACTTTTTTCATAGTATATTGTGCTGAAGGTTAAAAGTATTGACAAATTTAATAGTTTCAACATAAACATGTTTAATGACTGGCCTTGACTTGTCATTCACTTTGTTACTCTAAAGTACTATATTGAGTACAAACAGACTGGCTGACTTTTTTAAAATGATTACAATCACTGAAATATTTCATTCATTATATAAATAAATTTTCTTATATACATTTCATATCCATGCACGTTAATATTTTTAATAATGTTTTGTTTTATATTAAACTAGCAGTCTCGGCCAAGCTTTGCTGTGGCTAAGGTTTTTGTTATATTACATAGTAGTAACTATTCAAAGGAAACGGCAGGAAAACAACAGCCATGGGGATCACCATGCTTGTTTGGTGGCTATGCCATTAAATTGTAGCTTATGTGAAACGTTGGTACTTTCAACACTGCGCCATCTGATAGAATTGTGTCAAATAATAAACAAATAATTTGCAATAAAATTACATTGCGGTTATAAATTGAGATGTAAGCTATCCTATCTTTTAAGTTGGATCAAACTACACACGGTGTGCAAATTTGATTGATATCAGTTCGGTAGTTTAGGAGTCCATAGCGGACAAATAACGTGACACATAATTTAGGTATATATATATATTAAGATTACTGACGATTAACTATAGGATTTTATCAATATATTTTTCATTTGTATACTTAAGTAATTATTACAAATATCTTTATGTTTTCAGGCATTATGGCGATATTGTTCTGTGGTATTGTTATGTCTCACTACACACATTTCAATCTTTCCACTGTTACTCAAGTGACTATGCAGCAAACAATGAGAACTCTTGCATTTATTGCTGAAACCTGTGTGTTTGCTTACCTTGGACTTGCTATATTTAGGTAAGTCATCAAATAAGTAATAAATATCTAAAATTGTCCATCTTCATAAATCAGTGTTATAGGGCTGATTTGTTTCTATTCCATCGTAAGTATGAGTTCCAGGAAATAAATTAGTCAATATTTGCATATCTTTTCTACGATCACATCAGACCTTAAAAAAATAAAACTTCAATGCAAATAAATGGTTTATGTACCCTTTACTTTTAAAACTTAACTGAAACTTATTTATATATATGTCACCGTAAAATTGTAAAAACCGTTAGATTGTAATCTATCTCGCGAGATTATAAACTGTCGAAAGATTGTGAACCTAACGAACTGCTTACAAATTAACGTATTATTATTCGGTAGTTATATGAAATTGTTGGGAAGTAAAATTAATCTGTAATTGACCAAAGAAGTTTGAATGATAAGTAAGTTAGTGTAGTACAATCTACCGAATAATTATACGTTAAATTGTAAGCAGTACGCTGAGGTTCACAATCTTTCGACAGTTTATAATCTCGCGAGATAGATTACAATCTAACGGTGTTTACAATTTTACGTTAACATATACACATATAAAATTTTCCTGTCACAGTGTTTATAACCAAACTCATCCGAAATAGCGTGACTATTTGTAGTGTTTTTTTTATACCCATAGAAGTGTAACATGCCAATTTTTTTAATGATTTGGAATTTAAAAATAGATATTGACCTTAATTTGCACCCTTCACTACCAACCCCCTTTCTTAATAGCGACATTAGTACTGTAAAAATCTTTATATGGCAAAAAAACATTTGCGGGATCAGGTAGTATTAATATAAAAAGGATGTATAAGTATTAGAATGTAGACATTTCACATTTACTAGCCAGTAGCTAATAAAGATTTACACGGTGATATTTTTCAGTTTTCGACATCGTGTAGAACCAGCTTTAGTAGTGTGGAGTATTATTCTAAGTTTGATTGGTCGAGCCGCCAATATTTTTCCACTTGCCTTACTGTGCAATAAATTCCGCGAACACAAAATAACTAAAAAAATGATGTTTATAATGTGGTTTAGTGGTAAGTACTAAAACAATTATATTTAATCCTAAACGAACTTAAAAGCCGTCACTAAATAGATATTTCCACGAACATAACTATCACATATCGTCGCAGTTGAGCACTGTTAACTCTAAATAGAAAATAATTGTTTAATATTTAAATTTGTGTGACCTTGAATACGGACCTAAGTTTAGAGTGCGTGCTTTCAAACACATTTTGATTGTATGTATTCTGGAAGAATTCAGCATACTTAATTTATTTAAAACTAGCGGACCCGACAGACGTTGTCCTGTCTTAACTATGAATATTGATTTCAAATAATGAATTAAAAAATATTTCAGAAACAAAGTGTTTATTATTCTAATGCTTTATGTTATACAACATTCTTTGTTTGTTTTTCTGGCTCGCATATTATTATATTTCAAACGCCATAAGGTTACACCATAAAGTTCGAATTGTATGGCGGTTAAGTATTCTTGAATTTTCTAATTTTCCGCGCAATTTTTTTCTTTTTTTCTTTTATAAGAACCTTCTCCTGACAATTACAAACACAACAAAAAAAAATTAGACAAATCGGTCGAGCCGTTTTCATGTGATGTCGTGACAACGGAAAACGGGTTTCATTTTTATATATATAGATTTGTGGGCCTGTTAGACATTTTTGGACTGTTTAAAAATATTACATACATATAGAACCAGAATAAAATAATATATTTTACATTACAAAACATGACTAGCCCCCGTACTCTATAAATTCCAGCAGTGACGCAGTTCTTCAATATTATTAGCAGTTAGCATTGAAATCGCAACCTTGGAATCACGCGGTACAAAAACTTTTATTTATTTATAGTACAATTTTACAGGTCTGCGTGGCGCCATCTCGTATGCGTTATCTCTTCATCTTAATTTCTCCGATGAGACGCGCCATGTTATAATTACGACTACCCTTATAATCGTGTTATTTACAACTCTGTTCTTCGGTGGTTCAACTATGCCGCTACTTAAATTTTTGAGGGTAAGTAAATTATTATCTTATAACATTTCACCTAAATTTAACAAACAAAACCGGCAGAGCGGTTATGCGAATTAATATAAGTCTGATTTGCGTCATTTCGTTACCCAACAATAAATGACGTACATTACACAAAAAAACGTGTGTGTACTTATGTACACGCGTTAGAAGTTATACTTCTTTGGCGTAATAATTTTCTTCGAGCACTTTAGAGGGACGTTTCTCTCTTCGAATTGCATTTTTCTTGTCCATTTTAATGGTCACTTAAAATCGAAACGATAATATGTACTAATCATGACATTTTACAATAACCACTATGTTTTTTATCACATTGGAACGGGTTTTCTTGTATAGAAATCATTATTTTGGTTTAAATAAACACGACCCTGAAAAACACTACGCCATGGCAGACGATGCAACTTGTCGATTAAACACAGCAAGCGCCAACTAGCGGCCCAGACTGTTTTACCGACGTTTGAACAGATATTCAGGGTGTCGATTTTTTGTGACGGTGTGCGCATCGCATCATAAAAATTTACTGTCATCATTTTTCCCTAACGCTCCAAAAGAAGTATAACTTCAAAAATGTTATACTTTTTTTGCATATTATTTATCAAGATTACTATCGAACTATAATGATGTAGGTAACAGTGTTAACATAAAAAACTAATTTAGTATGGCCACTACCTCATCCCACGAAGGTTTTCTTTACGGACAGACTAAAGGCTCACTTAGATTTAAACAGTTTCTCGTCTCGAAGGTACGATAATCGAAAGAATATAAAAAAGTTTCTTCGTCTAAACATTCAAACCTCTTGCTCTTCCAATTGCATGGCATTGGAAAATTTATTGTGTCCGTGTAAACAGAATTTCAGAAGCAATCATCGTATTTCGAGGTTTTATGCCAGTTGCTACTCTAAGTGCAGTGTTTGTGCAGTGAGGGTGTTTTAATTATTAATACAAGAATTAATTAAACGGAAAAAAAAAGATTTTGGGTTAAAATAATTTTGTTTTCCGTGCTCAACAAACCAATATCGGCAGCTCCAAAATTAAAAGGATATTTGTGTAATTTTTTTAGTAGTAGTAAGCACTAAACTCGAATGAAACATCTCGCAATCAAAACGGTTCAAACCGAGATGGTGTTTATACTAGTTGAGATTCTCTTAAGTAAGAATCTTACTAAAATGTCGATGTGCAAACAGACGCAGGAAATTATCGATAATAATCTAAAATTATGTAATCATAGAAATATGTTATCGTATTTTTTCAGGCTAACAAGAAAACCAAACGGCCTCGTTCATTACGTAAACCCAAAGAAGTAAGTCTGTCGAAAACCAAAGAATGGGGTCAGGCTATTGACTCGGAACATTTGTCTGAAATCACCGAAGAAGAGCTGGAGGTAAGAAACCTTTTTGAATACGAACCATTTTTTTTTCTTCTATAATCTGTGGAATACTATAACAGATACTAATACGTCTGAGGTTCACTCACTTCGAACTTCGGTTTCCTAATTCAAACGTAATGATAATAACAAATTATGCAAACTATGGCAATGGATGCTAATTAAAAATGTATGAATAATTTTCAGTTATAATACCACAAGAGCATGACTTATAGTCGTCATGACGACTATATTTGTTTGCAACGAACCTATCGGGAAATTGCCGATAATTTTGAAGCTCGTGTGGTATTCGGGGGATTATTTTTCCGACCCAAATGTCGGCCAATAGAATTGCACCATGAGACGAAATGTACAGTTAACAAATAAGAATTTCATAATGAATAAAACAACTACTTAATACTTTTCTTGAAGCAACGACCAGAGAAAATTTTCACAAAAAATTATCAGTATAATACCATGTAGGTTGTACCACGTGACGTCGAATGGTGCAATACTATTGGCCGATATTTGGGTCGGAAAAATAATCAAGCTTATATTTTTTGCAGAAACGTTTTTCGTGTAATATTTACGGTAACATTAAAATTAATGAAACGTCTTAACAATTTTATAACAGCAAAAAATTATATTTGAATCGAAAATATTAACGAAAGCTTGAACAATGTATAAAATTAAATGATTTTTCATGAAAATGATAAAAAAAGGGGGAAATTGGGTAGATCCAGGGGTAGGGTGTGTAAAAATGTATAGTTTTAAATTAACGCCATGACGCCAACACTAGATCTGCTCTTAAAAAGTCCATTATTTCCACCATTTATAAAAGTCTAACTTAAATTGAATAGTCTAGAGTCTAAGCGCGCGGCTTTCAACCGTGCTAGTCACACTTGCACGTACGGTGAAGAAAAACATCACGAAGAAAGCGGCATGTCTTACTTCCAATAATGTCAGGTGCAGATGGCTGACAACTCACTTGGCTACTAAGAATAAAATATCAAGGAATAAGATACAAATCTGTGGCCTTACCCACATGTTTTTAATTTACTAATTTCATCGATATTTTAATACGAATTAGATTGAGATTAATTGCATATAAATTTTTATTGAAACAATGTTTCAGGTGAATTATTCCCATGCGACCAGAATGAAAGGTTTCGTGCGCCTCGACTTGAAGTACCTAACACCATTTTTTACTCGACGATTTACACATCAGGTAAACTTCACAAACCTTCCAAACAAAAAAAAATATAATTAAATTAAATTAAACTTTAATATTTTTAGTGAAATTCTAAAATTGAAGTGAATTTATCACTCTAAGATCATGCTGTTCAAATTTGATTAGATAAAAAGTTGTTTATTATGATATTGAAACCTTGATAAATAGACATTAAGTACATCGTAGTACTTACGATAAAAAATATTAGATTTATTCAGATATCTTTTAAAGTCCGATTTTGCCGACTATTTATATTTAAGTAAACGATTGCTGCTTCTTACGATTTAAATTCCTATGATTGTCTTTTATTGACATAACTTTCACACATTTGATAATATTTTTTTTTTACCGGATTGAAGTTATGTATTTACAATTATTTTTCATAATTTTAATTTTTCCGACGTTTCGCGTGCTTTCCAGCGTGCGTGGTCACGGTGACTGTCGGTTAAATTTAAAATTATGAAAAATAATTGTAAATACATAACTTCAATCCGGTAAAAAATTGTTGTTGATGAAAAATGGTTGTTTTACTAATATTATTATAATTGAAATTATTTCATTTGGAATTATTATTGAAATTAGAATTATTTTTACTACTGTACTTTATTACCCCCTTTTTAAAACCCAATTTGTGCAGGACTTGTTTTGGATAAACCTTTTTTATTAGTGATTGTCTCAAAATATCCTTTTACTTATATTTCCATACTTCAGACCCATTGGAATACATGTGTTTTGTTTCTTAGATGTTGTTGCCTAGTTACATTTAATTAAAGGCTGCATGGCCTTTAGGGGCCATCCATAAAGTCCGTCACACGAATTTTAGGACTTTTGAACCCATCCCCCGTCCTTGTCACAGGTTGTCACATTTTTATAACCCCCCCTCCTGATGTGACGTCACACATTTTTAAATTGGTCTTTCAATCCTTACCATTCAAAATTCTCGTGAATTTGAGTGTCTCACTTGTAGATCAAGTTCGTAAATTTTATTTTTTTTAATTCACATCCAAACTTTGCGTTTTAGTATTTTAAATTTTAACATGTGACGTCACAAAAGTATTGACCCCCCCATGCCCCTTGTCACACGATGTCACACTTCGGTGATACCCTCCCTCCCCATTAACGTGTGACGTACTTTATGGATGGCCCCTTACATTTGTTACCGTGTTTTATGCAATAAACATTTTAATAAAATTATTTATATATATGTTACAGGAATTGAAAGATTGCAAAAGTCAAATGACAGATCTGACAAACCAATGGTACCAGGCGATTAGGATTTCCAATGACCATGACACAGATGAAGAAGAGCTACAGCAGAATTCTTTAAATAACTCACAGTCAAGCTTACAAAGAGTCATTTAGATGCAAATTTTATTTTATTGCTTAATAGTTCAATTTCTGCATATTAAATGATAAAAAAATTCCATAAGTCAATGTAAAATTCTAAGGCTACGTCCGCACAGGCAGGAGGTTTGCTTAGCGCCTAGCGAATCACTAAGCGAGTAGCTTAGTAAAACGAACGTTCTAGAATCTTCGCGACCGGCCGCATTGCGCGCTTGGCGCCTAGCTAGTCGCTTAGCGTGTATCGAAGTGAACAAACATGGTGGTTTTCTGTCGCGAGGCGCGAAGCATTTTCGTGATGGATGAAATGTTAATTTCAACAGTTTTTAAAAGGGAACCTCTGTGGAATCCCATGATATTAGGTATGGCGTTCGATTCTGTTTTCAGGCAATGAGTGGTTCTGCCACGTAACAAATCCAATTCCGTTGAAATAATGCAACAAAATGTCTGTAGTCCGGCCACCGTGTACCTAGCAAGTAGCCAGACGGCAAGCCTCGAGGCTCTAGGCGCTAAGCAAACCTCCTGCCTGTGTGGACGTAGCCTAAGACTTTTGGAGCTTAAATGTAACGGTTCTAGATATATTACTATGTTATCAGTATTTTATGATATGTCTTTAAAGCATATATTAAGAGCTATTTGCCCCTATTATTAATTGACAAAAATTGACTTGAAAGTATTATTTTTTTAAAATAGTTATTATGGATATATGTTCTACCGTCAGAGAAACACTCGGCTACCAGTGATGCCATACATTCATATATAGTTATGGTAAAATTTGCTTATAAAGGGTTTTTCAACAAGAACTTTGTTTTCTAAAACAAAATAAAACAAAGAATTTAGAGGAAAATGAATAAAATTTTTATTGTATTACAAAGAGAAAAGTTTGGCAATTATGAATGAAAAATGATATCTGGCAAATGTCCACCACGACCACGCTGACAGATGTTGATTCTTTCATCAAAATTTTTAATCACTTTTTGGCAAAATGGAGGGTCTATTTCGTTAATGACATCACGGATTTTGAGTTTTAAGGCTGCAATCGATTCGATTGGCTCCGTATAGACTCTGTCTTTAACATAGCCCCACAAAAAATAATCCAGTGGTGTTAAATCACACGATCTGGCTGGCCACTTAACAGCTGAATTTCGCGAAATTATGCGCTCGGGAAATTTGGTTTGCAATAAATTGATCGTTTCATTGGCTGTGTGACATGTGGCACCGTCCTGTTGAAACCACATTTCAGTGATATCCATGTCATCAATAATAGGCCAAAATTTAGTGGTTAACATCTCGCGATACCGTGATCCATTGACTGTTACCGCATTTCCAGCCTCATCTTCGAAAAAAAACGGCCCAATCACGCCTCCAGACCACATAGTGCACCACACAGTAACACGTTGAGTATGCAAAGCCTTCTCAATAATTGCTTTAGGATTTTCAGAAGCCCAAATGCGACAATTTTGCTTGTTGACGTACCCTGACAAATGAAAATGGGCTTCGTCTGAAAAAATGATTTTTTCAGAAAAACCAGCAGGTTGTTCCTGAATGAACTGAGCGAATCTGCGGCGATTTGAATGGTCGATCAGCTTTAATTCCTGCACCAGTTGAATCTTGTAAGGCTTCAAAGCCAAATCCTTTCGCAAAATTCGCCATGTTGTGCTTTTGGATAACCCCAATTGTTGAGAACGTCGTGAAATTGACAAATTTTGATCTTCTTCAACACTGTGGCTCACGGCGGCGATGTTTTCTGTTGAACGACCCGGTCGAACACGTGTTGGTGTTGGCACATTTTGTACCGAGCCTGTCGACTCAAATTTCGCGACCAAATTCTTAACAGCGGTCTCAGAAGGACGATTATGCTGGCCGAAAATATCACGAATTTTACGAAATGTAACTTTAACAGAACCACCATTTTTATAGTGGATTTGAATTATTTTAATGCGATTTTCGAGCGAAATTGAATTCATTGTAATAATTGCCAAAGCACCTGCTACGAATACCGCCAAAAACTAAATGTCAAAACTATCACGTTCTCAGTGTTGCCACAATTGAAAAACAAAGTTCTTGTTGAAATACCCTTTACAATGCTTTGTTTTTAATAATATAGATGTCTATAGTAAAATGTATTTTAATATCATTCCTAGTTGTGATGATAAGTATAATTGTGATCATTTGCTGAATAGTCATCAATGTGATAGTTCAAAGTTGTATTATTTTCAAGTACATACTTTAGTTATATAGTAGTGTAGTTATGCACAAAAATGTTAGTACATATGGAATTTATTGGTTGTGTGATATTAATTTATGTACTTAATTTTAGGTTTTAAATAATTCCTAATTTTATTATCTACTAAAATATAAAGTCTACTGCTATCTGCAACTTTATTTCCTAAGAGAAGCAGTGCTAAATTTTTATCCAATATGTGGCCAAAGGCCATATTTATATCTAAGCTATATTTCAAAAATATATTTTGTGTGATTTGTATATTTCTATGCATTATTACAACCAAGGAAAATTTAAAAAATAAATAACTTATTAGTGCAATTATTGTTTTATTTAAGCTAATACATAATTTATCTTTTTATAAACCATCAGAAAACAAGTTATTTTTTAAAAATTAAAAGGAAATAATGTGGTTTTTACAATCTTAGTTTATTCATAACTCAAACTTGAAGAGTATAAGCACTACAATTTGGTTTGACCAACTATGTAATTTATAGTCTAGACAAATTGTTTATAAATAGAAGGAATTGTGATGTTAATATATAACAAGTATTTCCATATAAGAGCGACTGAAATGGCTGGAAGAGGTAGTGTTTTGTCATTAATAACAATTAAAGTACTAACTCAAGCATATTCCAATTGTGTAAACTAACTTTATATATGTTCATCCATACATGATTCTGTTTAACCATTACTGAAATATTATAAAACAATCATATAATAAAATCACAAGGCTAGTCTAGGTGAAATAGAAGACAACATATTAGTAGCAAAATATATTAGGCAGAATAATATTGAGATTAATCTTCTTCATTTTCTAAGTTAATGTGGCTTCCAAATTTCCCATATAAATGTGCTTTGAGCTCACTCATTTGAGATTTTAACTCTTCGCATCTCAGCTCTAAATCAACTATTTCATTTTGCTTTTTACATTTCATATCCTCCAATGATTTCTGAAATTAAATTAATAAAAATTAACTTTTTTATTTTATGACCATTTCCTAACATGTATCTGAGGAACTTTTACTCTAACATTTGACTTCTCTCATATGTCAAATTTAATTTGTTTTGATATGGGAGTCAATTTTGACCCTTATTGAAAGTTACATAAAGTATACAAAGCTAGGATTTTAAGATTTATCACCCACTTCAACAAGTAGGCCAAGGCTTTGCAGAGCTAAAAGGGCTTAGATGAGAAAGTCAAATGTACCATGTCACATACACAACATTTCTTAATGGCTATATTGAAGAAAGAAAATTACCAACCAGTGTATCTTCCAGACTTTGGCAAATAAAAACTTCTCCAACTAAGAAAGGAATTTTTTCTGAATCATCAGTCAGAGCCAATTCCTCAACAGCTTCCTCTAAATTTTTAATATCATTTTGCTTAACTTTCAGTTCATCTTTAATATCATCAGCTTTGGCATTAAGGCGAGCGAATTTGTTAATTTTTTGTTGATCTTCAAATGAAATGTGCACGTCGGAATCCTATAACCAATTATAAGCTAAATATTGTTTAAAAATAAAAACATATGTGTTTCCACAACACCTGAGCTGTAACTTTGTATCAAGTCAAGTTCATATTAGAGTGCTGCGTATACTACTTTGTGGTATAAAAAATATTTGTATGCACTTTATATAATATGACTATGTATATAAATTAGAAAATATAATATAAATATTAAAACACACACCGGTTGATAGGTTCCTTTTCCACTGGCCATTTTTTAAAACTTATTTTAAGGGATACAACCTTTTTGTAATAATTTCACTTTACCAGCTAAGGCCAATAAATATAATTATAGTTGATGGTTTTATTTTTAACTTTATTTACAAGTACTTTTAGGTTAGCTGTCAAATCACAAGTGCATACCCTAAAAGTATATGCAGTAGCTCCATGGTCAAGTGTCACTGTCAGATCTCTGTTATTCTCTTATATGTTGACAGTTGACCATAGAATATATTATGTATAGTGTTTGCATAAGATCTTTAGAAAACAATAACTTTCGTATATAAAAAGCGTAATGGGTTTGATATACGGAAGTATTACCCACGGGAGTCGTACTTAGCACTTAATCTTAGGGTATCTCTTAATCTTAATCTGACGCCTATAGACGTAGCCACGTCGAGGGAAAATGAGACATAATGTGTGATTCTGACTAATAAAACATTTTCTTCTTATTTAGGTAACAATAGACTAGGTAGGAAGTCAGGTTACAGATAGGTCAATCGAAAAGCGGAAAAGGTACAAAAAAAGAATATCTCCTCTTTTTACATGCACCGAATTTTCTGAGACTTTCTGAGGCTCATCTGATGTTGAGTGATAACACCGCCCATGGACACTTTCAATGCCAGAGGGCTCTAAAAATAAAAAAGAGAGACTAAAATGCGTTTAAATTAAATTATTAACAGAAGTATTACTCATTCTCACTCCTAGAGTTTTAGCACTCATCATAATATAATGTACCTATCTGTTGTTGAAGACAGTTTACTTTATTATTTTACTAGTGGTATTTTAGTAGTTAGTTACTATAGTATTGTGCTTAAACATTACAATATGAATATACTTGTCTTTTTATAAAGGTTTAAGCAATTAACGAGCAATTTACTTAAAAATCAGCCTTCTGTGCCAACACGCCGCCGACTTTTTGGATCTAAGGTATGCCTGTTTGGTCACTATGCTTTCCTTCGCCGTATAATCGAATGTATTGAATACTTCAGGGAAATACGTTTTGTATTATAAAGTCTACTAAATCAAATTAAAAAAATCTGTCCCGAGTGATGCCCACCTAATATATTTTGTTATTGTTTTAGTACCATTTAGCCTAGATTATTTTTTTTTTATTTTTACAATTCACCTAATAATAAAGTACTTACGTGTATATATGTGAAGATTGTTTTTATGGCGAACAAAATTATTTATATTTAGTATAAAATTAAGTTATAAACTGTAAACCTTCTTAATAAATAAAAAAAATAGAATGTTGGGGTTTTGTAATAAAACTATTTCTATGAAATGCGCACGACCGTAATGGAGTGTATACGTACGATATTCGTAACTTTTACATTGACCATGCAAATGTACATTTCATAATTCATAGATATTTAAATAGCATACTATCCTTTGAAGATAGCAAGGATTATGACCGCGGGGATTTTAGAATTACAATGTTGACTGTTGTGATACAACATGACCAGACTGACCGAGTCAAAGCGTTCATGTCATGTCATGGCATTCTCGATTCAACATAATTTATGTGAGAATTATCACAAACAACTTGTCGAACAAAAATAAAATCTGGTTAAATATATTGGTCAGTACCAGAGTGGAGTCTGATACATTTAATTTTTATTTTATCATGAAAACGATGTTGAGTTTAAATGTTTATTATTAACCAACACAACACGAGTGTCTACGTGTATGTTCTTGTTTACCTTACCCAAACTTGACTGGCCTAAAAACTAGTCTAAAGGCCGATTTACATTATCTTAGTGTTTAGGAGAGTGCTTTAGTACAACTTGAAAGGCAAGTTCTTTAGCGTAGCGTTTACTAAAGCAAGTAGCGTTTACATGTTTCAACTAAAGTACTATCCTAAAGCACTCTCCTAAACACTAAGATAATGTAAATCGGCCTTAAGAATTACAAATATGTATTATATATTTTAATATGCCTAGGTGAAATAGGTAGTTCTAATGAAACGTATTTTGATTTAATTGTAATATTAGGCATTTCGATTTTGAAAAACTTATCTTGCGGCTTTTCCGCAGTTAGAACCATAAATTCATCTAAATTGAATTGGCCCTATAGCTTAATTGGTCCAAGTTCTATATTATTAGGTAGTCTTCTTATCTAGTCTAGAAGTTGGTCAAAGCGAGTCAAATTTAAAGATATATTTAACTATAAATGTGTTTTAGATCACCTATATAGTCATTACATTACACAGAGATAGTTAGCTCTATTGTTATCGACGTGACTATTCATACTGGACAAAGAGTGGCATTATATTAACACAAGACATCCGCTCCTTGCCCTTTAAAAAGCGATCGCGAATCGTAACCTTCAAACTAACCAGCTTTTGACCACCTACGTCCTATTGTAGGTAGCTATTCAACTATTAAGGAATTCGTGTTTTTGTCGTACTCTGAAAACTCATCAAGGGTTATAACGTAATCTAATCAATAGTGATTACTAATTTGTCAAAGCGCCAAGCATAGCGCTTGCGAAGTCGCAAGTCGAGCAAGCCTGCGCTTGAGCACCGGCCCCTCCATTGCTGCGCTTACGCCACACGTCGCCGTTCACTCGCATTACTATTTTGAACGTCAAACAACGCGCGCGCTTACCAAAAAGTTTATACCTTTACAGTGAAGATTTTTCGTGATGGAGAAGGAGCATCAACCAGACTCCATGGCGACCATAACAATGAAGCCTGAGTACCCACCATCAGAAGTATACAGTGCCTCTGAGCCACCGCCGGTAAGACCGTCCGTTACTTGATGCTCAGTGGTCACACTTTCATGTCTCCAAATGAGTTCATTCACAGTGAACAATCTAGTTTTGCCTTGTTTACAATTCATAATATTTACTTCGTTGTGTTTTGTTTCGTAAATGGTTCAAGGTTGGTGAATTCCAAAAAATTAAAGATAAATATTATAAATTGTTAAATTAAGAGTAACATTAAAAAAACTTCTAAAAAGTATTAACATTATGCTATAGATTATTATCTATAGATTCAGTTAGTAATTTAGCTGAACGTTGGGAAAGTGCCTTTCTCTCAGCCTGTAGCGGTTGTTAGGTCGCTGGCGCGTAGCCACTCGTTTACTTCGATATCTCCGCAACACCTTGTACCATAATAATAACATATAAGATTCCTAATATCTTTATTAAAATAATTTATCTGATTTATTAGTTACTTGATGCCGATCTAGCTTTGAATCTATCTCAATCATCAGGTTTGGTACGCGGAGTGCTTGTTTACCTTAATAGGTATTCAAAATTTTGTGATGCTTAAAATACTCAATCTCAAAGACATTCTAGAAGAGTTTTATTATGTTGAAATTTACGTGACGAAGCTGTGTTGACCGGTTCAGTTGTTATGCTATTCAGATATCAGTTATGAATACAAATGAAACATTTATTTAAAACGCGCGAGGTGTTGTTACCTCTTTGTGAAAATATTTGCTTTCATTGTCTACGCCTTTATTTTGTATTTATTTACATTACTCCTGATGCGTACATTTTATTGTTATTATGTAAAATGACGATAATCTATGCCGTTTAAATGTATCTGTAGAATACCATCCTTTAATCTACTCTTAGACCTCTGATTGGTATTAATTGCTGATATGAAATATATAATGACAAATAATAATATAGTGCCATATTGTAAGAATGTAATTTAATTTGGAATAAAAAAATCGAGAGTACATTAATAATCCCTAAGGATTTTTGTACTAAGTATATCTTTGTAAGTTTGTTAATTTCCGTAAAACGTAACCTTACTATTGCGTAACTATCATTGATCGAGAAAAAGGTTTCTTTCAAGTAATATAAGATATATATAACGACGTTTGCTATAAACAGTACAAAACTCTGTAAATGTAAGGCTTAGGTATCTTCGTTTATTTCTGAGAATAACTATGAGATATGTCTTTAAATGTGAGAATTTCATTGTTCTATTGTTCTGACCCATCATTAACTTAAGATTATGTAATTATCTTTTATCACGCGAGTCCGTTTGGTAGGAAAACTGAAAATTTTAACGTTTTCCACACGTTTTTCATGTGTCAATCAAGACTACATATGTTATCAAAGTCCTCAATAAGTGGCCTATTCGTTTTCAATTACGTGCAATGCAATTACTTAAATTGTCGCTTAATTTTTAATTACTAATGTTTATTTAATTAGTACATAATTACCAAGTTATCCGACATAAAATGTGAAAGTCTAGTAGTTGCTTTAATTTATAAAATTTCTCAAAAAGTTTTGCTGGTGTTCATATAAAGTAGAATCGTCGCGACATAATCTTTCATCTAATTGCCGCTAACGACGGGTAGGTACTCGTACATAATTATTTTGTTCTTAGATAATTACAGACAAACGCAATTCTTTTCTATAGATAATATTATATAATAATACAGATTATAATGACATTGCTTGTGGGTAAACCCAATCAAGAAAAAACGGCGACATAAACACAGCGAAGTGAAATCGTTATGGGCTGCTTGTCGAAGTGGACACAATGATGATTGCGTCACTGAGTCTACTTTTAGTAACATAAAAACTATTGTTTGCATACAGTATGACAATGTAAGATACAAGTATTTTTCTTATGTTTGCTTCTGACTAAATGTTTTTATTTTTGAGAAATGTAACAAATCCATTAAAGAATTACATAAGTGGAACCGATCTCTGAGATTGCAATATCCGCGCAATAAACTAAAAAGTTAGCTACGTAATTTTATACCAGAAATAAGTGTAGTGGAGCTGAGGTTTCTCTAACTTTATTATTGGCTTTTGTAGAATGTCATAAAGCGCAATAATTTAATTCATTGTTCTTTATCATGTTCTATTTAAAGTGAGTGCTTCCATATACATTCCTTATTTAAAAAGCAGAATTCTCTAGAGTCGATATTACGTTGCATGTGCAATAAACTGAAATATTACGAGGTAGCTCCTACGTTCGAAGTATATGGTTATGAAATGCTTAGGAAGTGTGAGGGTATGCAAACAATATTACACTGACATGTCATGTTTATTTCATCAAACAATATTGTTAGAAAGCGCTCCTCTCCATGTACCTAGTTATAAAACTTGTTATGAATAATAATCTTGGTTTTGCGTTTGCACGGCTGAGTTAACGCGGAAGTATTGCAGGGTGTATTTATCGTGTATTGTGACATCTTAAAATATCTACGAACTCTACAAAGATGTATGTGAATTTAAATACATTCAAACATAATTGTAAGCAATTTTTAAATATACAGTAACTTTTATTCTTACTTCAGCGATCGTGCTGTAATACGTTAATAAGAGTTGAATAATATTATTTCAACGTTCACCGAACCGGAAGCGACACAAATGGTTTCCATTTATTGTGAAAATCGATGTTAGCTACGGGTTTGTGGAGATAGTGGGCGATATTGGTTAAACGTTGCGGGGACCAAAACGGTTTCCCTTTAAAGAAACTCCAATGCACTTATGAAGTACTTTCACTTAATTTGTTTGTTTTCACTGATCTCATCGTTGAAAGATGAAACTCATGCTTGTCATCTTTAAACCAACAATGAACATACCTTTTAGGTATTAGTGTTTCTCAATTTGAATTTAAATAAAATGGAAATTAATAAAAATAGTGAAAATCATTTGATACTGAACTTCTATGTTATTACACGCAAGCATAGATAAGTTAATAACAAAACACGGCCACAAAACAAGATATAACACGAAGTAAAGTTTACTTCCTCAGGTGCTCATTATTAATTGATAAAGCGCTTACGCGCCTCAAGCTCAGGTCTGATTAAAAAAATTGAAACATTTTATTTTATTAATTCAATAAAATATGTTATTGAATATTCTTATTAATGTCACTTGGATGTATTTTTATGATTAACTAGTTCCTTTTTAGGAATTAATATATGACAGTGAATTCGAGAATTACTTAAATAATAACAGTAGACCATAGTTTTCGTTTAATTATTAATTTACTAAATGTCTTTAATAAATAAGTAATCGCGTTTTAATCGTTTCCTTGGATAATATTATTTATGTCGTTATAGACAAAAAAGATTAAATAGAATTGTTTCTTTTGATATGTAAGTCATGAATAATTGTGATCCGCAGGCATACCGTCAAAGGGTATCAACAGCAGTACAAATCGCGAGAATAGCTGCACTAACGGTGGTGGCATCATCCTTCATACTGGGATCATTTATTCTGGCATCAAGTTGGATCTCTGCGCGCGCCTCTTGCCACCAACTCGAGCAATTGGATGCTATGCTTGATAAAGAGCTGGCTCTAGAAGGAAGGTCATATGGAAACGATGGATTACTTGCGGTAAGTCAATTTCTATTAATTAATAATAGTATCAATTCAGTGGATTAATCGGGAATTTTCTATGTAGGTGAGAAATTAGCGCTTAAAGTGTGTCACGGTACAAGTTACTTGATATATAATCACTCAGATTTGCTGTATAGGACTTTGTTTTTCTTTAACATTTGTTTGGATTTCAATTTTTTGTGTACGTCTTCATTCTTTTTCATACAAACTGAACACAGTCCAAATACGTGACCCTTGCGTTTTCCAAAATGAAACAATTTTTAATTCTTTAAATCAAATTCTTGCTTATAAAACAATTATATGATATCTCTTTTCCAAAAATATTGATTAATTTGTTACATTTTCACTGGAAAAATCTGTATATAAAATAAATATTGCTTACTCATAGAGTTTACTTAGTACTTAGTTAAAGTTCATAAATTCAGTGAAACGGGTATACGAGCTTTGTGTTCTTAGGTTACTTTGAAGAATTTGCAACTAATTAATGGCAGAGCTTACTTGATGCCTTTGTGAAGATATAATTGAATACCTATTTACAAGAAGCTGGTATTATATTACATTATCAATAAATTATTTTGGAAGCTAGATATTATTATAGTTCAATAAAGTCCAATATACCGTTATGATCCAATTTATAATATCCGGTTTTTACAAAATTGCACAAAACGTTTTGATAATTCTTTGAATAAATATACTGTGCACTGAGTTTGTTTTAACTGCGATTGCATGATTTAGATTACCGGAGTATAAAGAAAAAAATATCTTTTATAAATTGTCGACAAATGTTAAAAACATATTTACTGAGAAAATAATAGTAATTATTAGTTTCAACGCTATAGTAGGTATTGGGTTCTCATGATTCATAAGTCTTTTATATTCTTTCCTGTGCGGAGAGCCGGTACTTTTTCGTGATGTCCATACGAATGTGTGAATCGAACAATACACACAAGCGCTATTGTTTTGTTTTGTTTCTAGATAATGGTTGTTTACAGTTACGAACTATTGGTGACACAGTGACACGGTTTAAGCCTTTCATACTAACAATTAACGCTTAAAAATATGAATGAATAGGTTATAATTGTTGTAGCAAGCGCGGATAGTTGTGGGCACAACTAAATGCCACTTTGTTGATGTATGGCGTCACATTTGTTATTAGTTTCTTCGTTAGGAATGTCCAGACCGCCCCAACATCGACGATTTTTACACGCTTCATATTAGCTTCACCTGTATGTATGTATGTAACCGACTCCTTCGGACTCGATTTTGACCCACTTTTAACGGACAGATTTAATTCAAACTTTGCGCACCTGTCAAAGATCGATGACAATGCAATAATCCGAAAAACAAAATGAAAAAAAAAATTAACTAGAAAATAAAAAATTAATAATAGTTTAAAAAAACTAAAAAACACGCTTTTAAAGCACATCAGCAGCGCCTGGGGCGCTCTGTGCCATATTTTTCGTCTATCGAGCAACCCACGCTTTTTCACAATAATACCAGTATTTTTTGTTCATTACCATTTTCAGCCTAAATTAGGAATTATTTTTCACTCTTTAGTTTGATGTGCTTTAAAAGCGTGTTTTTTAGTTTTTTATAACTATTATTTATTTTTGGTGATCATAACCTTATTGCTTATAAGCCTGTTGTATTAAAATTGCTAGTTAGTACCGAGAAAAGGTTGGTTGTGTATCTTGTACATCAATGAAATAAGTGCATGGAAGTTACACTAAGTAAGGTCGTAGTAAATTCTCTTCAGACGTCTCAGTTTGCTCCCGGGTGTTGTTCGTGACTAGAATGTTCGACTATTTACTTTAAATTCCACTGCAATTTACTGGTGGATGACGGATTCGGTGCCGGTCAATAACGTCCTTTCATTACTCTCTCTCTGATTTATTGTGTTTACTGCTACTTTAGAATACTAACAAGTCACTCTATTGAGCTGTTACTTTTACTTTTAATCTAAATTTGTGGAACCTTGAAAAATAAGAGCACTCAATACATGGAATGGAAAACTTCGTGTGACTAATGTGCTTTGTAAATTTAAATTTGCAATAGTTGATATCAATCGCTTCAATCCAACGCTTTTTAGCTCTATAAATATGCGCAGTGATATATATCAAAACTCTTACACGACATTATAAATCACAAGCGAGCTGATTAATTTTTGGTATAATGTTCATTAATTTTGGTATAATGATTCCTTTTCGGTATAATGTTCATTAATTTTGGTATAATGATTCCCTTTTGGTATAATATTCATTAATTTTGGTATAATTCGTATTTGGTATGATATTCATTAATTACTATCAAGGATATCTTATGTGGATCTTAAAGTCCGCGGTACCACGACGAGACACGTCGCGTACCGGATCACCTTGAATCTTCATGTTACGCAAAGTTGCGCTTGCGTTTCTAACTCTAACATAGCCATCCTAATGAACCTCGAAGATAACTGTTGAGAAATAGAAGGATGGTTCAATTTTATAAACAATCCCCTACTGTGTTGTGAAGGTTTTTGTAAGCCTACTACATAATTGATTCTGAAATATTGTACGTCGTAATGTGATGGAATATAACTATAGTTTATTGGTTCAAGTAAATTGACTAGCCCATACTATAAATGCAATACAAAGTCAATTTAAATTAGATTAGCACGAACTAAATAAACAAACATTCTATTTCTTCAACATAATAATATTATAGATTATGCGTTCATTTTTTCATTTTTAACTGAATTAAAAACCGAAAGGAGCGTTAACAATTTGTTTTATTTCGGATTATGTCAACGTCAAGTACACTACACGCAGGAGACAAAGAAATAACTAAATTCGAAATTATTAAAATGTTAACATATACTGATTAAGAATTGATTAAAAATAGCTTTATGCAGTCAAGATGATGTCACTAACTAATTTACAATACAAGACATGACTTATTATATTGATTCTTAGACTGTGACAAGGGAATGAAAACCGGTTGTGTTTTGTTATCGCTATTATATTTTAAACAATATGTATTATATTTGTCACTGCTTTATATATATGGACTATGAAACACAATTCGAACCAATATTTCTTGAGATTAACGTGTCCAAGCAACCAAAAAAGGTGGTATTATAATAGATTACTGATTTTGGTTACTTAATAAGGTTTTTTTAAAATCTCTGGAGCATACGAAATATATTGACGTTTGTATCTTCATTTTTGTTCTTTGTACCGTCAAACCAGAAATATTTGTTTCGCGGGAAATCTAACCCGGAAACTTTAGGATACTCCTAGGATTCATTTGCATAGGAACACTATATCAATATTTATTTCATAAGCTACTTGCTGACGAAATAAATTTTGATGATTGAAAAGATCGAAACATTTATTGAAAATTATAAATAATAAATTATTGGAATTTATTATTCGTGGTCATTTCGGAATTACGGAACTTCACACTAAACACTTGTATATGTTTAATGGATCCTTACATTGTTAAAAACTAATTAAATTATTGAAAGTTCAAGGGAAAGCTCGAAAGTTTTTAATGTTAATGAAATTAAATAAACTCGCAAAAAGTTTAAAGAACTAGCCACCTTTGACATTATACGCTCCGAGGATTACCTAGTTGATTACGTCAGTGCAGCGAAAGTTGCAACCGGTCAATGACCCCAGGTCGCGGATGCATCTTAAACATAAAATACGAACATGGATATTATGTGCCTTTCTAATGTAATGATAATTTACTGCTTTGTGTACGGCGTCAATTAAACAAGAAAATAAAACAACATTTTTAATATCATAAGGTCGACAATAGAGCTGCAATTTTTGGGTTTAATATTCTTTAATACTTTCGTTTTTCAATCAACATTTTTTTGTCATCCTTAATGCGTATAATTATTAAATGTATAGAATATTTCAGTATTCTTACACGTTGTTATAATATATGCAAGTCTTTGATTCTGGGCTACGTGCGATTACCGGATGATCGATATCATTTTAAAATATTCCAATAATATAAGTTAAAGATATCAAATATCTCCCAGGAACAGTTTTTATTCGGAAATTCAATTGTCGTTTTTTAGTATTTTTCTTTACTATTTTATATTATTATTAATTCTTATTCTTTATATTATTTATGTTTCCCATCGTTTAAACCTTCCCTAAACTTTCACAAATATTTCAAGATGATAATTAGCTAAATCAGCCCAGTGATTCTCGAGTTTTAACGAGATAAAATCTAGATTATTATTCATATAGAGTCAACTTTCTTTCTATTTATTAAATATAAAACATATCACTTGTTTATTGTATACCATTTTTGAAGTTGAGATCAGATAAAATCACTGTTCACCAACACAAAGTCCTGATGAATAGCTATTTATCATTCCTACTTTCTCTTTGCTTTCATTTTTGCATATGTAAAAAGGTCCGGTCATATTAATCATTGTTATTTTAGCTGAAATGTTTAAGTTTGGAATGAAAAACAAATGCTATGAACCGTCACCGTGACAGATTTTGTTTAAAACAGCAGCCATAGTAGGAATACTATAATAAAACAGTTTATTCCGTATTATATTCAAGTATGGTTATTTGCCATTTTGCTTATATTGGATGAACTTTGATCAGTGATTATACTGTTTTTACTAAAGAGTCTCGCCTTGTCTTTAGGTCCGGGCCTCAGATTTCTGAATCTTTTTTATGATATTTTTTCAATCTAATAGGCAAGCAGGTGATCAGCCTCCTGTGCCTGACACACGTACTTTTTGGGTCTAAGACATGTGGGTTACCTCACGATGTTTTCTTTGACCGTTCGAGCGAATGTTAATTGCGCACATATAAAGTCCATTGGTGCACAGCCGGGGAACTAACCTACGACCTTAGGGATGAGAGTCGCACGCTAAAGCCACTAAGCCCACACTGCAATTTTTTTGGTTTTACGGGTTAAAAAAATAACCTCTAATAAGTAGTTACAAAGCTTATCTAGAAATATCACATGTTAATAAACAATATAAATCGAAAAAAAAACCTCTTTAAAATATTTCGTTACGCCAGTTATGTAAATATTAACTTGCAATTTCACTGTTTTCCATTGTACGAATAAAATGATTGTACGTGAAATTAACATTTCACTGCAGTTTTTTTGCTATGCTTCATCCTAAATAACAACCAAAACTGTTGAATTACCGTGTTTATATTGAAGTTTTGTGACGTTTTCGTTTGTGTATTATTCTAGAATGTTATTCGTGAGTTTAGGTCACTTTAGGTATTCATTTGAACAATGAGTACTTTTAGTTGGCGGAAACAAACGATTTTCTACGGGCGTTCATCACAGTAATTCTGTTCCACCACCCGCGTGCCGCCCACATACGTAACACTGCATTAACAACAATGCCATGTAATTATTGACCTCGCGAACATTCACGTGACATTTTAGAAAATGTAATTTGTCATTCTGTTACTGACGTATCGAAATTGTAAGCGAAGTTTTAGACTAATAACAAGAAAGTCGTATAAGCCTTGATCGTATGTGAATAAAATAGTAGTTAGTCAAACACAAATCTTTTTGCAAGTTTTATCTAATATTTAAAATTCTCGTGTCGCGGTGTTTGTGGTTAAACTCCTTCAAAACGGCTCGACCGATTCTCATGAAATGTTGTGTGCATATTGGGTATGTCTGAGAATCGGACAACATCTGTTTTTAATCCCCCTAAATGTTAAGAGTAGTCCACCCCTATTTTTTTTTTTTGATAAAAAAAATATTCTTTATTTTTTTATGATACAACATTAAAAAATACATACAACCACTTATTTTCACCCCTCTACGATAAACCCCTATTTTTATTATATTATAAGTGATAAACATGGCAAAACGACGTTTGCCGGATCAGCTAGTTTTAATATAAGCAAATAACCTATTAACATGTGTTTATAATTAAGTATTACGCGGTTAAACTTTCATAAAAGCTATTTAAGGTTCAAGAGGACTGGTTCAATATTTGGGTAGCATCTTCAACATTCTTAAGCCTCGGAATCGCTTTAGTATACTCATAAGTCTTCGAACAAAACAAAAGAACTTCCCGTAAAGCACCATCGTAAAACGTTAACTTTCCTTATTGTTATACTGTATTGTCTATCTGTAAATATAATTCGTTGACAATCGATAATTTTATTGTTCTGTTTCCTTATTATCACGCAATGTTAGCAAAAAATAGTAACGTTTAGTTTCGTAAAAGCAGTAAAAGTGTATGTACAATGCGACAATTGCCGACGTAATCGACGTTTTCTATCGGTTGCGGTCTTGAGCATTTCTCGGCTGGCTGATTCTTATTAGCTGAAATGGCGAATTCATGCTAAATTTTAAACCAATCAAGGCTTAATCAATAAATCGCTCGAAAATTTCCTATTTCATGAATAGTCTGTATATCTACAGTCAAAACCGTTTATAACGACATTGAAGGGACCGTATAGTTGCCGACGTTATATCCGATAGTCGTTATAAGCAATGTCATATAATATACACAAGTACAGTTCATATGTATGTACAATACATAGTTATATTATCATATGGGTTATAATATGGTATGTTAATATTATAATATGTAAACGAGTCAAAAAAGAAACAAATATATTTATTACGAAATAATTAGGTACAAAAGTAATCAGTCATTTTGGTCTGTTTTTTTTAGCCCAGTCTC
This sequence comes from Pieris napi, assembly GCF_905475465.1. Classification (NCBI taxonomy): domain Eukaryota; kingdom Metazoa; phylum Arthropoda; class Insecta; order Lepidoptera; family Pieridae; genus Pieris; species Pieris napi. The sequence goes on along the minus strand of NC_062237.1, from coordinate 5,907,371 downwards.
AAATATTTTTTGTATTTTACGTTTCATACTCCTCAAGGTATGAGTACCTATCACCAGTATCAAACTGTTCTTAAAGGCAACAAATTTTTGCAAAATTGTTACAGCTTTAAGAGCCTCCGAAATCGTTGTTGGCTGAAACTGTTCGTTGGGAGAAAGTGCGTAGGTAATAATATGCCTAAATATTCATTCAATGCCTTTAAATAAGATTTAAAATCGTTTGTATTGTTTTGTTTTGCTGGGACAAGAAGCGGTTGGTCGTTATAGCCGATGAATATCGATAAAATGTCGTCGTTGTAAGCGATATGTCGCTGTATCCGATGTTGTTATAAGCGGTTTGTTTACTGAATAGTTTACTAGGGATACGGACGGGACCATACAATCTGGTTGTAATAACCGATAGGTCGTTGTAAACGATGTCGTTATAAACGGTTTTGACTGTATACATATTTAAGTTGTTCCTAGTATGTCTTCCACAACGTATAATTCGGCGAGGTTACATTCCAGGACGCCTATTACTACAATGAATGAATGAAGTGACAAAAGACAACAATCTATCTCCCAGGAACAGTTTTTATTGGATAATTTGTCTTTACTTATTATTTATTTCCCAACGTTTAAACCTCCCCTGAACTTCCTCAAATATTTTAAGATGATAATTAGTTAAATCAGCCCAGCGATTCTCGAGTTTTAGCGAGACAAACGAAGATCAATTCATTTTTTAAATATAATCTATATTAATATGAGACCTTCTACAATGGCAAAATAAAATAAAAAGAAGTTTAATTAAACATTTTACTACAATAATATTTATTTCAGTATAAATGAGAAACAAGAACACTATAATTGCATTTGCATGTTGGATGTTTCTATATATTTTGTCATGTTGACGCACAGGTGATACGGGCGTGATTTACAAATAAGCAAGATGTAAAATACCTACGTACAATGCAAATCCTTAATATGTATAACGTATATGTACCGGTGTAACCTTGGTTTTTTATATGTGCATATATTTTAAATAAAGTAACGCTCATAGTATTTATCAGAACTTAAGCTTATTGTGCCTTTAGTCTTTAGATGGTTTTTCATTTCAGAATTATGTGCTATGGTTAATGAGATTGAAGATATTACATTTTTGTACCATGCATATCGCACCTTGATAACGACAACGTCACTACACAAAAAAGGTACTTTTGAGTAATAAGCGATTAAAATTCCAAAATATTCGAAGAATGCAATTTTGGCTTAAATGAAGATTTTTAAGTCCGGTTTTCAGCAGTATTCATAGGAAACAAAGTCAGTTTTAAGATCGGCATACTAATTTGATTTCAACCCCTTTAGAACACGGTATTTTTTGAAAATTTCGTTTAGTGTCACTATCATTCGTATTTTATTTATTTTGTGATATGGCTCCAAATTAGGAATAACGTCACTAAACCTTCAGACATTGCTTGAAGATCGTAACATGCTACTATATGATTCTCGTCTACTGCTTTTTTATCGTTAGTTTTTTCTTCCCTACTCTTTTCTTTTTCTATCAAATGTTTATTGTAATTCTCTTGAAGCTTTTCTTTTTCAACTGGTTCTGCATTTTTATACGCAACACAATCGCCACACTGATCTTTTTTAGGAATAAAAAAACTTATGTTAAAATCTTGATTAAACACCTTCCGATATATATGTATTTTAACGAAATCTTCACCCTTGTCTTTACAATCTTTCTTGTAGTCATTGTACAAATCTGTAATATTTTTACCACCATCAATGTATTCTCGTGTGGTTTGTTTCCTCAAATAATGGCTCTCAATTCTAGGAATACTATCGATGTGTCGTCGGACGCCAGACAGAAGATCCTCTCTAACTTGATTATGTTTTTCATGTTTACCACGCAGATCCGGTTCAATTATCCCAGAAGAATTCAGTTTTTCGATTACAGTACGTATCGGTCTGTCATTGATCCCCAAAGTCCTTTTAAAGTAAATCTTGCAAACTTTTTGTTTTATGTTGTCAATAGTTAGATAAAATGCATGTTTAGGTTTCCGGTTGCTGTCTATTTTTTTATATTGATATTTGGGTTTTACTTCAGTCATGTGTTTGGCAATAAATTCTCTTTGTAGAGACACAGATCCTAAATTCCAATACCTGTCAAAAACAACTTTTCGCTGATGCTCTGTTAATTTCTCTGAACATTTTAATCGACAACGATCATTGCACGTAGGTCCCATTTCCCTCGCAGGTTTCAAGGTATTTGATCTTAAACATTTGTACTCTACACCCCTATTGCGTAGTTTCTTAGCTAAAGCTGCTTTGTTTACACCTGTCTTTCGTTTACGCGACTTTTTTGACGGTGAAGAAGTACTTGGACATTCAGTTGGAAGCTCACAAGGCATGCCAACGTCTCTTGACGAGTCTACGCCATTATTTATTATTCTCATTGCAAGTGTTTTCAGTGGCAATGGATTATTTATGTTATTGACCACTTGTGATTCTACTACCAACGATTCGTCTTGGTTTTCAGTGGTTTTGTCGTATGGTGGCAACGATAATCCAAACCTGTGAATAACTTGAGTGGCTATAGTTTTTAAAGAGAGTGGGGTTTTTCCGTTATGATTGTGTGTTGAGTTGGAGTTAATAGGAGGGTTGTAATTTTTAACATTGTCTACAGTGAATTGATTATCTGAGTTATTGCTGAGGAGCTCATTAGTGATGTCTGTATAATCGCGTTCTAATTCAGGTATACTGCAATCTTGGTCATCTGACGAAGACATGTAAATGTCTTTCAGTAGCTGTAAAGTAGATAATGATTGTATTTCAGGTAATTTAATTGTAGGTTCTTGCTTTTTTTCAGGTGTAACTATTTGTTTTTGTTTTTTTGGTGGAGGACGACCCTCTGTTTTTTCACGTGAGATGGATTCTGTGTCAGAAGAAGAACTACTGGAGTCAGAGTCGGAGCTGGCAGAATCAGAATTGGTGCTGGTGGAATCAGAAGTAGAGGTACTAGAACTCGATCCAGAAGACGAACGTGAAGAATTTTTTTTTAGCGTAGTTTTGTATTGAGCTTTGCAACTTTGCTTAACGGGTTTCTTTGTAGTACTTTGCAGTGAATCATGTGACGATGAACTATCGGCGGCAGAAGGTTTGTATTCTTTATCGTCATCAGAAGCAGGAGAAAAATCTTCGCCAGAACAAGAGAAACACGATGATTTTCTGTTTCGAAAACTCTGCGTTTGCTGCACATTTTTAGGTCTCTCAGTTAAATGTGACTGATTTTTTTTTGTCTCAGACGCAACGTTCGGCGAATAATACTTTAATGCAGGTTTGTATACTTTCCTATTATTATCTTTCTCAGCAACACGTAAGTTTTCTTTTTGCGATGGATTTTCAGAGCTTTGTAAATTATGTGGAAAATTTGGCTGATGATCATCTTCTGAAGCGAATGAGTTATCTTCGGAATCGAACTTATTCAAATCTTTGATTATATTTTTTAACTTCAAAGACCGCGGGTTCGGAGGTGGCATTGTAACTGTAAATAATAAGATATGTTTTTGTCAAGCTTGCAAAATGCTGTCACAAAACAAACTAAAACGTTTACCAATTAACTTAGAGAGAAATAACCATGAAAATACAAAAAAAATAAAGGCTTATTTTCTGAAGTGTCGTAATGTTTATCTTACATTCGATTATTTTTGAAGAGAATTTAAATGACATCGGCTTTATCACTAATATGTCTCTAACAGTTTAAATAATAATAGTGATTTCTTACAAGGAATGACAGTGAAGAGTCACTAAAGAAACTGTGTCAATATCACTTTTCAAAGCAAATTAAACATAGTGAATTCAATTAACTATCAATGACACTTTTAACATAATGTCGTTGTAAGTTGACGAAAAAATACGAGATATTAAAGTAATAGTGTCATTAAACGAAAAGTGACATTAATACTCTGAATGAATCGTTACAGATTTGTTAGAACTTAATGTAATAATGTCACTTTCACGATAAAGACGATATAGCTTTAATTAAAACATATAACTTACCGGTTAGATTTACTGCAAAACGACACTAAACAAAAAATGACGTTATCCTTCACAGACCAAGCACTTATCTCTTTGACGTCCCCGTCACTACTAAAAATGTGCCGATATCACGCCACGTCATACGCTCCGCCCCCTTAAACGACATAACGACACCACGCCATCTAGCGGTTTCTATGAGACCTACGTTCACAGGAGTCTTTGCATTTTAAAGTTCATGCCTAGTAATGAAAGGTCGCGCTCACAGTAAAGATTACCTGATTTTCGTATAGTGACGTTGTCGTTATCAAGGTGCGATATGTTGGTAATAGATGTGTCATTGAAGGTTTCTATAAGATTTAGTATTGGTTTAAACTCTTCTATTATATATAACGTTCCATAACTTACGGGTAAATGATCAGTTATGAAATGTCATACATTAGTTCGATAGGTCTATTATTGAAACTGATTGATAAATATTTCATAAGTTATCCAATACGGTTTTGATATACGGAAGTCGTACTTAGCTAAGTTCGACTCCTATATCTTAGATTTAGTACTCAAAACATTTTCCAAATATTTTATTGATGGGCATTACGAAAATAAATTGTAATATAAATAATATAGTACTTTCAATGGAAAACTCCTCATGTAAATATACTCCAAAGTCGTGTCGTGGTCGTGGGTGGTTATAAATCGATTAGAAGATAGATTTTTATGAATTATTAAAAAGTTCTTAGAAACACGCAATAAGAACACAGATATTCTCAAGATCAATTTAATTGTTATTTATTTCTTTTTCAAGAACAATAGCAAATAAAATAACACTTTTCTATTTTTAAAAATCTTCAGTTGATATCTTCAGAAATCGGTTTTCCTCAATTGACGTGCAAATAACACCTATTAACACTTAATTTACTGAATACATATATAAAATTATGTTCCAGGAAAATCACTTGTTTATTATTTGGTGCTAGTACGTATCTGGTACTGAAGATACAGATGTTTTTGTGTTTTTTTTCTGATATAAATATTACATATAAATTTTTACTGTTATAATTATTTTTAATTCGAGAAGTAGATTGACTACCGACTATTCCGACCAATACGAAAATCTTTTATTTTAATACGAAAGTCAACCACCGGAAACGGTTCTTTTGTTACACGACTAAGGGTTCTTTTAGTAAATAGCATACCACTTAGCAAGGCTACTGGTATAGTTCTTTTTTATTAAATTTCAAGAACCAACTGTTTTTACATGTGAGGAGCATGACGTAATGGTTGTATGTGCTTACAACATTTTGTAAAAACCGATAAGGTTCAGAGTGACGGAGAGTTTATTGCCAGTTCTTCTCGTCCATTCTACGATTTAAGTTCTGGCAAAAAATTTAAATTTAGAAGCATTATTTTTTACTGTTCATAAGTACATTAAGTTGATTATGATATTTTGATTTGTGGCCATGGCTGGTGGTTTCATTTTAATATATGCCTAGTAGAAATAATATCACAAATTGTCTGTGAAAAAACCACACTGTTTCACGTTTTAATAGTAATTAATTATACGTATGATTGTTTGCAGGATGAACCATTGCCAATAGGTAACGCTCACGCGTTACATGCGGCACCTCCTCTAACGCCATCATCAACGACTGCGCCACCACAGCATAACACAGCAGTACCATCTCCAGACAGTCTGCTGAAGGAGGACCCTCTTAACCAGGCGGAGTCGAAATTTGATGAAGACAAGTTACAGGTAATTTTTTTATACTGATGACAAAGTAAATTAAAGCAGTAGTGCGCAGTATTAGCCTAATGTTTTGAGCATGCGCATTTCAACCATCGGGTTTTTACGGCACAAATGGACTTTTGTATCACACAATAAACACTCGCTGTACTAAAAATCGACATTGTGTCAGGCGCAGAATTCTCATCACCTACTGGATTACTCAATAGTTATACTGATACTATTAAGAAAAAAAAACACAAAATAGATACAGAAATCTGAAGCCAAGAAAAAAAAATCTGGGCGCCTCAGTTTCCTCTCACTTCGAGATTCAATAGTAAGGGTCTGCATATTTTTAGGCTCCGTTTCAAATTAAGTATATCCTTGTCATAGGAAAGATAGCTTTAGTCTCTTGGTAGCTTAGCGTTTTCTTTTTTGGGTTTATTTGACGAATAAAAGAATATTTATTTTTGTTTAATATCTCGGATGAAAATTAAATGATTATTGCTTTCTATACACATAAGAAACAGTCAGGGATTTATTTATTAAATGTACTGTAATTATTATGATAGCTTTGGTTGGTTGAATTTGAATTCAGGCAACCGTGAAGGTCATATTATACGTCAGAAGCAAAGTTAAAATTTTTACGCAAAATCAAAATAAACAATGATTTCGCAGTTTTAAAGCAAAACAGTTGTTTTGTTTCTCGATTGTTCTAAGATGTAGCTACTAAAATATACGTTTAAGTTTATTGTAAGCAAGTTTAAGTTGCTTTCCATTATTGGATCTAGGTTAATAAAGTTTACATAGAACTTCTTTACATTATTTTTAAATACTACAATATTTACATAATCGTGGACAACGTCTCTCGCCGATTGTGCAAGAACACTTGAAACAAACAAAGTTTTTCTTAAATGTGTAGATAGTATACGGGTAAATCAAAGATAAATTGAAATTTTATCTAATATATAAAATTCTCGTGTCACAGTTTTCGTTGCCATACTCCTCCGAAACGGCTTGACCGATTTTATGAAATTTTTTGTACTTATCCGGTATCTATGAGAATCGGCCAACATCTATTTTTCATCCCCCTAAATGTTAGGGGTAGTCCACCCCTAAATTTTATTTTTAATTTTTTAGACAAAATTTTTAATTTCTATTTTTTTATGATACAACATCCAAAAATACATACAATCCTCAATTTTCACCCCTCTACGATCAACCCCTATTTTTTATTTTAAATGATATACATGGCAAAACGAAACGACGTTTGCCGGTTCAGCTAGTACAAATATAATATGTACAACTAACCACTGAAGTTTTTTCGAACCAATTCGGCTTAGGGTCCTTCAGGAAAAGTCCGTACTAATATTTAAAAGTCTGGCAACACATTGGTGAGCCTTCTGGCAGTTTCAGTGTCCATGGGCAGCGGTGGTGTCACTTAACATATGGTGAGCCTCCGGCCCGTTTGCCCCTTGTTCTATAAAAAATACAACAATAATAATAATAATAATATTTATTTTCTTCTCTCACATATACATACAAGGTTTTTATGATTAAACTAAGATTATAACATTAGGAAGTGTATGTGAGAGACTGGTCTCTGTAACAGGAGACCTGAGTGACAACGAATTGTCAATGATGATAATAATAATAACAAAGCCCGTTTATTTCCAATTCGTACAAATGCTGACCATATACTGTTTAGAGATGTTATATCTTACATTTTTTTCTTGTTACTCAATATCCTAACTTCAGTACCATTGATCGGAACCTCTTCACGAGTAAAGGCCTCCTCTAGCTTCTACAAGATTTCTGTATGGCTTTCTTTCTACGTTCACTTTCGCTAAGGTTTCTTTATCTTCTATCCACCTTTTTAGCTATTAAAATTCAATTATTTTCTACGCTTTTGCTAATTTGAAATCCAATGAAGTATGTTTGAAACCTGAATATGAAAAGTCAGTGTTACTTTGTAAGTAACAGGTTACGTGTCCGTGTGAAAGTACCATTAAAGCCATGTCTTAAAACGGAATAACTCTTGACTAATCGCCAAACGCTTAAGGAGCGCTTAAAACGAAGATATTTCTTTGTTTAATCATAAATCTTGTGTCGTGTCTTTCTATTGTATTGGACCGGTTTGTTGTATAATATGGACTATTCTATTCAATTCAAGGTAGTCTTAAAGAATTAAGGGTATATGGTGCCATATTACACCAACTATTTATAATAAATAACAGACAGAAATAAAGAGGGCGGTGTTATTATGTAGTTATACAATAATTAAATACTTAATTTAATATATAATTCATTATCAAATTATCCAAGACTTTGCAGGCATGCAAACAAAATCATAACGAACCATTTTTGTATTATTGTATCTACACTATATTCGTGAAAAAAAAAGGGTTATTATGACCTTAATTGTTATAGCATATTATATCAATTATTATAGTAAATTATAATATCTGGCAAGTTGTTAAAAAAGCAACTAATTTGACAAATTTCTAATCACAAAGTTTTGTGGTTTAGCGTTGTTCAGTTTTGAGTCATAAACAAAACATTCAAAAGCCTGTATCAGAAAGCTTTACAAAATCATGAAAAGTTGTAACACATGATTTACGAGAACGTCACTAAAACGCCATGTTAAAGTTGACGGACCGTGTACCACCGACCAAAGCTGTTTACAAAATGACTTTCTGACATTTGGCTTTGACATCTGACATAATGTGCCCTTTTCACGACTAAAATCACTACAAATAGGGATAAACAATTTACTTGTAAGTTTTGCTTAGCGAAAAGTAATAATGTTTATGAATTTTATTCTAAAAGTTTAAAATTGTATGTCCATATACGTACTTATTATATTAGATCCACCTTTACCTCTATATTGGGATTACGGAAACGAGTTGCTTGTTACATGACTGTGTTATGTAAATGCAATACTATATTGATATTTGTTCGATATAAATGCACGCGATGTATGGCGCTGCATATGATTCGAGGGTTGTACAAATTGAGTTTTATAGCTAATGTACTTTTAAGATATTTATGCATTAACATTAATACTAAGTACGTAAAGAATTTACCGCGTTTACAAAGGTAAAAATCTGTCATAAAGTAAGCTTAACAGCAGCTGAGAGCAAACTTAGGTACCTATATGTCGTTAAAATATGTCAGTAGATAATTTATGAGATATTTGCTAAAATTTGCATAGCAAAATTGCATTTTTACTAAAAATATAATTTGTTATGATTAAATTTAAATTTTATTTATACCACAAATATAATGGAAACATTCGTTTCTTTTGTATAAAAGTCAAAAGTCAATTGCTGACTCCTATTAAATCCAATTCTAATAACACAGAAGTTTTCGTTGTTAACAAAACAATAGTTTTTCTCTAGCTATTAACTTTTTAAAATACCATCCGTCATCACTACGAGTCGTAGGTTCATTCTGTGTAAACAGCACGTGTCAATTTGTAACTTTATACGAAGAAGTTATTTGTGGTATTAATTCAGCGATTTAGGGAGAGACAGCCCTACAATGACGTCAACGTACACGTGAACTTCCTAAAGCTTTCTCTTTTGCAATCGTTGCAAGTTGACACCTTGATATTGGATTGTTTGTGAAAGTTACCGATTTGTGCATTGTTTGAATATTGTTTTTATTTTATATTTTGGGCCAGTATTTAAGTGTTACTACAACCTATTTTGATTGACAGTTTCACAGAGCTGCCCTGCGATTCTGTAACTTACTTTTCGAACTCACACAGCGGATTTCGCATCAGCGGTCGCTCTCAAAACAGTCGTGAAGCAGTCATTTTATGATTTGGCATTCTGAAAAGGTTGAGCTTGTAGTTTATTGTTTATTAGAATGCCAAATCTTAAAATGACTGCTTCATGACTGATTTCAGAGCGACCGCTGATGCGAAATCCGCTGTGTGAGTTCGAAAAGTGAGTTACAGAATCGCAGGGCTGGACCATTATATATTCCTCTTACTTTAAACGTTAATTATTAATTACTCGCCGATGAACTAATACAATACATTCATAAAGCAATGCAAGTTACAATATTTACAAGTAGAGGGCAGTAGAACAATAGTGCGCGAGCGCATTGTCTCTTACAGGATGTCCGAACGCATTGTGCCAAGTAAACAGCACAGAACGAAATATTTCCAATGTTCATACATAATTTTCCTAGATCATTATTTTTGTTAATCTATAAACATTATGAAGACATACTCTTAATGGTGACGTCAGTAAATTTTTATTTTATTGAATTGGAGAAGAAATCTTTCCGGCCCGACAATTTTTTTTAGGAAAAGTCAAAATGTCTGGTTAATAAACTCTAGGAATAGTTAAAAAAGAGTATCAAGCTGATATGAACTATCACAACTATAAGGCGTGGTAATTTATTAGAGAGAGTAAAAGCCCCGTAGATAGATAGATAGATAGAAATGATCCCAGAACAGATACAGAAATCTGAGGCCCAGGCCTAAAAAGTTATAGTGTCATTGGTATCTATGTATAAAAGTGGCCCAATATACAGAATTCAGCCTTACTAGCTTTTTTCCTTTTTTTTTAACTAAACTCAAAAATACTTGTAAAATTATGGTTTGCACACTTCAGTGTAACAATGTTTGCCAAATGACACGCCATTGTGTTAGCTGAGAGTCTATGGCGTATATACCTCGAGGAAACGGTGTTATTTTGACATTAAAGACCTATATAATACTTTATGTGGGTGCATTACTGTATTTCGTAGATCGTTAGAGTCACGCAACAGTTTAATGACGACCTTTCACAACGAATTTTAGTTTTCTCAAACTGCACATGCATGTCAGACGGTACTCACGAAATAAATGTACAAAATTAAACAGTATGTTAGAAATTTTGTGAAAGACTAATCGACTATGTAATTTGGAATTCAATATGGATATAAAGAGTAAATTTAATGGTTAGATATTAAGCCTATATAATATGTAAATAATAAAGCAAAGCAGCCATTATCCCCAAATATTTATAAAATTTTTCTTTATCGTACGTCATTCTTCTGTTCCTCACACACGTCGATTTGTGTCGACTAGACTATTACTATTATAATGTTATACTAGACTATTACTATTATAATGTATCAAATACTAATACAGTTACTTTAGACTACAAAGATATCCAACGTAATTATATATTCTTTGTAAAATACTCAATATGATAGAAAACATCGTGTTTTACAGAAAATTGACGATGACAACTCGAAGCCGGAAAGTGATGAAAGCTCGGAGTCAGATAGCTCAGGTGAAGACGATGACGATGACCTCATCAGGCCACTCTTCAAGTTACCGATTCAGTTCGATTTGGACGAGCTTGCTGGAGCCTTCCTTGCCAACAACCAAAAGTAAGTTGCGTAAACACGTGAATGATTTGTTTGGGACGGGGGTAAACAAATACTCACTTATAATGAAGTAATAACAAAGTGCAAGGCCACCACGCTGGGAGACTTAAAATGTTTTTCCGGCTTCTAAAGAAGTAGTACGATCTTATCGTCTTCTTATTACTCGTACTATTAACAAGTCATATCAAAATTATGCTTAAGAAAAGATATTTCTTTAAACCTACACTCAGGGTAAGATTCAGAGTCTAGACTTAGCGTGAACTACGAGTATATATCTCATATAAAATCGTATACGTACACGTACCTCGTAAAACGAAAACAAATGACAATCGATTACAATAGCTAAAATAAAAATAGCCTTTGCAATATAGCCTTAAAGCTATTAGAATTTTTACTTACTTTAGTATAGGTTAAATGAAGGTATCTTATTCATTTTAATTGAATAAAAATATACATAAGATGCAAAAAATCTTTAGTAATAGTTGCGTGGCCTTAGCTTGCAGTAAACGGCGCGACCCAAGGCTTGTGCAATATTATAAAAGGTAAAAATCAAGGTTTCTTAGAACGATGTCGAGTTAAAGTAAGTTATTGTTCAATAAAGTTTGTGTCGTATTTATAATTGAATCTATTCGGGTTTAGTAATACGAAAATATTTATAATGCATTTTATATGCAAAGGTATGACATTCTTCTAATATTACGAAGATTTTTATTTTTATTAATCACCTCAATCGCATGTGACCAAAACAATGGTTATTGTGATTAATTTACAATAGATATTAGAAGGTGATCGCGTAATCGGTGTTGTAAATATTTTATTATGATATCAGCGCTCGCAATATGGATAGGCAAATTTTTGATACATTGTTACTCCCTGATAATATAGGATATCTCTATATTAAATTATAATTAATATATTTAAATTTCTTCTTCACAAACATTACCTGTCCATATCGTATCCCTAACTTTAATAATAGGTACCTACCAACTGTCGTGAGACTGATCTTAATTTAGGGAATTAAAAATGATTCATGTGCACTTTTTATTATTATTATTTTTTTCATGTATTCTTTATTAGTTTAGTTTGTTTTTTGTTCCGGATAAGTTTCCTTTTCTAAACAATTAAATGTAATACATGTATTTTTGCACTTCTTGCCTTTCTTATGTAATTTAATACTTTTTTTTTCTCCCAGTGGTTGCCTGGAAGAGATCGCTCGAAAGCAATAAGGCCGCCAGTTGCTCTCCTTTTTATTTAATTATGTCAATTGTACTATATTAATGTATATGCAACGAAGTGTCAATAAATAATAAATAATAAATAAATATAGAATTCTCGTGTCACAATGTTCGAACCCATACTCCTCTGAAACGGCTCGACCGAGTCCAGACATAACAAGATTATGTGTAGACCATGTAGATTGCAGTCTGAAATGGTCTTTTGAGGAAGGAACCACACAGATTGAGTGGACCTGTCAAGACCAAAGACAAGACATTTGGGTAGGCCGGATAAATTACTCAAACTGTCAGACTTCAGACAAAACAATGATCCACGTAGTCTTCACGAGTACGTCAACCAATTACTGTTATTTATAGTATATAAATTAATAACGTTCTCTTCACAGAGGGCGCATGAACTGCGTAGTTGAGAGGCGTCAAGAGGAGCCAATGGAAAGGCGCTTCCCCTTCAACATCCTCGGAGCCTTCGCCCCACGATCTGCTCAAGCTGAACGTGTCGCTATCATTTGCCACGGCGGTGATGAAAGGTAACAAATTTAATTTTTATTACACTTTCACAGCTTTCCGTTTTCAATATAAAACAATATTTCTAGCCGGGGCTTTCATCCTATATATAATGCTTGATCAGCAGAGGATTCACAATTGAAATAAAGATAGTGAGGAAGGAAAGTCTTTTCTTATATAAAACTAGCAGACCGGCCAAGCGTTGCTGTGGCTAAGATTTTTGTTATATTACATAGTAGTAAACTATTCAAAAGAAACGGCAGGAGACCGCCAGTCATGGGGACCACCTTGCTTTTTTGGTGGTTATGCCATTAAATTGTAGCTTATGTGAAACGTTGGTACTTTTAACACAGCGCCATCTGTTAGAATTGTGACTATCAAATAATAAACAAATATTTTGCAATAAAATAATATTGCGGGTATAAATTGAGATGTAAGCTATCCTATCTTTTAAGTTGGATCAAACTACACACGGTGTGCAAATTTGATTGATATCGGTTCGGTAGTTTAGGAGTCCATAGCGGACAAACAACGTGACACGTAATTTATATATATTACGATTATACACAATTACGCTGCGTAACCCACAGTTGTGTGTTTGTAACTGTAACTAAAAAATACGTTTTCCTTAGTGTCTTGTGTATACACGGGCCCCACTGACTTAAAATTCATTTAATAATATTCCCGATACCCTATTTAGCTAAGTGGTTGCTTGGAAGAGATCGCTCGAAAGCGATAAGGCCGCCAGTGGCTCTCCTTTTTATTTAATTATATCAATTGTACTATATTTATGTATATGCAACGAAGTGTTAATAAAAAATAAAAAAAAATAAAATAAACTAAACAGGATTTATTTCTACCGAAAAACGAGTTCCTCATTTAACTACAATTTTTATTTTACTAGCTACAATCTCTAACCTAAATATAATTAGTCTCAGACATAGTAGCATAGTCACATATCATAGCTTTTAAATATAGTAAAAGTGAATGTAAATCAACAAATAATACAAATAGCTGACCATAAGCATCGGCCATTTTGTGTCAATAGGTTTCGAGGTTTATAATTTTTAGTTCTGTTTTAACGCTTATTCACGCTGAATCGGTTTATTGTGTGTTTAAAAATTAAGAAGGGTTTTTCGGTAAAAACGTATTTTAGTCACTACTAAAATACCCTTTTACCGAAAAACTTATATATACTATACTTGATATACTTGTAAATTACTCACTTTTACACCATCACACAACACAGAAAAATTAGACGTATTATTTAGTTGAATGTTTTGAATAATTTGTTTGTTTGTTTGTCTGATTTTGTAAATTTTTGAACCTTTTTGTAGTAAAATGTATTATGTATTCCATCACTGGCTATATTTGCAGTGTAACTGTTTGTTATTATATATAATTTATGTTAGCTGTAGGATTACAAAATAAATAAATAAATTGTATACCTATTCGTTACAACATTGCGTCATAATTCCTTAATTAAATTTTGCTCTCCCAGGTCGTTCCATATTTCTTAGTTTTTTATACATAGGCAAATACTATTGAACTATTGAATAAAGGTGATAACATTCAAAGGAATCTTGTATAATTTAAAGTGTTTACTGATTAATGAATAACCGAGACTCAAATAAATTACCTAAATATAACTTATCTAATGAATGTACAGCTTTTATGTCTAATATAATATCGAATGAAAAATATATTTTACGTAGGAGTTGTTGCTAGGCGATTACCCCGGGGCTTTGGGTTTCTTGTCGTTTATTCGGAGTATTTCTCAACGCATGTAAATATTTTATGCCTTGATTCTATTGTACTTATTTGGCGCTTAGAGAGGAATGATAAAATTGTAGTGTGTTATTTAGACTATTATAATTCTGAAGGTTTCATTTTCGTATTTTATATAAATAAAAATAGCATTATGCTGACTATACCTTTCAGTATTTGAAATAAAAAAAAACGGAAAACTAGAAGAAAGTACAAAACGCATTCTTGCTTCGGTTTCAGTTGATATTTAGACTCAAGTATTGATCTACTGCGCTGTATACTGTAGCTTGCAATCAAAAAAATGTGTGCGTGTACTAGGTGTACACACGTAAGAAGTGAAACTTCTTTATGACCTTATTTTTCGAAAAATGATCTACTATATGCAACTTTACAGAAATTGGTTAAATAAAGTTAAATTAGATAAAGTTTAACAAAAGGCTTTTATTATCATAGACATGAATACAAATACAATTATTCCATTTTAACTTATTACTGTACTACTATGTAGTACTAAGATTATTACAGAACTTCATTAATTGTAATAGAATTATTAGTATTACTATCATTGTTATCGTTATTATATATTTTTGTTACTAATGGCTTCGAATCTCTTCGGATCAACCGCGTGGTAGGGACAAGAAAAAGATGGCGCGTAACCGAAAAATGTGACAAATGTGTGTAAATTTTTTTCCAACGCCGATAAAGAAGTTTGACTTCAAAAAGCAACCTGCTACAAAATTTCTCCCATACGTCGATAAAGAAGTTTCACTTCAAAAGATGGCGCGTAACGGAAAAATGTGACGCGTAACGAAAAAATGTTACACTAAATTTTTTTCCAACCCCGATAAAGAAGTTTCACTTCAATAAATATAAATTTACCGTCAATGAGTCGCCTTGTATACCTCTAACGTTTTAAGATTAATGTGGTAGATAAACATATCAGATTCTTAATAAATTTGTTTGTTCCAGACCCATGCCACCAATTTTCCCTGACCCGCAATCGCAAGTGTTCGCTTTCCCACTGTCAGGACCAGTCCGTCTCCCAATCAGACCACAACCAGAGAGACAGCCCATGCCAGCCCAGGCTCCAGAACCCAGAGGCCCATTCGCCCCCTTACAGCATCGCCCTGCGCCATTCCCGCTACCTGTAAGTAGATCGTACTTTTTCTAGAACCTCCTTCCTTAACAAAAGAAACGTTGTCCAAGTGCCTAAAGCGTGCAAGTCTTGAGGCTGTGCACTTATAGCGTATATTTCTATGCAATATACGCTGAAATAAAATATCGTGAGGAAACTGGTAAATCCTAAATAAGAATCGGTGATATTTGACAAGAGGCGGCTGATTATCACATGTCTATAAAATAAAATTATGAAAGAAATATATGCAATCTGAAGCCCTCTCGGCTTATAGGATTGTAGCGTCATTGGATTTAAATTTATAAAATAATGGTTTTATTAACCAAACAATTTATTTAATTTTTTTTAAATCAGTTTATGAAACTTTTTTTGGGTTAAGGTAACTCCAAGATGGGGCACGAAGTCAGCATTCATTGAACACTTTTAAAAAAGTCAGATAGCAATAACCGAACCGAAACCAGAACAATTATTATTTCGTAGTCGTGTATTTCATTCCAGCGATTAGTGAGGTAGTAAGAAATTATTTAAACATAATTGGGAATTATATTTCGGTTACTTCGGTAGTAAGAAATTATTAAAACATAATTGGGAATTATATTTCGTTCGGGACTTCTCGGTCCGTTATAAGTATAAAAGTTGATGTTTGTGGATTAAGTTAATTGTAGAACTACCATTTCCAGCAGTTTATTAACACTAATCGCTCCATAATGAGAATAATAGAAAATTACTCTTGCAAAATCATTATAAATTTAGTTGACAATTCGCTTTGAAATCTGTGTGAAATTCACAATTGAATCGAACTCAAAGTGAGATTAATAGAATTTCGTGAAGTCTCCGTATGAGACAACGTGCACTGTACGAGGCATGCCTTTTAAGTTTTGTCGTTTGCAGAAAAAAACACAACTAGAACCTTATAGTACTTTTTATTGTTTTTCAAAGTATTCACCACGTAGCTTAATACACTTTTCCATTCGCTTAAACCAGTTATTATAACATTAATTCCACTCTAAAGTGGAGGTGTTCAAAATGGCTGACTTGAAAGCGTCGACTGCTTCTTTTCCGGTCTGGAACCTTTGACCACGAAGACTTTTCTTAATTTTTTGAAATGTAAATAAATCGTTAGGGCTTAGGTCAGGACTGTATGGAGGATGGTCAAGAATTTCTACTTTTTCCTGCTTCAAATACTGAATTGTTTCACGAGCGCTATGTGAGCTTGCGTTGTCGTGGTGCAGGGTGATGCGCCGCTTTAAGTTAGATTTTTGAAGTTTGGCGATGACTTGTGGTAAACAAACTGTGGCATACCACTCTGCGTTAACTGTTCTACGATCTTCAAGTGCAATAGACGCAACATGGCCGGTTTTTCTAACGAAAGTGGCCACCATCTTCTTTGAAGTGCTTCGAGAACGAACGAGTTTAGTCGGCTTTGACTCGTCTTGAAAGACCCAGATTGTAGATTGTTGTATGGAATCAGGATCGTAGGCATAGATCCAAGATTCGGCATCACTGATGATGTCGTAGACGTGATTTGACTCTCTTCGGTTGAACCTTTGCAGAGTTTTCTTACACCATCTGACGCGGGCCGCCTTGTGATCGTCGGAAAGCAGATGTGGTATCCAACGGAAAACTAGCTTTCTCACACCAAGCGTTTCATGCAAGATCTTCTGAATGGTTGTCCCTGAGATGCCTAATAGAGCCTCTATCTCTCGATACGTCACATGACAATCTTCGAGAATTAGTTGTCTCACAGCAATGATGTTTTCTTCAGTGAAGGCGGATTTTGGGCGTCCTTCGCTAGATTGGTCACTAACACCAGTATGTCCACGCTGGAATTCTAAATACCAGCGTTCGACAGTCCGCAGACATGGGGCTTCATCACTGAACACAGATATTAGCTCTTCAAACACTGAAGCCGTGTCAGGCCTCTTCTAAAGTTGTAGAAAATTATTGCACGAACATTTTCCTTAGAGAGATTCATTTTCGTACGTAACTTGACACATTCAAATCGACGCTGTGACTAAACAATAGCATTAATCCTAATACTTTTAACTGTTTTGAGATTCAAAATGTAAAGACATTCGAATATAGTACAGGTCCAAATTCAAAGTTGCCGGGAAATATGGAAACGACAGAACTTAAAAGGCATGCCTCGTATTACTAATTCTGGTAACACTCATTTCTCTCTTAGGAAATATGTGTTTTTTAAATGTAAATTGTGTGAATCTATTTACAGATAATAATCGGGTCCTAACATCACTATAAAATTTTCATTTATTAAAGTATCACCTTACTCGACGTCAGGTTTTATTTTTCATTTATGTGGAAAGAATGAAATAAAACCGGTAAATATGTCCTACAACGTGCTTTTGCTTGGATTATTGTACGTATGAGGCTTAGCTATATTATTAATTATATGATGACGGACCTAGGGTTTTATGTTGTTGACCTTTGGAGCTCGAAAGCTTCTTTAACATTAAATACTACACACTCGGATATACAATTCAAGCGCGACAATACGAAATGTATTGTAAAAGTGAGTCATTAAAACGCTGAAATATTTGGAAATAAATAATAGTGTAAAAAAAACACGCTTTCGATAGACAAAAAATATGGCACAGAGCGCCCCACGCTTTTTCACAATAATACTCGTACCAGTATTTTTTGTTCATTACCATTTTCAGCCTAAATTAGGAATTATTTTTTCACGTTGATGTGCTTTAAAAGCGTGTTTTTTAGTTTTTTTAAACTATTATTTATTTTTTAGTTAAATTTTTTTCATTTTTTTCGGATTATTGCATTGTCATCGATCTTTGACAGGTGCGCAAAGTTTGAATTAAATCTGTCCGTTAAAAGTGGGTCAAAATCGAGTCCGAAGGAGTCGGTTACATACATACATAGATACATACAAGTGAAGCTAATATAAAGCGTGTAAAAATAATGAGATAAAGTAATTGCTTAGGGTCCTTAAAGAAGGAACGTACTACTCTTCCAAGGTTGGCAACGCACTTCGTACAACGCACGAGCATTCTGGCAGTGTACATGGATATCACTTAAGATCACGTGAGCCTCCTGTCCGGATGAGCACCGGAGAATCACGTATGTCAGGCACATAAGACTGACAACTTAAGTCACTCATATGGAAAAACATTTATGAGACGCAAAAATGTGTGAATTGCGATACCTCACACTTACTAATTACATATATCGATCATTATAGCTGTAATAAGTTAACTAAATAACCTTCGTTTTATTTATAACATAACTGCGTATAAAGAGACGTATTTCAGGGACGTAAGGTCAATGTCCTTACACCGGTTTTCGCATCCAAAAAGCTCGAAATTATGCAATTTAGGGACTTATAACCAGTGTAATTATCGAACATACAAAGTTGAATGCAATGAATTATGTATATATATGTATATTGGGTATGCAGTAATACAAATGGTATTGATTTACGTAATTAATATTGATTAAATTGGATCTCTGGGCATTATTTTACACTTCAACTATATATTATTTACTCTACAATACATAATTAGTAACTAAACAATTTTAGCCGTACTATGTTTGCTTTGAAATTAACGGATCACGATGATATGTTTAGATAATTTGATAAAAAATACGTGGTAAAAACTCAAAAGAAATTATGTACTGTTAAATATTGATGTATAGATGAAACAATAATTTGAATAAATCAAGACGGCGTTGTATGTTTTTGACCGGGTAAAAATTATTGATGAATAGACAGCATTTGATCAGATAGATAGAAACAGGATAATTTTATCATACCACTGATAGTATCAAAATACAATAAATATAATACTTGATAGGTCTTACGATTCATAATTTTGCAGTAATAATTGACAAATTTAAATCGACTAATGAGCTCACGTTCAAGGCTGTTTCGGTTTTTCATCCCTTTTTTTGTCATTCCGTCAACAGTTTATAACATTACTAAACCAATTAGTTAAAAAACGAAGTAACTAATTTTAATCCAATATTAAATTAAGTTCTTCTAGTATTCCTAATTTTGTATATTGTATAAAATAAATAATATATTATGTCTTTGTTTGGAAGTTCTACACATTTATGACTCATGATCACTCCGGACAAAATAATTAAACGCGTTTACCTAATCGTCATCAATGATTGTTTTAAATACATATATAGTTTTTAAAGGTTCAGAGTCAATACTAATCACTTAATGTGACTCACATATATCAAATCCAATATATTATGACAGTCGTACTTAATGTTAAGTCTCAACACTTTTTAATCTAGACTTGTCGAATACTTACAAACCAGCTGCCCTGGTTTCAAATAGTAGCGGTGCGCGGTAAAATGTGACTTAAATCGCTTCGTTGTGTATTGAGATAATATGAATTATTTAGACTTTTATTTTAATGGGAGTAACGTAAAATTGTATTTGCTACCAAACATGTATCTAGAATGTCACAGATTCCTAAAATACACTTTTACTTACTATATCAGAATTTTCTGATATACTTTATAGTGCAGATTAAGAGCACATAAACATGTATGTTCGTAATAATATTTTTTATATATTTATGGAAGGTTTTAGTTGCAGTTTTTACCCGCTGAGTTATTTTTGAACCAATTCGACTTAAGGAACTTTCAAGTCTTCTGGCTATTGTGACTGCTATTTAACTTCAGATGAGAAAAAAAACAGAATAAATTATCTCTTAATGTAAAAAAATATATTGACACAGGTTTGTTTGCGATGTAGCTTGTATGCCTTGGTATATCGAGGCTTTGTAACGGTACAAGATGTACACAATACAAAGAAGATGTCAGTAGGGCAATTGCAATTTCATCTTCAATAGCCACATAACTGTACACTCTTTTGAAGTTAGTTCAGGCTTTGTTGACATTGAGACGTACGTACGTGGGAATGCCATTTCTCTTGCCTATGAAGAATTAATAAATTTAAGCCCCATAGAACTTTGTTAGCAACATTGTGTTATATCTTAAACGTGTAAATTTGTATATATAACCTATTTTAAACACGGAATGATTTACTCTGAAAAATGCAAATATTATCTGTGTAATATTTACTCAGGTAAGTCACAAACTTAGCATGATATATTGACAGTATATTTCCGAGACACGAAGATAATCTACTGTATATTTATATTTATTCAATTTATTTTTACGGGAGGCTAAGAAGTTTAATGGCAATATGAGAAGTATGGACACATCTTTTAAGACCTAAATTTACGAATAAAAGAGGCTTTAAAGTAGACTACAGTTTTCCGGTAAAGAGTTGCTAAGAAATCTAACATAATTAATATGATATAATTTATTTATTTATTTATGCTTTATTACCTTATTCACAAACATACACATAACAAAAATACAAAAAAAGGCAACGGGTGGCCTTATCGCAAACAAGCGATTTCTTTCAGGCAACCCTAATTTGGAACAATGGCAGAGAATGAAGAAACAGAAACACCTACAGAGGGTAGAGTAAAAGAATTGCAAAAATAATTAACAAAAAAAAACTCAAAATAACCCGTTACTACACTAAAATAAAGTAAAGCCTAAAGAAAAAATAACAATAATAATAAGTAAAAGTATGTATAGACTGAATTAACGCGAATGAAACCAGACACCGCTGGGGGGTACATAGATAATGTTTGAATCGTAATTACGATGTTTCAGGTACACGTATGCAAAAATTAGTATAATTTTATTATCACGTTTTATACTCAGGACAGGCTTGCTTGGCCTACATGTGTTACCCTTCCCTCATTATTTATCTAATCCGTGATGGTCCCCCACATATATTTTCATTCAGACAAATAAATAATATATATCACTTTTTATTACTATTTTAATGTGTACTTCGATGGCTTCTTAGATATTTTCCTTTAACGAAATAACTCGTTAAGACACAAAATGAACGTAAATATTATGTTTTAATAATCAAAGTTTTTGAATAACAATTCTTAGAATACGTACTTAATATAAATTGTTAAAATTTTGCACTTTTCTTTGTTGGATGTTCTCAGGATTGTAATTGCGTTTAAGTTGAAGGGCGGTAGGTAAACGCCCTATTTACTGCCCTCGACTTTGCAATCCGCTGGAGCATTACATGAGAATCCTAATTAATTTTAACTTATTTTTTCCGATACTCGCTTCAGGTATGCGCTATGATCGCGTCTTGAATTTTTAATATATTCAATATCGAATTCAAACTGCATTTTGCATTATTGCGATCATTATATTCAGAATAATTTCATTTATGTAGATGTCATACTTCTCATTTTATTACATTTCCATTTTATCCTGCATAAAAGTGACAAATTATATTTGCTGGCTTGACAAAATGCATTTGTGGTTGTTTTGGCGTTACTACGGCGTAATTACGATATTATATATACTCGTAATAAACATATTTGGCTTATGGGAGTATAAAAAATATATGGTATCAAACTAATTCACAACTTTCATACATTATTTAACTATAGAATTTGGATTGTCGGTGATCATGATCACCGACAATCCAAATTGCTCTTGTAAAGCATTCCAAAGGACTCTTCTTCAAAAGCATAGTTTATATTTGTGAGACTTTTTAAACCCCCTTTGTAGTAGTGACGCCATTATAAAATGTTAGACAAGACGTTTTAAAGGTTTCGGAAAGCCCACAGAGTTTCTTATGAAAAATTATTGTTTAGGTATATAAAATACACGTCGTCACGAGATTTTATTTACTTGTTAATAAAGACAATTCTCATGGGTATTGTAAGGTAGGTGCAAGCATTTGCATAGTTTATAATAGAGACAGGTGTGAACATTGACAACCGAGCTAATCATAGTTGAGAATTCCACTAGTATTGTTTACTTGAAGTGTTAATGCACTCCGTGGAGGTCATTTACTCGTCAAATTTTATTTGTGGCGCTCACATTGTTTTGGCAATTTTTGAGATTAAAATCATTTAAAAATATCCGTCGCCTTTTTGGGATGTATCGAATAACAATAGAAACATCTAAAGTGCGCATCACGTCCTTAGTTTTTGCGAGCCGAAAAACTAGCAACAAAAACTTTGAATTGGTCGGTTTTTGCTTTAGGTGATATAGAAATCGAAATATAATTTTGTCGCGGGTTGATTACCTTGACAATGGTACTTATCAGGATAAGAAGGAAGTTACGCTATAATGATTTCAATTATAGATAAGAAATTCAGATTCTAATTAAATAAATCACTTTTAATATAGGGGTTAAAGTCAACATTTTGGCGGACTTACACACCTCGTGTCTATATCGTTATCTACGATTATATACGTATAACCCTGAAAAGTTTCAATTAAACGCGCTAATCTCACTACTGGTTTTAATAAGAATATTATTTGTTGAAGATTTCATATATAAAATTAATAATACTACGATAGTGGCTCAATCCTGAGGTCGTAGGTTCGATCCCAGCTATGCACCCATGGATTATATCTTTGTGCATATTTAACTCTCGCTTGTACAGTGTAGGAAAACATCGCGAGGAAATCGGCATGCCTAAGACGCAAAAAGTTGACGGCGTTTTAGAAAAATGGCAACGCAAACGATACAAAAACCTAAAGTTTTTTTTTTATATCTTACACAAATTAAAGCTAAATTATAATTTGTATATTGCAGTTTACCTTGAATGAAATATATTCTAAGGCTCATAACACAAATGATGCAAGTGACAAGTTGTATAATTGCTATTTATCGCTGGAATTTATGTTGTATATGTATAATTAGAGTGTAATTTAACAAGTTTTTCACGGATTGTTGTCTTCGTGACATCGATGCAGTTGACTGCTCAATTGGGTTTGTTGAAATTATTTTCTACATTAATGCGTTATTTTAATTGTAAATTTGTATAATTGAATCTATTATACTTTTGCGACATGTTGAAAAGGAGTCAATTAAAATTGTGTTTGTCGGGTTATTATTGGCGAAACAGATGAGTATTAATATTCTACAGTATTTCGAATAGATACTCGATTTCAACACAACAAGCATCGTGATTAATATAAATAAAAACGCCAAGTTCTAAATACTATATAATTTCCAAATAAATTTAAAGTTACACATTATGCTACCTCATGCAATCGCATTGTCAAAAGTTTGACAAAGGAACATTTATACGGACATCTGCAGTGTTCAATCACAGCCACTTACACTACTCACACACTCAAGAATTCTCATCGGTAGAACTGCACAAGAAACCTTCCCGCGTCATAAGAGCTTTTGTTTTGACTTAGCTTCATCGCAGCCTTGACATTTACCATGCCACTAGCCCCAACGGCGAAATCTATTATACCGCGGTACTGGGAGGTATGGATATCTTGCAGGAACATTAACATTTTCCAAATTGTATCCACGCCGCTGTCTCACCAACTCGCCAGCCTCCAATTTTCTAGGCCTGACAATCTTCACCACATTCGATTCTAAGATGACGTTGTCGGCAGCAACTGCCTCGTCCGGTCTATATTTCGTTATTAGTTTTGATTTGCTTTTATGATTATTTATGTATTCTTCATTGAGTATATAGTCGCGTAGTTTTCCTGTTTGTTTATAACTGGATGAGTCTATTTCTCTCTCGTATCCGAGTCGGTCTCGCGGCGGCGCAGGCGCAGCGATGCTCTGAGCGGAAAGCGCAACAAGGAGCGCGAGATACGCGTACATGTTGCGGTGTGTGTTGATTGTTTGAGCCGCGCGCGCCATCCTTACTTTTTATATAACCAGCGATCGATAATACGTTCCCAATTTGAAGAGATTTTTTGTACTTACAATTTAGCCGCTCATGAACTTGGTCGGTTATTGTTCAGACGGCCGAATATTAGGCGAGTTGTGATTTGAGGCCATCGCACTTTCATCGCAGACACTGCCTCGATTTTGTATTATAAGATATTATTATATTAAAGATGTTCTTGGTATGTTTATGAACCTTGTTCCACTTATTCTTTACAGCATTTAGCTGCAAGGTAATTATCACACATGTGGTTAGCAAAGATTGTATTTTCTTAAACCGAAGATTTAAATAATATAATTTAATATATATAAGTAATTTAATATAATATAATAAAATGTATATAGATGACTCAGTTAAAAAAAAAAAATTTACCTCCCGTGTTTTGTTTAGAATTATAAACATTTCAATGCCCTTTTTCAAGGTTATATTTTGATCAAAATTTTTAAATCAGTAAGAGTCGCTGAATATACAAATTAAAAATTACAATAATATAAGCATTGAAAGTGTACGCTCATTATAAGCATAACTGTATAATTTTGGAATAAATTATACACTAAACTGGGTTTATTTTATTATTACAAAATATATTCATACTTAGGCATTTTTAAAAATATTACCTTTGTATAAAAATATATATAAATTCGACAATTTATCATGCAGTTGAAGGCATTACTTTAATATACTTTGTGCATGACCATTTTAAATTGCTCATTGATGGCTCAGAAGTTTGTACACGATTTATTCAAGGATTCTAATGTATAAATGCATTTAACGTAGTTTCAGAAATACGTCTAATATCTGATATGAAAGATTATGTGCTTCCTAAATAAAGATCAAAATTAATATTCACTTAGCGTACACCTTTGTTATCACCGCCTGAAGTCAATCCACATATTACGGAACTGAAAATGCGAGGTCACCCTCAAAATGAACATAGATAACATACAGGAAGTAAACATCTTTTATAAAGCACTAGCTGGCCTGGCGAACATCGTACCGCCTAACAGTCGATTCTTTGTTTTTTTTAAATACTTATTCTGCTATTCACCTAGACACCGGTCTAGCTAGTAAGATAAAAAAAAGAAAGTTGATAATACAACAAATACTTTTTTATTACTTATGTCAATAAATAAAAATTTACCTTCCCGGAACCCCTCCACTAACACTTGAACTTTATGATATGGTATTAAAGTTCAAATTGCCTTTAAATATTATTTCGAATATTTTGTATGGGAATATAGAAAAGTGTTGTTTTTAGACTTTTTCACTCAATTTCTTCTAATTTTTCTCTCCGTAAGAACCATCCTCGTTCTTCAAGGAATATTATAAAAAAAGAATCAGACAAATCGGTCAAGCCGTTTTCATGTTATGTCGTGACAACGGTTTCATTTTTATACAATATATAGATTAAATATCGACGATTACGTAAATAGCGTCAGAAAAGCGTAGATGGACAAAAATTTACGAGAAAGTGAAAAGCGGAATATTCGATATTAAATATTGAAGCGTATATAAAGTGAAAGAAATCTACGAAAGTAGATAGCCCATTAACGTTGAATTTATTACCTTGGGCGACATTAAATGAATATAACATGTAAATGAGACGCGATATTGAACGGATATGCCTTGTTCATACTTTCGATATAGCGACGGTGTTTTATCTACACCGGATTTTAAAAGTAGATTTATCAATGCGGTCTTTGTTATACTAACGGATGCAACTATTTCGGAAACACGGAAACATTATAAAGTTATTAATTACGTTGTAAAACTTGACTAAATCCAGCTGCTGCTTGGAATGGTTAAATAATTGTTTAATCAGAGCTATCTCTTGGGAAAATATAAATATTCAATTTCATTAACAAGCGGCCTATGCGCGCGTCTCGCTTTCTAATCACACGCTGACAAATGACGATCATATTTCAAATATCAACCTTATTACTCGTCTTGAATAAATACAAATTGATGTGCTTTGTATTTAAATATATTTCTGTACTTGAACTTTGATGAACAATACAGTATTATAGTAATGGGAAACAATTCATTTAGAGGTTTTAATTCATGCTGCTACTGCCAAACTACACGGCGCTGTGCTGTAGATTTATTGGCGATAACTGATGCCTAACCAACAACGTAAGGTTACATGGACAATACAGAGACATCTCTTCCGTGATTTTATTAAACAGTTCCGCATTAATCAAACACTTGTTGCTTGAATATTAATAAACTTGATTGGTCACTCATATCTTATTGGGCTACAGGATAACGGTTTAGACATGATAATAATAATAATGTTATAGTGCCGTACTTACAACTTTTCCTTTAAACGAATTTTGAATCACTCCCGAATACAGAATGATGGGTTTACAACGTAGATTTTGGTATGCACTATTTAGTTTTAAAATAAGACGTGTCCTAAACCTAGACATCTATTTGGAAACTATAAGCTATTGGAACAGATTAAAAATATTATGGGATACTAAATTAAGAGATCTTCAAATTTCGAACAGATTGGACGCCGTTGACAATAGGCGTGGTCTTTAATAGTATCCCTGTCATTGAAACGTAAACAAAAAGTAAACCTATATCGAGCACTTGGCGCGTTAGCTTTGTTTTTAACTCGCGGGTCATTGATTCCGTATCATGATTCGCCTACCGTAATGTCCAGTTTGCAATGGGCATGTTTTATTCATTTTTACCTTTGTTCTTTATTTAAAATTATTTTTCTCTTAGTATTTAAATGCGGATTTGCATAAACTTGTAGAGTAAAACTCGTAGTGTCTCGTGGACACTAATCATTCCTGTTATCGCGACGGGTTCCTGGATGAATACCTATTTGCATATAATTAAACATACTGAATATATATGGCCGTACAGACGTTCATTGTAATGGTATTAATTTTTATGATAAAGAACGGTGTAAGTCAGCTGACACGTTTAATTAGTTAACAACTATATAAGGAAGCGCATTTTTCAATTGAAGACTCTCAGTTAGACTAATAATTTTTATTTACCTCTCCTCCAAACGCTAATTCAATTAATTGCGACTTCTATTCCATTAAGAAACTACTACCTTCAAATTATTAACTTGTTAAGGTAATTATTACAAAAATTAAAGGCATAATTTTGTCTGGCCCTCACCTCAACACTAATAAGGGCAAGAATAGTGAAACTTTAATACTAGACCATAAATAGGTCATGGTTTTTTTATATTTTTTTTATTTGTTTGGTTCTCAATGGTTTTTTATGTTTTGTAATGTTCATAAGCTTAGCAAAAATGATACACAAAAGGTTAAAGATGGGAAGGAATACCTTTTTCGTTCTTTGCATCTATGTAGTTTTTCACATAGACGAAAGTTCTTTGTTCTAAAATTGATACAAGACGTTTTATCTAATTGTTGTATATTATACAGCGCAAGTGATATAACTAATGGGTCATGGTTTAGGTTGATTAGAGATATAGATTCACTATTTCTTCCAATTCAGTATGGGAGCGTTCAAGTATTACGTAACGTATTTTGGGAGGGGGGGGGGGGTCCTTTTGTAAAACGTTACGGTGCGGGGCGGGGATTAAATTACGCGTTATTGTTAATATTTTTTTCGACTTACACCACATAATGGTAACTAAAGAGTCACTAGGTGGTCACGAAACGTTTTCCTATACTTGGGTACAGTACTGTACTTAGGTACTGAAAAACGTTACGACGAGTTACATGGGGGGGGGGGGGTCAATAATCTCCAAAAATTGCGTTACGTAATACTTGAACGCTCCCTATGATATGGAATGTGTGTGTCCCATGCTCCAATAAGGGCTATTGAATTGAATATTGATTACCGTGTCACAAAACAATAAGCATCCACTAATAAGTGTAAATTTTTCAGATGCCATGGGACTCTTCAGAAGAGCAGATGAACGCACCCCGTGAAATGCGCATCCATATTCAGCGAGTGATCCCCATCCCCAATATTCCACCGCCGTCGGCAAACATGGGCCCCTTCGCACCACCACCAGTGCCACAGAATCAGGAACAACAAGAGGTAACTAAAGGAAGATTCTTTACAATAACACAATCGATTAAAATAATAATAAAAAAAGAAAAAAATGTTGTTATCTATTATAAGTATGCATTACAATGTCTAAGATTTGGGAACCCTTTTAAGTAAAAAATACCTGTGTTCCCTAATAATGACTGATTACTTTAATCGAATCCCACGGATTAACGTAAATTTACCAACTTTATTGATAATTGAGTGAAATATGACGAAGATTTCTTTACTGCGATAATAGTCACTACTAAAACAAAGCTTGGAAATAAAATGTTACACGTCTCATTTGAGCTTGATTTTTTTAACGTTACGTCATTATACCCTGAAACGCGCTAACAAAGTTCTTCCTAAAGATACATGCAAATTCTTGACCTTAGCCAGGGCCGGCCAGTCGGTGGTTAGACTGATCGAGTATCCTCCCTTTAGGTTGTAAGAACCGCCTTGCGATTCTGTAACTTACTTTTACGATTTGGCATTCTGATAAGGAGGGAGCTTGTAATTTATTGTTTATCCGTATGCAAAATCGTAAAATGACTGCTTCACGACTGATTTGAGCGCGACTGCCGCTGCGAAAACCGCTGTGTGAGTTCGAAAAGTGAGTTACAGAATCGCAAGGCTGTTCACCTTCCTGCCGCCATATAACGTATCCAAATGAATTCGCGCACGGCTTCTAATGTCCATTGGGACTAGCGAACTACGAGTACTTGGAAACTATTATTGAAAACTAGTGAATTCGCTAACACTTTCTAATTTGCATTCCATATCTCCGACAGTTTTACTTGATGAACCGAGGTACGGGTGTGTTCAAACAATGCCAAAAACTTGGACTCTTATTGAAGTTGAAAAATAAGAATTTAAATAACTGCTATATATATATAAAAATAAAACCAGTTTTCCGTTGTCACGACATAACATGAAAACGGCTTGACCGATTTGTCTGATTCTTTTTTTATAATATTCCTTGAAGTACGAGGATGGTTCTTACGGGGAGAAAAATTAAAAAAAAATGAGTTAAAAAGTCTAAAAACAACACTTTTCTATATTCCCATACAAAATATTCGTAATAATATTTAAAGGCAATTTGAACTTTAATACCATACCATAAAGTTCAAGTGTTAGTGGAGGGGTTCCGGGAAGGTAAATTTTTATTTTTTGACATAACGTATTTGTTGTATTATCAACTTTCATTTTTTATCTTAGCTAGACCGGTGTCCCGAATAGCAGAATAAGTATTTAAAAAAAATAAAGAATCGACTGTTAGGCGGTACGATGTTCGCCAGGCCAGCTAGTTAATAAATAAAGATTTTAAGAAAAATATTTAGAAATTAATAATAAAGAATTGAATTCATTAATAAGTAACTAGTATTAGGAAATTCATATAGCAATATCGTTTTAGCGTATGTACCCAGAGGAACAAATGGGTGCGCCCCGCGGCATGCGTGTGATCGCAGTCCCTGCCCCCCAGAACATGGCCCCACCACCAGAGTCCATGGGACACTTCGCCCCACCCCCACAGGCCCAGCAACAAGATCAAGACGAGGTAAGTTTCTCGTCATAGTATTACATATAATCCATTTTTTTTAATAATAAGTAAGTCAGTCTTGATTGTGAAACGTATGACTATATAAGTACGCGGGGTAATAAAAACTTATTTCGTTAACATAGTTATCAAAAAAATTAATGACTAAGTTAAAACTATAAGTAACATTTTTTTTTAAAGACAATTCACACCAATTGACCTAGTCCCATGTTAAGCTGGTGAAGCTTGTGTTATGGGTACTAGGCAACGGATATACATACATATTATAGATAGATAGACATATAAATACATATTTAAACACCCAAGACCTAAGCACAACACCAAATGCTCATCACATCGATGTTCGTCTCAGCCGGGGATCGAACCCGGGACCCGTGGCTTCGCAGTCAGGAGTACTAACCACTAGACCAATGAGTCGTCATCATCAATCAACAATCACATAAATCAATATTATTTGCAAATGACCGCTTTATTTTTTTTGTATTTCGTTCGCAATTTCAATCAACTGTATTCCAAAAAATATCGTGTTCACAGTTAGAAATCTTAATGGAATTTGAACTACACAGCAAAAATATATGACCTAACCACAAACCGTTAATTCATATCAGATATCGGAACAATGGAGCGACAATCAAACTTTAGTCCCGTTATATTATCTGCTTCCACATCAGTAATTACCACCACTTTAGTACTTTCATTCTAAAAGCGTATTTTGTATCTTAATTGAGGCAACGAAAATATAAATATTTCGTTTTGGTTAATGCGTTGGACTTAAATGTTATATTTTAAAATATCAGACTGGAATAACTTCTTAAGGGACTTCATATGAAGCCGTTTCTGTCTATATCTTTACTAATATTATAAAGAGGAAAGATTAGTATGTGTGTAAGGAATAAACTCAAAAAGAAACAAATTTAAAAATTCTTTCATCATTAAAATGCTACATTAATATGTATATCCATTGAGAATGGGAGAGTAATAGTACGCACATTTAATAACACGACATGTATTAGATAATTAGATTAGTAGTCAATTAGTAAGGATCAAATCAACTTCCAAAATACAGTAAATTAAAATGTTTCTTTCCATTTGTTTACGATGGGTACCAGCCGCGTAATTTACGTTTCCGTAAAAAGTAGAAATGCAAAGTGCTCCAATTTTTCAAGTAATGTTTCCATATTATCAAAAACAACCGCAGGGTTAGTACATAGGATTTTCTAGCAATCAGTTAAGCCAGTTTCCTATAAAACTGTGTTCTCCACTTTTGTAGTAGTATGGCCTTACACCTCAGTAGTACGTAGTACATATTTTACAGTATTATAAAGTAATTAAATTACCTTGATGTTTTAAAGTTAAGTACGATAATATTCGAATGATTCCAATGCAGACGCGGAGCTGTAACGTGAAGCAATGCTTCAAACATCACGCCTATCGATTTTACATCCTCTTCTGACCTATTTTTGATAAACCTATAAATTGCTAAGGTTTTCTTGCCACTTCGCTCGCCAGGTTAAACGATTATTAAATGATGTGTTCTACCTTGTCTTGTATTGTCTTTAATCCATCCAATCTGACTGAAATAGTACATAAAAATTCTGGAACATTATAGAACTCGACTTCGATATTTTTTATCAAATTAAGGGAATGATAGGTAGATTAGTAGGTCTTTTTAACATTATTAAGCACTGAACTTCGACGTAATTAATCACGTTTCGATTTTCAAAATTGTTCAAGATATTTCTGACTACGTTATTACAAATCAAATTAACAAAAACAAGACAGTATATTCCTTCATAGAATTTTGTATAATATATGAAATGATAAAATTCTTTACTGTAATAACAAGATTAATATTTCAGTACTTAGTGTGTACTCAAATTCATAATAAACAAGCTCTGTTTAACCATAATATAAACTATTTTAATTAGAACAAATGCTTTATGTAATTTTCATAGTAAGGTAGTTTAAAAAATTTTACCTAATTTTTCAGCAACCCGCTGTTCTTCATCAATTTGTCCCACAAACTGCACCTACACAAGAATTAGAACAACCTGAGGTAAGAAAACCCTTTAATAAGAGATTTCCTTGTAAACATTAGAATAGCCTTGCGATTCTGTAACTCACTCTTCGCTGTTCGCTTTAAAAACCGCTGTGCGAGTTAGAAAAGTGAGTTGCAGAATCGCAAGGCAGTTGTAGAAATATTCCTGTTCTATCTGCCCTATTTTGGGTTAGTTACGGGACTTTATGCACTTTTAGCAAGCACAATTTATCTCAGCTTCACAAAAATCTAAGAAATTTATTGTTTGGATTGTTTTTGATGAAATATTCATAAAAATATCGACCAATATAAGCCCTTATCAAATCTTTTACGTTTCATTATTTGACAATACTTGTACAAAGGAAATTTTTGCTCAAAATATCTATAATTGACTTTCAAAGCAAGTTTCGGCAGGAGCTTTCCGAACCTACTTAACCGAAAATTGAGTACGATAGTAGCAATAAATCGATCATAAAATGAGTGCTAACAACTTTAAGCTAAGTTATTGGCACATTTAAACGATTTATATTCGATGCCTGAGGCTTAACCTAACTTAAACTTGAGTAATTAGGATATAAGATGGACCTATGTTCTTCTCCAATTTATTTATAAAACTTTATCATAATTGGTTGTTTATTTTGAACGTAGAGCTCCAACATATAGCCTTTTTTAAAAGTGAGTAGCTATTTTTCGGATAAATTCGATACCAGCATTGCGATTCTGTAACTCACTTTTAGCATTCTGAGCATGCAAGCAGGCATTCAAGCTCCCTCATTATCAGAATGCCAAATCGTAAAATGACTTCTTCATGACTGATTTGAGCGCGACCGCCGCTGTGAAAACCGCTGTGAGAGTTCGAAAAGTGAGTTACAGAATCGCAAGGCAGCTAGGAAAATATGTTCCTTATTACATCAATTAATTATAATATTTCCTATAACCATTGCGTGATATCTCAAAAGCACAAATCCCCTTTGTTAGGTTAATGGTACTAACAAAAACTGTACAAACTAAACCTGACAGAAATCTTATATCTTACATATAAAAACCAGGTACAGAAAATGCAAATGGAAGGCAGCCCGGTACAAATGAATCTACCGTACGACCTCACACAGGACGACCTGAGATTGATCCATCGCACGGCGCAGGACGTTATTGATAATCAACGTAGGGAACAACAAATCGACAATGATATGCAGGAGGTGAGACTGGACATAAATAGTCGTCAAATTTCTTTATCAATCACTAATAAAGTATCTATAATACAGTCGCAGAATCGTAACCAAATGCCTTATTACTTGAACGATATAATCGTATTATTTAATAATGGTATACCATACAAATAAAATCTGTAAGTAAAGGAATAATGAATATTTTTTTAAAATTATTTTTATAAGAATTTCGTTCCGGCGGCTTCGCGATTGGCTTTTAAAAAGTAGGCACTTCAACATAATGAGGGAATTATTTAATACGGAGCATTTTTATAAATAAATTGTAGTATGAACTGGGTTATCATAGGAAGTTTCTTCTGTGACGCAAGACATTTATTTGTCATTGTAATAAATTCATTAAATTTGATAGACGTTTAAGGCAATATTTTGTTAATCTTACATAAAGTCTAAGGTGTATTTGTAGTATATATTCCCGTTATTGCCTCATTGGTCTAGCGATTAACATGTACTGCAGATGATATGGTATCCGATTTAAACAGCCAAAAGTATATAGCCATTGTGTTTTTACATTGTCAATGCTCTAAGCTAAGAAGACGGTGATTGAATACTCTCGTTCCTCGAACGACCACGTGACGCCGCCTAGCAACTTAAAACGTAAATAAATAAACATAACTCTGCAATACAGATACACTGCTCGTTTACTTAAGCCGCGGACTACCTATTTACACAGGACATTTAATATTCAGTTTCAACAACCCTATCGTGTATATGAAGATATATTTCAACGCAAACGAAATCACCAGCCAATATAAATAATTTATGTGACATGTCGTCTTGTCTACTTAACCAAATAACCCACGGCAAACTATTTTGAGAGGTTCCCTAATGCTTCATATCAAAGATATTCAAATTGTCAATATTGTTTTACCAATAACAGCAGTAGTTGTGTTTGTGTGTATAACTTGTAAAAATCAAGTCTCGCAATTCAGTTCTTCTATGAAATACCAAGTCGGTTAATTTATTCACTCCCTAAATAGGGGGCCTTCTGTCTTAAGTTATTGCATAATAAGATAACCTAGCAACATCTTAAAAAATCTTGATTGACTTGGCTATCGCATGAAAACTTAACGTATCTCACAACTCACAAGGAACACATATTATGTTAAATTAGATTGTTTCGTTTTTCCTTGATTTATAAACTCAACACTAATTGAACTATAAATTTGAATTTCTATGTCCGCTAGAAGTGCCTTAGAGTTTTGATGATGAGTCAGTCAGTGATTGAGTGACAAAATTAAGAAACTTTGACTAGTTATTATTCTTATACTTAACACTTAACCTAAAATTTGAAACTACTGATTCCATTAAATTTAAAAAATAACGTGTTAATGCCTGCTGTTTGTTGCTGAGGCTTCTCATTTCACAATCTACAACAACCCTGAACTGTCTCGAGAAAATGATGAGCCGTGCCGCTTTTTTATCTGAGCGGTGATGACCTTGTGGTCAGCGTGCAACCGTCATCCCTGGGGTGATAGGTTGAAACCCGGCTGTGAACCAATGAACTTTCTGTGTGGCATTTAACACTCGCTCATACGGCGAAGAAAAACATCGCGAGGAAGCCGGCATGCCGTAAACCCAAAAAGTGTCAGGCACCCAAAAAGTGTCAGGCACGCAAAAAGTGTCAGGCACCCAAAAAGTGTCAGGCACACAAGGCTGATCAACTATTTGCATATTACCAAATTATTTTGATACAGAAATTATAGGCCCAGACCTTAAAAGTCGCCACTATTTGTATCTGACAATTAATTAATTTAATTGTTTATGTATCTGTTACAATTTGATATTTAAATCATACTTAAAATCATATGATAAGTTAATGGTATAAAAATAGCGGATTATGTAGTTTTTTAATCTACCTATTAAGTGCCTTAATATGATGTATGATGAACAAATAAAGGGCTGCCCTAGAAAGCATAGACAATTATTTTGCAAGAAATTCGATATAAATCGGATCTGTTTACGATAAAGCAATTCTTATAAGTAAGGTCGCTAGGGAACGGAATTAATAATTTATTAATGTTAGGCAAGGAGGATGAGGAATATATATAATAAAGGACATTTTCCACCCACGCTGACTTAAGGTTTAATATCAATTATTAAGAATTTTTAATATCTTATCTATATAATATAATATGCTGTATAATTTAAGTTTTATTGGATATCAATTACCAATTTAAAAAATCCTTTATTTGCCATAAAGGTACATTATAAAGTAATTAAAAGAAACGCTAAAACTAGTATGCGAATTTCAAATTATAATTAAAAGCAATTAAATTATTATGTTATATTCTATGTTAGTATGTCACTTATAAGCGATAAAGTCCGTCCAATTATAGAAGCATTGTGCCTTAAGGCTGAATTTAGTGTCACGCCGACCGCACGCGCACCGTCGGCGCTGATGGTCGAGATATATGAACTTCTAGGAAGCGTTTTTGAATGACGCGTAGATATCAGCGCGCACGGTGGTCAGCGCCGATGGCTGCGCGGCCGTAGGCGTCGCGCGTCGGCGCCGCGTAGCTGTCAGCGCTGACGATCGCTAGAGCGCCTCTGCTTTCAGTGAGCGTTGTAGTGTCGAACGGACGTCGTCAGCGTGTACAGACATGGCAAATCGCGAAGTGGATACAGGTCGAGTAAGGCGGTCAGTACGATACTAAAACGAACCACGCTGAGCGTCAGCGCTGACGAACAACGCGCTGATCTATGAGCGCTGACGGTGAGCGTGAGACTAAATTCAGCCTAAAAAATCTCATCACTACATTCTTTAAAATAGGTATAGGTAGAAGTGTCTTTCGTTAATAGTTTCTTGTCTTCAAACATTTAATTATAAACATAGGTATTTAGGTAATGAATTTGACATTGACGATGATTAATTTCTTCAAAAATGCAGTTAGTATTCTGGAATATTTAGTTATATAGCGCGTCTTTCAGGTAAAGACAATAATGAACACTCTGGCGGCCGCTGCTCAAGCTGAAGAGTCTCATAATGAAGAGCAGCAGTCAGAAGACCAGTACCAACCTCAGGAAGCGCCTGCGCAGCCCCCGCGCGCACCACGCACGTTGCTTCTGCCACAGGACATGGATGGCAGGCCGCATTGTATGTACTATGTCTTTTTATCCTATGAATTCTCTATTACTCAATAGATATGGAGTCACTTTTACTGTACATTTGATTTGTTTGTAGGAATAAATATTATACTATTATTTTTGTAATTTATATAATACAATGGTTAAAGTACTGAGCCTAGGATTTCCTTACCTTAGCAGTCCTTGACTCAGTATTAGACATTTAAATGAGACCTATTGTCACTTTTTGCAATGGTTTTTATAAATCTTTGTATACAAAACGATATTATAAAACAGGGCAAACATTTTATACGTCACCTTAACAGAAATAAATACTTCTTCTAAGTTAAATTTCTTATAAAACACATCAGAACGTGACTTTAGTCAGTTATACACTATATGTATGAAAACCTATTTTTGTACACAATATAGCATAGAAACATATCCAATTAGGACCATCGACTAATTAATAATTAGACAATGTATCTATTCTTTAGTATCAGATTTCTTGGAATATTATTTATTCAATATGCTATATATTTTTAATAAATAATAATGGACTTTCTAATATCAGTCTGATTTCGAGTAAACGTGAATGAATAGCAGGAAAAGTTGTATTATAATAATGCGTTTAATTGTTATTTATTTGATGTGCCGTATAGGGGCGATCAATTTTCTATACTCTTTTTTTATTGTCTTATGTACCCACAGTAACTATTCTAAGATCTATATTAAAGATTGTAAGATACTTAAAATCAAGGTTCGGCAAGCTTCATGTTAGTATGTAATTTTATCAAACTCGACACATTCGAACAAAACCACTTTATACCAACATTTTTCGTTGTATTCTTAATTTTTATAAAAGGCTTTCTTTTTATTGCATAGGTATATTTTTCTACATTTATTCCTTAAACATTAATAAGTAAAGCCAAATTCAAAGTCACAAGGTAATATTAACAATATAATAATCTATATATATATATATATATATATATATATATATATATATATATATAATTCTTCTGTGAGTGTGTATGTCACTGAACTTCTCTCAAACGACTGGACCGATTTTGATGAAATTTTTTGTGTGTGTTCAAGGGGATCTGGGAATGGTTTAGATTCACAAATCAGCTTGGCAGATGGCGCTGCAGTCGGTACTTTCATACTTTGTTTAATATCCTAATAGCTTGAAATATCATGCAGGACAACGTCAGTGGGGTCCACTAGTTATATTATAAAGCTGAAGGGTATTTGGTTAAACGTGATAATCCCAAAAACTCCTGCTTCAAGTCTATTATTTTAATTACTAATATACATTTATTTTTACAGATATGCAGCCCCGCTCTGTCCGCTCTGTCCGCAGCGTAGACGCTTTGGTGCCCCGCGAAAAACGCGTAAAACGCTGCGCGTGCAGCTGCGCTTAAATTAAAACCGGTAATTAACATTCCGTCCAATAAATACATTTTGTTAAATGGTTTCGGTAACTGTAAATAAATTGTTAAAAATACCGGTGGTTTTTAATTTGTAATCGGTTCCTGCCGACCATTTTCTTTCAGTATTAGAATCAATATTTATAGATATAGTTGTATTTCATTGTTATAGTATTATGGGCCTTAATTAATACGATTCAATGTTTAAAATGTTTGAATTACCTACATTTGTGATTTTAAATTAAATTCTAATTAGTTTTAATGTTGTTTTAATTACTAATCCACATAATTGTTATGTTGATTCTACAAAGTATTACGCATTTCTTGCACTTTTCCATTGTTTATTACTTAGATTGCCTAGAAAAGCCCGCCAGTCGTTCTCTTTATTATTCAAGTTTGAACAATTAAGTATTAAATATATATATAAGATTCAGAGAGCTCATGAAACCGAAAGATAGTTTTAAATAGAATGCGCAATACCTATGGGAACACAAAAGAAGAAACCATATTAAAATAAATATGTATTTAATTTTGTCTTAATATGTGACATTATAAGAATTATAATTAATATACTTTGACAGATATTAGAGTATAGTTATAATAATTTATATCGAAAATACAATATTGTAATGATATCAGTAACTCGATCTCTTTAGTCAGTCTTCAGAGAATCATAAAAAATTGGGTTCACGGAAAGCCTGAAAAATAATGATTATGAAATCTACTTTCGAAGTAGTATGTCCTGATACAAAAATTTATCGATAAAAAGCAGCCCCTTTCTAGACATACACTGATAAATAAATATTTATTGATCTATGATATCATATGGTACACTACTTAATCTGTACTAAAACATTTTTATATTAATATTTTAATTCCTACTAACAAAAAGCCAATAGAATGTAGATGACAATGATAGGCTTGTTTATTTAATAAATGTAATTAACAGCCATATATATTCATAATCATACTGTAAGCCTCTAAGACGTGTTTGTGTATTTAAACTTGAATTCATTACATCATTTACATAACAGGACTAAATATTCTACTACTATAATCAAACTAAAATCAATTATTTAATTTGACTACAATTAATTGTCGTTTATAACTAAATCTTAATAATATCGTACATAATTATTTTAATAGTCTTGTTACAAAACAGATATACCCAGTGGATCACACAAAGTCCCCGAAGGTTGCTTTGAAGTTCAAACTAATCGGCAATCCTATTTACCCTTAAACAGAGGTCCGAATAGTAAATTACTAAGTCAGAGTGTGTCAATGCAGTCAGCGTTAGATACTGTAGAGAGATGTTTTTGTTTAATCCATGAGTCAACATAGAAAATAGCGTTTCAGTCTTTTAGTACACAAAGGTTTACACAAAGGTCACATTGTTTACATTTGGAGATTTAGAACCCACAATATTGTTACGAGCTTTTATCAATAATATAATATAAAGACAGACAACTAAGAAATCTAGTACCAAGCCTAAGATAGCGCTAAGGAGGATGTGAAAATAATCTTTACTCCACAGCTTTTTTATATCTTCACTTATCGTATAAGCATTTATAACTAAACATAAAAAAAACGTTATAATTGTTAAATCTATGGCATAATATCGAATCTTGTCAGTAAGCACTTTGAACAATATTTTGAGATATAGCGCGGTCCCAACACTCATCACTGGCCATCTCAATGCAACACAGATTATTAAATAAAACGTCCAACAGTCGACAAGTCTGTTGTACACAACTATTAAAGCATACAACCCTGCGATCGGGATCGGTATTAACCACGAGTAGCACGTCATTTTGTAGAAATCACTCTTATTCACTTTCACGACAACTATAATAAGACTCTCGTACATATGTTTTATGAAGAATATTAATAAAATTAGTATCACAAAGTAGGAGTAAATATGTATAGTCAACAATAGGTCGTTATTGAACGTATCTGGTATGGATTGAAAAATGTACATATTCACTATTCTATCCAAAAGGCGTGCAATGGTTATTTGCATTAATAGTTGATTCCTGAAGTTCCTTCGCCATTTTGTAAGTGTAAATGTGGCCACAACTGATACTACGACCAGCAAGGAAGCCAAAACACATTCGGATGTAACGAGAGCACCGTACACTTTTATTTTTTGATTTATATGATATTCATCAAATTCGTTTAGGTATATTTCTGAATTATTTGCCGTATCGTTTGTCAATTCATCCATTTTTCATATTCACTTTGATCGTTATAACTATAACCACGTTACACTGGGAATAGAGAACTACAGAATAACCAATACAGGAAAATTATGTTCAATATTATTCATAAAGGAATTTTGTGGTTTTATTTATACGTCACTTTGGTTTATACAACGTACGTAACGTATATTATATTTTAATTGAAAAAAAAACAAATTGTTGGTAAAACAACAATCCAGTTGCGCTTCAATCCAATATGGGTCATGGTTTCAGATCACAACTGTATCTTTCATATTTATTTATTTAATAGGGAGATTCATTGCCCTAGGTCTGGAACAGTTTAGTCAATATAATATATCTATATATCTTGTACATGTGTTTACTATATCTTGTTATAGTTTTCACTTATAAGTACCGGTAAGAACAGTGATAGCCTAATAAGCACGACGCAATCTTCAGTCCATGCGTTGGATATCGAATGGATTTTATATGTAATTGATATTCTCATACGGTGAAAATAAAAACTACGTGACAAAACCTTAGACCCAAAAATCGTGTGTATGGCGCTTGTCTATAAAGAAAAAAACAAGTGAATGTTATAAGCGTCGAATAAATGCAGCTAAGTGAACAATTTTCTCAACTTTAATTTATAGAATGCATATGGCCGTTGGTCGATCGATAGTTTTAAAATATGGGTCAAGCTCACTTTATGACGCGATACAGCCAGGTGACTGACGCGTTAACTTGTTTGCGAACATTAACAGATCCCTATACATAATATATGCAAAATTCCCTTAATATCTCGTTAGCTTTGGCCAAAAAAAACATTAGACCTACCGTACTATGTAAAAAAATTTTATATGGTACACATTTGCTAGAATATAATTTATCATTATCGGGTGTGTCGTAATTTTTGGACACCTAAGGTTTATTTAATTGACTATGTGGTTTAAATGGCACATGACATGTTGTAGCCTGTAGGTCATTTTCCATTTTCGGCAAAGTAATTATGGTTTGGGTATAGAAGACTGCTGAAATGCATGTTTGGTACTTGTAAAAATATTAAAAAAGAAAGCACGTTTGATGACCGAATTGTATCATTTTTCTGCATAAATAACACCTAAGTATAAAAATAAAGACTTATTACTAGTAGTAGATACTTTCGTTATTCTAATATCAGAAATAAGCATTAGTAATCCATCCTTCCAATGAGTATCTTGAGGATTGAGCTATTGTTTATAACAAATCCCCCTTTCCGCTTCAAATCTCTGCGTTGGACTTTCTTTAAGTCCCCTGAGTGCGAAGCCATTATAACTTGAGTCCTTTTGGGCAGAAATGTTCTAAGATGATCAATAATTCAATGCAAGGTTGAAATTTCCGGTTAACGTATTAAGAACGTATTTCTTGAAGAAGTACAAATTCTGGTTAATAGCGCCATAAAATGGTAAAGTAGAATGTCAAAATAACTTGACCGTGAGTTGTACTCGCAGATTAAAAAAATAAAAGATAATAAACCATGTATGAACTTCGAATTAACAGTCATCATTCTTGCGCGACTATGAATTGAATTGTAAGAAGTACATTTCGTAGCGTTTCAAAGAGAGACAATATAAATGTGAGGAGCTTAATACATTTTTGCAAAGGTGAATTGTTAAGGTGTCTGAGAAAATAACGGGCTGGGAGGGCAGAGGAATGTGAGCCCTATAAATCAACTCTTCTTTTGATAAATTTGAATGTAACAACTGACTTTGTCACTTCTTATATAAGAAAAGTATTGTTTTTTATGCTTCAATACATTACCAGGCATCTAAGTACCCCTAAGGGATTAGCAGGTCAGTTATTACAATTTGACGTTAAAAAAAAAATCTGTGGCGCTACAACCTCTTTAGGTCTTGGACTCAGATTTCTGAATCTGTTTTATGATCATTTTTAAATCTAAAAGTCAAGTAGGTGATCAGTCTTCAGTGCCCGTCGACTTTTTGGGTCTAAGACATGTCGGCTTCCTCACGATGTTTTCCTTCACCGTTCAAGCAAATGTTAAATGCGCACATAGAAAGAAAGTGCATTGGCGCACACCCGGGGATCGAACCTACGACCTCAGGAATAAGAGCCGCACGC
The DNA here is from genome assembly GCF_905475465.1 of Pieris napi. Lineage (NCBI taxonomy): Eukaryota > Metazoa > Arthropoda > Insecta > Lepidoptera > Pieridae > Pieris > Pieris napi. The sequence goes on along the minus strand of NC_062237.1, from coordinate 5,865,186 downwards.
TGAAGCCACTAGGCCACACTCACAATTCGACGTTAACCATCTTAAAAACTATGTTTAAGACATATTTTCATATGCATTTGTCGCGCTCTACTACACACACAAACTGTGTACGACTATTGTTTATATGTGAAATCAATAAATAGTACAAAGTTTGCTTTGAAAAATTTAAAATTTTAAAATGAAACCAATTATCATGTCTTGTTTGAATTTCTCATATTTAATTTAATTTTTACTTTTTTTTACAAAAGAAATTTTAATTTCATTCAAGTAGCTATATGTTTTAATAAATGTCGACTTTAAAAAAAATAGTAGTAAAGGAAATTTTGTACCTCATTTGTGTCACTTTTTGTTACTCATTTTACAGCAAGTGTCGTAGCACCGTGTAATTCTATGTAATACAATTCGTGGTTAACACAAAATTCACGTTAATTCGTTAAATATTACGCACGTACGTACGTATAAAAGATCGTAGTCATCAATCGTTATTTAATTATATGTAAAATCACAAATAAGGTAATACTAGGAAAGCATTAAATATTAAAGTAAAATATATAAAGACTAGCTGAACGCTGTGGGATCGGTTTCCACTGAAGGTGATTTATGGTTATAGTGCATATAGGCCTCGTAAAAAGTGAGAATTGGAATAGTTCAAATATCTCAGCCCTATTACATCAAGTTTAATGTTAGATTTTATAGTAGTTTATTTAAAAAACGTAACTCTAAAAACAAAGATAAGTCTCTTTGCGCGGACTTCAGTATATTAAAATCCAATACAAGTTTGAATATGTCAATCAACTGCGCAATTACATTCCGGTAGCCCAGTAACATTGAATTGAATTAGAGCGCGGGAAAAAGCTCACATTAAACACCAGACATGATAAATGATAATCAATATTGGCTTTTATCACCAAATAATAAAGATTAACGAGCTCAACACATTTAAGTTAACGATAGTATATATTGTTTATAGGTAACAACTCTTAAGAAAGTAAGGTACCACATTAAAATATTAGATTAATACTTTTAAAATTTCAAAATCAAAGATGTTATTAAAATAATAGATTATTCCGATTCATATTGTCAATTGCAAGTAAAGAGGCTTTTCTTATTAGCTCTTAAACTTAACTTAGTATAACGGAAAAATAGACTCGATACAATGTCATGAGATACTTTCGCCTTAAATTAAGATTTACTGGCTCCGTATTATGCCGGGTAAAAATTGTTAGGAATATTATAAGACAAACATACAACAAGGATTCTCAGCTATACATAACAAAGTATGTAAAACCTAATTCCTTATATCTAATAAGGTACCTATTACCTGTAATATTTACAAAAATATAGAGAAATCTTTTCGTGTCGAGAAATAATTTCGTGACTGTTTAAGTATCATAATTTTAAGAATATCGTTAATAGGAGAAAAAGTATAGTTAAATCCATTCCGTAACAGAATTATCAGTATTCCCTATTCAATATTAATGTTTTCAGCAAATCACCAACATTATTATCATGGTCTGTTATTCAAGATTGAAATGAAAGCTTTTGACATCACCTGTCGCATACACAATCAACAGGAAGCGTATCCGGGCGAGGCTCGAAGGAGCACGCAGGCTGCCGCCCTGCGGGGAAGCCAGTCGCCGCCCAACCGCCCTAGCGTTCGACCTCACAACCCGCGCTGCGACCGCGTTCAAATTGCACATTCATCAAAGCTCTCTCATTCACTAATCATCACAACTAAACGATGTAAAGCTTGGTGAAGCTGTTTACGTGAAAAAGATCGGGTGAGGTAAGTGAGCGCTGTTTAATTTTCATTCCCTTTTTTGTTTTTAAAACTTGTATCCTATTATATTTAAGTAAATATTGTTATTTTTTTTAATTTCTCGTGATTACGCAAAACATTGCTTTAGGTACCTATAAATAAGTAGATACTATTGATGTCTATATATGAGCTGTTGACGTAATTTGTAAACATAAACAGTACGATTTCTCATATTATTTTAAAGCAAGTTCGCAATATTTATAATAAAATTAATTATTCATAAAAAAAGTTGTATCGAAGTTAAATAATGTCTTAAAAATGAATAATTTTCTTACATTTAAATATTTCCCTAGTAATTGGCAGGTGCTGTGTTATAATAAAAATCTATTAGCTGAAAGGCGCACCTGATCTTCGCCAATTCCATTAAGGAATGTCTGCAAAAATTAAAGTAATATGTATCCTCGATATAAATATTGAAGCTCTATTGATTACCATATTTAAACCTATAAATCAATGACTGTCATACAAATCGAAAGTTATACAAATTTAAACATTATAAAAACATACATTTTTGTTTTATGTTTTCATAATGTTGTCAGCTTGTTCGAAGTAATATTTGTAATAGAACACCCGATAAATTACAGTTTATGAGAGGAACTATTCGTAACAAATATTTCTCCGTCATTCATAGATCAATTCGATAAAATAAACTAAAATAGATTTAATTGATATGTTACCTAAATATAATTTATAACATGCACAACTTGAATAATTAATTACGTGTTTATAGTTTAAACAAGATAAAATATATTGATTAGCTTAAAACTCTATTTTATTACAATATGAGAAGTAAATGATAGATAACGATTTTACTGTACGGCAAACAGATGTTTCATTTTCACACTATTATCGACTCCCAACTTTTATCTCCCAATAACATTTGTTTCATATGTAAACAGCAATATGGGTGATAAGTCTTAATGAATCGGGATTGTTTACTTTATCAACAATACTTAGGCGTAGGGCGTAGTTCGCAACTTTTTGACGTACATTATTGATTTAGGCCTCATTTAGAGCTGAAACTTAACCTTTTCATGACATCGTTATATACTTTATACGTTACAGTATATGATGATGTGTGTGCGTTTATTTCTAACTCTACTATGAAAGGTATAAGCTTAAACATAAAACATGTAATATTTATTTATTGCAAGTTGATTATACATACATACATGCAATAATACAATTTCAAAAGTTGTAGACTTAGGCTTAAGAGCCTGTGTAACGCCGTCAAAACACACGGTGAAATTGTTGATCAAAGATGGTATAAAAATATTTCAATAACATACTGCATACAAGTGATGCGAATAATCTATGGCCCAAAGATTAGAAAGATAAGAAATCACGGTTTCCTAGTAAATATACGCTTATAACATTTGCAACCACAACCACTTCTGTAGAAACAATATACGACGATATTTTAATAATTAAAATAATATATTTCCTATATTTCGACATTACTTGGAGTATGTTTGACTTCTTCGTTTTTTGTATTCGCAACTTTAAAACTTTGTTTGAGATGTTTGATAAGAAAGAAAACATTCTTACCTTAACTATTATAATAGTACATTTCCTGCGTTTCAGTCCTACTTTATGTGTTAGAGCTAAATCAGCTCTTGGTACATTTCTTAATACAATATCGAATGAAGGCAACCATTCTTTTCAGTCACATATATTACTTAATAGAAGTAACAATATAACAGGCGTAAAAATTCATAATTTAAATTGTTTTATAAAAATTATAGACTTATATTTACTTTGGAGTTTCTACAAAGTAGTTTTTTTTTTGGAAAGAGAAAAAATAGGATTTCCATCGAAAAAGTAATTGGTTTTATCGTCACGTATTTGTTACATACAATTATACCATGTATGGTCAATATTGGCAAGGGTTTCGGAGTTTAACCTGTATATTAATTGGATATTGGTTTTGCGCATCACATACACAAGATATACAAAAACTACAAATATAAGTACAACAAACCAAGCTACAATAGCTTGTAGCTTGAAGTATTAGTGCAATAATAATTTAATACAATGCTTTAGTCAGAATTTACTTGGTGTGCAACTCCATATGAATACAGTCTCGTTAGAGCGAGTACAAAATAAATTCACCCGTTACCTATCCGTTACTGTATGGAGCGTATACTTTGTATCCCGGCGCTATTAGTTTTGGGTATGGTGGGTTATGATCAGCTCAGAAAAGAGCTGGCTATATTAGTAAGCATATTAAGGATTCTTACGGGTGCATTATGTTGATTAAATTCTTGAAATCGGATCAGCGGGTTCCAAGTGAGACTCTGACTACTTCTTTTATTAATGGGAAATAAATAAATACCATAATCAAAGCTCTATTCTAGAAAAAATAACAGTTTGGGAGAACAAAACATGATGAATAAAACAGACGCGGAAATCCATTTGCCCCATTGCCCTTTAGGGACTACGGGACTTCACTCAACTACTCACTTCAAATTTCACTCCACCTACTATCGGGGCTACTTAGAAGATTGACTCTGTTATTTTGACGTGATTAATGTATCCTCAAACCCTTATCTGCTGTCTCCTACAAGTGATATAATTAAAGCTGACATATATGAGTACCTTAATGTAATTGTAAGCCAAATTGACTGCTTAAGTACTGTCATATCTGTTTAACACTGGGCGTGTTTTGTTCACACACCTAATATGGGCTCTGTTCGAAATTATTTCGAAACTGTACTAGTTTAAAGGGTTATTAGGAAAACAAAGCTTCGCTAATTATTTGTGGTCGACATAACGAATAGACCTTTGCCGGCCATCTTCCAATATTGTGACCAAGAGATTAAGCTCACACACCGGCCGTAACTCGAGGCTTAATGGAATTACTTCTAGATTGTAACTGTGGTTACTCTACACAACTTTCTCTAGTGAAGGTCTAGTCCCTTTTACTGTAATGTATCAGTAAAACTATTTAAAGAACAACTACATCTCCGATTATGACGTCATGTTTTGAGGACAGTAGTAAACATATTAAGTACAGCATGTTGAACGTCCGTTGTTAGATAATTACTCGTATATTTTCAAAAGGAAATATCGAAATTAAATGTTGTAACTAAGTTGTAAGAAGTGATAATTAAATTTAAAGTGCAGCAATTATGCGGCTTTCAATCAAGTAATTCAATAATACCAGATGAATGTCAACAGCATTGGAATTTGCATAACTGTTGCGATTTAAAATATTAAATATACTTTGAAGTCAAATAGTTTTTAAACGTTGATGATTTATCAAACTTTTCCTCTATGCAGGTACCCTACGTGTCGGTTCGAAAACAATGTGCAAATAAGACTTGGGTGTTTAATTGAAAAGTGACAATTGCTTAGAACGAGGAACGAAGTGACTCATGCGCATAGTGTAAGCACGATGAGTTTTCTATCATCCTTAAGCCAATATGTGGCGGGAGTGGCAGATAGTGTGGCAGGACTGGCCCTATCTCCGCGCCGAGTTCCGCCATCACGACATCGGTCAGCTGAGGAGTCACAACAACAACCGCAGTCCTCAGCTGCAACCATGAGAGGTGAATTTAATTTATTTTTAAATATGATATATAAAAAGAAAGTCAGTCAGAGACATCTAGAAATTTCAAGTAAATAAACAAATACATACTAATACTAGCTGATCCGGCAAACGTATGCCATGTATATCATTTATAGTAAAAAATAGGGGTTGATCGTAGAGGGGTGAAAATTAGGGGTTTTATATATTTTTTAATGCTGTTTCATAAAAAAATAAAGAATATTTTTTTTATTTAAAAAAGAAATTAGGGGTGGACTACCCTTAACATATAGGGGGGTGAAAAATAGATGTTGTCCGATTCTCAGACATACCCAATATGCACACAAAATTTCATGAGAATCGGTCAAGCCGTTTCGGAGGAGTTTAACCACAAACACCGCGACACGAGAATTTTATATATTAGATAAAAATTTTAGAAATTATGAAATGTTTTGTATATGTCTTTGAATGATGACTTTTTGGATTTTTTTCCAACTTATTATAAATTTAAAAATTTAGAGAATGTTCATTATCAGCTTATATGTGTACGTATAATATTAAATAAAAAATAGTAAAACCAGTCTTATTTTGTCAATGGCGTTTATTTACACATTCATTTCAAAAAATGTACAAAGGTCTCAAACAAGGTATTTATTATGCACGTCCTGTATTATTGTATTATTGCGCAATCTATTTACGCACTTACTTCTTGATGAATTGAGTGTAGGCTAAGGGAGATCCTGCGTAGTAGGGAGAGGAGTAGTAGGGAGAAGAGTAGATAGGAGCAGCGGCAGAGTATGCGGAGTAGGCGGGGTACGCTCCTGAAGCGATGTAGGAGGCTGAGGGCACGATCAGGGGGGCGGCACGCTTCTTGATTAAGTGAGTGGTGTACACTTGGCTAGAGTGAAGTAGGGGCGCGTTGTAGGCGGTGGCGTAGGGGCTGCCAAGGGAAGTAGCTGCGTAGGTGGTACCCAGAGGAGCAGCGCCGAAGCCCCAGGGAGCTGATGCGATGTAGCTACTGACCAGAGGTACAGACCGTTTCTTGATAAAGTGCGGGATGCCGTAGTTACCAGAGTAGGCCAAAGCTGGGGACGAGTAGACCAGAGGAGAAGGGTTGTAGAAGTTTCCAGATGCGCTGTAGGTTGTGAGGGCTGGAGCGAATCCGTTCGAGTAGGCCAAAGAAGCAGTACTGATGAGAGCTGGGTCGGGTGACGCGGCGGCCACGGCGAGGAAGGCGACGACTGTTACAAACTTGAACATCTTGCTATCGATTCAACGAACAAATGTTGATTGATACTTTTTCAAATCCGATTACAATATTTATAGGCAGTACGCGTTAAAACAAAGGTTTTTTTTTTAATAAAACCGGTGTAGAAAGGAGCTGATATTTACATAGAAGGCCGCCAACTCAGCTGTTCATCAAAGACGAAGGATTATTTGCTCTTGTATAAACTGGATTAAGCTTTTCTCTTCCGGGTTTGTATTTGTTCTGTAGTGACAGGCTTATTTCTTTTACAAATGTTAAACATATGCATTTTCATATATCATAAAAAGTCCTTTTAATAACTATTCTCTACCAACAGTTCCAATACAGATACATATAGGTACATAGGTATTCTATTTCAATCTTAAATTCTAACGTTTGTGAGAATTGAAGTTCCATAATTATTTTTTCTCATATTGTTATATTCTATGCGATTAGCTCACGAGCTAGGATCAAAAGCAAACTAAATGCTTCACAATGCTTCAATTCACTTAGCCATATTTTACAACGTTAAAAAATAAGTCTCTTGCTTTTATGTTGAAACACTCCTGTGATTTATTTATATTTCTAGCGCAGAAAAGTTTTTTGCTTCAGTTTTATGTTTTTTGGAATTAATTTTGTTTTCTGGCATATGTACACTCATTTTTAACCAATGTTTTGAGAACATCATATACTTATTCGTGACTAAAAGATTCCAATCACATTTAAGACCAGTTAAGCAGCCGTGTTTTACTGTTATAGGTTAACAAATTAATTTAAACTCCCAAGCATATTATTCTAATATGTTCTTAGGTTTCCCTCGAGTTTTACCAACGGAAGGTGCATCAGCTCTGAACGCTCGAAGGAGGACTTTGGATTGCCTGGCTCCAGCCTCCGCTCCAAGGCGAGGTGGATCGTTGCGCGTGCCTCGACAACAACAACCACCAGAAAAACCATCGATGGCTTTCTGCAAGCGTCGCCTGTCCTGGCCTGAAGTCGATAACTCTGTTAATTCCGGGTGAGTTTCTAGGCAATCACAAAGTATGTATAATAGTGTTCATTTTGTACTTTGCACAATTATATAGATCATAGTTGTTATATATACGAGTTTAAAAGATTATAGGTCTGCTAAGGTTTTCCATTACAAGGATAATGTTATCAGAGTAGGTATAAAGTATAAACTCAAGTGGAACTTTAATGTATGACACGAGTTATACTTGATAACATTCCTCTGAATTCTCCCCTTACCTCCAATAACACCTAACGTTGGCACAATGCATTGCGTATTTGGGAAGAAATGTAATTGAACAAATGTTTTTCAACATTTCTTAACTAATATTTCGTTAAAAAGAGGGCATTTAGAACGATATATTTGTCTATGTTCTTTCAGTTACGCTATGCTAAAATAATTATTCAAAACTTATTTACTTTTTTAACTTGAAATCTTCATTTTATGTGGAAGTTAATATTAATGAATATACATCTTAATATATATATTTCTTGTGTGCGTGTGTATGTGACTGAACTCCTCCTAAACGACTGGACCAATTTTGATGAAATTTTTTGTGTGTCTTCAAGGGGATCTGGGAATGGTTTAGATTCACAAATCAGCCCGCCAGATGTTAAGGGTAGTCCACCCCTAAATTTTTATTTTTATTTTTTAGACAAAATTTTTAATTTCTATTTTTTTATGATACAGCATTAAAAAATACATACAACCCCTAATTTTCACCCCTCTATGATCAACCCCTATTTTTTTATTATAAATGATATACATGGCAAAACGACGTTTGCCGGATCAGCTAGTTTATATGTATATTTATATATGTTCCATTTTTGTACATATTTAGTAAAACAGTCTGAATTTATGGTTGTTTTGTGTGAAACAAAATCTCGAATAAATACAAATATTCGCTACGAAATCGTTTCGTGTTTGTAAGATATACAAACAAAATATAAGAGCGTCAATTATTTCAGAACAGTAAAGGGTAAACCACATGAAACTAGATCATGAATCACAAGGGATTTTGGGAATCAATGATGCCAACACAACAATATGTCAACGACGTGCGAACGGAGACAGACTAATGAATTCGTAGATTAGGACATTGTTATGTTGGTACAGTGAGTCACATTTGTATCGTCAACCAATTTGTATTATTCGAGTTTTTGATTGAAAGGTCTCGGTTGTTAAAAATGCTTTGAAGAAAGTTTGTATATATTTGGTTTAAATATTTCAATACAAAATTCATCAAAAGTCGAATTAGGACCGGTTTTTAACTCTAACAGGAATAATAAATAAAATTAAAAACTATTACAATTTATTTACTTTATTTATAAGTCCTAAAACAAAGCGTTTGCATAATTATTCAAGAAAATATGACATCGCAAATTTTACACACACACACATATACAGCAATTAATATAGAACGTAAACAAGCAAGCAAGGGAAAAAATAAACAAGCAACCACAAAAAAACTAATAACTAAAAAAAAATATAAACTTAAACCTCATTAAGAGCATGATAAACAATATTACGGTAAGTTGGAAGATTGATGTAAAATGTATAAATATTTTCATCAATGTTAGTAATTAAGTTGTAAGAGCGCACTGGGCCATTAAATTTAGCAGATATGCGAGCCGTAGGTACATTACAAAGAAAGGCACATTTTTCCAGAAGGTTAGTAAGAGTAATGAAATAAAATATTTTATACAAATCGCATTGGAGTTTTAGGGTATTTAATTTAAAAATAGTCCAAACGAGCCTCGTACGTTTCAATAGACTACGCGGGTGTAGACGATTGCAAAATACGTAACTAATATAAAATAAAAGGACTTTATACGAGTAAAGGCCTCCTCAAAACCACTCTATCTTCTATCAATCGCCAAGCCCAAAATTCTCCCCCTGTTTATAATTCCATCTCCAGTGGCCTTCCCCTCTTTTTCCTTTTTCATGGGGACCAAGCGCAACTCCAACGGAAGAGTGATTTTAATTCGTACCACGTAATTCTCTTTACGATATTAGTAGGTACTACGCGGAAACTGGATTTAATCCATAGATGACGTTATAACATCGGCTCTACGTTAGAGTGTCTGTTTCAGGCAATTATTGAGTCTATAATTGAAAATCGGGAAATTTAACTGTGTGTGATACGAAATTTCAATTTCCAATGAATTTGGACAAACAAAAACATGTACGTAACAAGCTTACTAATAATATAATAGATAAGTAATATAGTACGCGAATGGAAGAAATATAATACATTATAACATTATACAGGACTAACAATAGGGCTGGCAAAATACCACGGGGCCCAGACCCAATAGGGTCCTCCCCAGAGATATTATGTTCAATGGATGAATATGAAGTCTCCAATACGCATTGGGCTAGCGTGGGGACTACAGACCATTCCCTCTCGCATAAGAGAGGAAACATATGGCCATTAGTGGGACATAAACAACGTGTAGTTGAGTACGCTGAAAATCTCGAAGTTTATTAAAATTTAACTAAGTAGGGACGATTTTTACTGATAGGGCCCCATCAAAAGTATTGCCACGAAAGAAGATTTGCCACGGGCCCCAGATTGTACAGTAACGCCACTGACATTATATAGATATAACTAGCGACCCGCTCCGGCTTCGCACGGATGCAAATAAATCTCGTAGGGTTCGCAATGTGGAAAAAATGAAATTATTTACCGACATCACATATAAACAAAATCAACAAGGTCAAAAATAACAGTATTTCTCCATCCATATTTAATGGATGTTATTATATAAACCTTCTACTTCAATCACTCTATTAAAAAAAGCCGCATCAAAATCCGTTGCGTAGTTTTAAAGATTTAAGCATACATAGGGACAGAGAAAGCGACTTTGTTTTATACTACATATATATAGTGATTTGTATCATGCGACATGAGATAACCAAAAAACCGGGTAAAGCCCAAGGATAAAACGCTTGCACTGACCACTGGTGGTTTGCTATGTCCTTTCTCGATCTCAGTATTATTTAAACATGCCCTTGGTTTATAATTAATATTTGACATCTTTATTTCTTTTTAGTCGTATTGTCCTTCCGTAATTATACGTTTCAATATTAAACTACAGTCTTGAACTTCACTCGCAGTGGTTGAAGATAAAATATAGCGCATTTCAGTATATAAATTACTAGCTAAGTCCCGCGGTTTCACTCGCGTAGATCATGGTAGTGGAAAGTCTACTAAGTCGGACTATATATCGGACACAGCGCAGGCGATGATAGATTTTTTATAAAAAAAAATTTCACACCTTGGGTTATATTATTGCATTTTTCTTAGGGTTCCATATTTTTTTTTAATATAGCCTATGTCTGTGAAGATGCAGCTTTTTAATGGTGAAAGAATTTTTGAAATCGGTCCAGTAGTTTTTGTGTGAAAACATTACAAACATACATACAAAAACACAAATGTTTCCTCTTTGTAATATTGGTATAGGTAAATCGGGAAGTGGATAAGGCTCTGCGGTTACCACATCCTGCTTAGGGCAAATGTTGGTGGCGCCTTGGGGTTTTATTACATTTGCACAAAAGCAATCGCGCCGCCGAAGGGTATGCGCCTTGTATTTTTCCAAATAAAAAACAAAAATATAAAAATAATAAAGCGTATCAGTAGTAGGTACATAGGCTTATTAAATGAAAACTAACTGTTTGCTCTTTCGAAATTTTTTGAGCTGTGTTGGCCTAGTGGCTTTAGTGCGCGCCTCTCAACCCTGAGGTCGTGCGAATCACGGGTGTGCATCAATAGAATTTTTTTTCTACATAGAAAACACATGCGCATTTGACACTTGCTCGTACGGTAACGGCAACATCATCAGGAAACCGGCTTGCCTTACACTCAAAAATCGGCTGGCAGGCAAAGAATTTATTAAGAAAAACATATATTTTTGTGTATATAGTGTAAATATCACGAATATCATCCAACTTCTTACAATTGTTGAGCTATCAAATGCATTTCAACCCTATAGAATTCAAGATACCTTGAATTCGGTATTGGAGCACAAATTTTACATAAACTTGCAAACTTACACAAACAACCGTTCTAAAAACCCATACAGTTCACACATATCAAAACTAGATTCATAAAACCATTGATGATCGGCCTGTTTCATTTTAAAGTACATACTTACTAAATTGGTATATTCTTAGTATTGTCTTTGTTTAACATAACCTTTACACATTTAAAAAAAAAACGCTGACCACGTACGCTGTAAAGCACGCGAAACGTCGGATAAATTTAAAATTATGTCAAATAATTGTAAATTTATATAATACATAATTTTAATCCGGTAAAAGCCTTTTTTTGTCTTTAAATGGTATATTCTTTTTCATATATTATAAGTTTTGTTATATATATAACTATATATATTATAACTTTGATATTATACGTTTATAATATTTCATAGATGCCATAAAAATAGATATCTAATGATAGTAATGGAATGGTTGTAATAATATGGACATCGGTATCCCGCTGCTAGATGAGTTCATTTATCAAATGGGGCTTCAACCAATTGAATGGTAGTTGATTAAAACTCTTTAGCCTTATTTACCGAACCCTTCTAAATGCAATCAATTTTTATTCTCAACAAGTTGGTTTCAAAAGTAATCGTCTAAACATTTTAATTGGTTTATCTTAGGTTTGTCTCGGATTGTAAACCTTACCGCAAAATTTTTGTTGAATATTCGAACGCATTTTTAAATTTCGCCCGACAGCAATAATTAGTTGTCTATGCACGCTTAAACTTTATTAAAGATAGTATTGAGTAGTAATATATAAAGTTATAACTATACCGAACGATAGAAGAGCTATTTTATAAATTTTCATATTCATTGAATTTGCTATTTGTTTAATTGCATGTCTATAGAAGTAATAACTGTAATAAAATGAAGAATAAAATAATCCATAGACTATTCCATAAACTATAGAATTTAGTGTGTTATGTGGTCTGTGCATTTTTTACGCTCTGATTTTCTAGTCTACGTTTTATGCCAAGCTTTTAACGATATTACTCAGACTCGTTGACATCGTGGTATAAAACTTGTTAGGCAAATATAAACTTGGCCTCTACTCTCCATATTTCAAAGGAAGTCCTGAAATTGCTTTATTCATATAACCTGGGACAATTATGGAGGCAGCGTACATCCTACTCATGAGAAATCCAATTACTTCGCTCTTGATACAGTTCATCTATTTATTGAGGTGGCCAATATTCAATTAAGGAACGTGTTGACAATTTGCAGGATAGTATTAAAATGTGTATATGCGTACGTACTCGTATAGAGTACATCGTACATGTGACTACTATGATGATTAAATAAATTTTAATTAACCACTAGAAGAAGTGAGACAAAAAATTCTATTCTAAGTTAACATAGCAGCTTATAACTCAACAACAGCATGGTGCTAGAAGAAATAAGAAAATCTGTGAAGGGGTGTACGTGCCCACGTGGCGTATACGTCTAACAAGGCAGACGTATTTTCGTAATTGTTTCTCTGATACTTTTTATATGTAAGTGGGCCTTTCCACCCGTAATAAAGGTTGAATCTGTTTTATTTTAAAATAATTTATACATGAAAAGCTTACAAATATTACTTCATTTAAATCAACTTACAGTTGTAAGAAAATATTGCATTATCATAATAAATACAATTTTATCTCATTACTGCATAATTCAGTGACAACACTATAACTTATAGTGTAGTAAAGCTACTCCAATTATAAGCAAGATGACTATAATATACTATATAACTACGTAACAAACTTTCTGTGAATTCCGAAAAAGAAATCAATATTCGAAAGCTGAAATTTACCAAGCTTATGAATTCACGAAACTACGCAACAAATGTAAATTAATCTTGCTCAAATACGCATAACATGATACAGGGAGAGGTCATAGCGAATGCCGATTGGAGCGTTCAACAGGTCGCTCCATATTGACCTACTTAAAATTATTTTGTTATTCTACACATCGTGTAGGAATATCACGGTGACACAGTTACATTTTAATATGTGGCTAGGATCAGCTATTTTGTAAAAGACCAAATTTATGGAGAGACTTAAAGAAGAGAAATACCAAATTTATAGTCTCTGAAAAGTGACAGGAAAATATGTCTCCTGCCAGAAAATTCGACTTTCATTGGCGAACAATGGATTAATTTGTATGCACAAAGAATACCCGCCCATATGGTGATGAAAAACGACGTGAAATCAAAGACGCAAAATTGACAATGCCAGTCATGAACGCTGATCACCAATTGCGTATAAAGATCAAGAAAACAGATGGAGATAGTGCCACATGTTTTGTCATGTTTGACGACTCATTGGTCTAGTGGTTAGTACCCCTGACTGCGAATCCATGGGTCCCGGGTTCGATGCCCGGCTGAGACGAACATCGATGTGATGAGCATTTGGTGTTGTGCTTAGGTCTTGGGTGTTTAAATATGTATTTATATGTCTATCTATCTATAATATGTATGTATATCCGTTGCCTAGTACCCATAACACAAGCTTCACCAGCTTAGCATGGGACTAGGTCAATTGGTATGAGTTGTCTAAAAAAAAAAATGTATATAATCCCAAGTTAATCTTTACGTATGAGAGATCGCCTGACACGTTTGTTTCAAAGCGTATATACTCCTAACCGAACAGGTAGATAAGGTATCCCTCTCTAAGCCCCTCTTTATCCCCAAAAAGTATTCAACCTATTACATTTACCGATCAGAAATATATTGCTTAACCTTAAATAAGACCAAAACCTTTTTGTATAAAACGTAATAATATATTGGAAGTATGATGTGTACGAAATACGAATGAACAAGAAAATGTAAAGGACTATGAACGGAAAGAGAATGCGTGGAGCATTTCAGAAAAAATAATAATGGAGCTCTTGTGTTTGGAATCTGAAAAATAACCGGTGTATTTATAAAGTTCTCGAGGGTTATATTGATTTTGCTCTGTAAGGTTTTTATGAATGAACTCGCGAATGCAAGAATAATAGAGGAATGTAAAAATCAGAGAAACTGCATTTTTAATGTATTTTCCTTTTGCGTTCAACGTATGAGCAAAAAACAACATGAGAATATTTTATTACTTTATGCAATATATTTTGCCATCCACGACATAATTGCGTTTCCCTTATGAAAACAGCTTTTGAATAATAAAATCCATTAATATAAGTTAAAATTAAGAATAGAGATAGTATTGTCTGTGATTTACATAACCTTTACACATTTAAAGAAAAAACTGTTTAACCGGATTGAAGTTATGTATTATTATAATAGAGGACACCGTGAGCCATTTTTGCCAAAACCCTCCATCTTTTAGTCGATACCAACACCGGGGTAATAAATACAGATAAGGCAACTTTCTCTACAGCTGTGATGCTTTTTGACATCCAACATCTTTTTTCTTCAGTCACCGTGACCACGCACGCTGTAAAGCACGCGAAACGTCGAATAAATTTAAAATTATGTTAAATAGTTGTAAATTTATAATAATACATAACTTCAATCTGGTTAAACAGTTTTTTCTTTAAATAAGAATAGAGATTCCAAATCTTATGAACCAATCAAACGCATGACTGGGTTATCGCTATTATGAGAGATATTTGTATGGCTCACTAGTTTTGGGGCCCCGGGCGCCGCGATACATCTTTTTATAAACATAAAATAATATGAATTACATCACTTGTTTCGCCAAAAAAATTTTAGTAACTTTACAGTGAGACTTTTCAGCCTCCGATTTAAAACTATATTTATTAACATTATTTAAATCTTTACTGATTGTATACTCTGAGAACGACCGTAATTGACAGAATTATTATAATTATTTAGACAGAAATCGAACAACCTCATATATTGCTGCGCCTTGTTAATTGTATACCCTCAAATCTCAAAATAACCCCCGAAAATTGCAAGCGTACCGTAATTAAAAGGTATTTTTAGACAATCTGGATGTGATTGATTAGTAATAAGTCATATTTAAGTCATATTTTTATTTAGATTTTTGTATTAATTGTATTTTTTTTAAATTCTTACATTATAATTAATTTGAATTTATAGTCTGGTGTAACCCTTCAAGCACCAAAGTTTAAGTTAAAGCTTAGTGGTTTTTTTTAATTATTTTCTGTATTTTTATTTTACTTATTATATTAAGCAATAATAATAATAAAAAAATATGAATTAAAATTAGAGCGCTTACATATTGTAAAACTTATTTGAATATTTCCTACATATTCTCAGTACAATATTTGCGCTATTCGGTTATTTCTCTAGACTCGTCATTCCTAACTCCAAGATAACAAGGAATAGGAGCCATCTTTTGTAAAAGTATTTTCATATTATTCCTTTGAGAAATATGTAAATCGCAAATTTTCAAGATATTTTATTGAATAAATAAAACATTTTATTTATTTACATATATTTGATCGCACTTATACTTTACAAATCTGAATGTTTCCTTTTAACATGCGATTAACATATTTCATGAGAACCCATCAATTGAAGCAAGTATAATATTGACAATAAGGCGTATTAATTTAATTAACTAATGGAAGTATCGCTGGCGAAGTCATTTATAACATAATTTATTATGAAACTAAACTAATATAAGCTGATGTTGGAGCGGGTACAGAACAAATTTTTGAGGCACATCTATCATAGGTATATCTACGGTGTGTACCCTTTTTACCACTCATGTATCCGACCTTATTTATTTTTGGTTCTGTCGGCTACAACGAGCTACGCCGAGAGTTTGTGCTTGCGTACTTATTAAAATTGTTACATGGTTAGGTCAGTAATTCGGCAGTACTATAGTGCCTTAGCTTCAATGTGCCTGATTGATACGTCAGAAGGCGACACCGTCCACTGGTACTTCATGTGGCCATAGTTAGGACTAACGTTCTGAAAAGGGCACATATGATTCAACAGTTAACAGACCTTTTTTATTGTCCGTTGAGTGAACTGACAAAAGTGCTACTGTTTGTTTGTGCATTTAGAACTTAGTTGTTAATTCGTGTGTGAATTTTTTATTGATTAGGCTCTTGTTGATTTAAAAAATCCTGTCCATTTTGTTTTTTGTAAGTAAATAAATAAATAAAAATAAAAATTATAGTTACTAACTATGGGTTAAGACAATAACTGACAGATCAATCTTCAGCCGGTATTAATTCGCTTGTTTAATAACTTAGCTCATTCTTGTCATAGGGTTCAAGACACCGATGGATCATACTTCGAAAGCTTCACGGCTCTATCTTGGCGACAAGAAAATCGACGACTCGCTGCCCTGCGTTTGGCTGAAGCTAGAGCTGAACGTCCGCCGCCCGCTCCTCATGATCTTGGCTTACCAAGCGTCTCGGCTCAGCTGTCGCACAAAGAACACGAACATCTTTACACTGAGGTAATTTTAATTAACTAACCAAATTCGGGCTGATCAGTGGTCAGTTTTTATGAAAACGCACATCATTCCTTCCTTCACAATAGGAACTTGCCCAAAACCAAAAAGTGGGGGAAAATTATAAAAGGCGGGATATTGTGAGAATAGAAATTATCCATATTTATATCATAAACGTTTTTGATTTTGTAAATTGCGCATTTACTAGCAGTCCACATATGAGGTGAAAATATTTCCAGGTCAACGAATTCTCTAGTCTCTGAATAAAATACATTAAAGAAATTGTATGTTATTCACAATACCTACACGTCCGTAAGAGTCCTAGATCACGCAATGTTGCCCTTCCACTTGAAAACATTCTCCGGTGTCAGGCGTTTTCTTATACATACTTCGCTTTACTCTAAGTAATGATCAAATTTATATTATACTAGCTGACCGGGCAAACGTCGTTTTGCCATGTATATCATTTATAACAAAAAAATAGGGGTTGATCGTAGAGGGGTGAAAATTAGGGGTTGCATGGATTTTTTAATGTATCATAAAAAATTAAATATTTTTTTATCTAAAAATAAAAAAGTAAAAAATTGGAGCTAGCCTTAACATTTAGGGGGATGAGAAATAGATGTTGTCCGATTCTCAGTTATACCCAATATGCACACAACATTTCATGAGAATCGGTCAAGCCGTTTCGGAGGAGTTTAACCACAAACACCGCGACACGAGAATTTTATATATTAGATAAGACATCGTGACAGGCCGGATATATTTTGCACCGGTTTCACTTATTTTATTTTTTTAGTCAAATCTATTTGGCCTTTTGATTGTTTTGAGTTATGGGTATTAAATTTAATTATGTCAATTGTATATTTCAGTACATGCAACGATGTGATCGACGATCACTTACTTACCTATTAGAAAAAACAAATGATCAATACAGAAATCCAGGCATAAAACCTTCTAATTAATTTGCGTTATTTGTTTTAACATATTTTTTTAGCGCCACTTGTATTTGCACATTTATGCGCGGTTCTCAAAAGCGCGGTAGAATTTGCTTATCTGTGATCTTCGCTAATATGCCACTGGCAACAAACATAATGAATGTTGAAACTGATACCGTAGCTTTCGAGAAAAATGTCCAATGTAAAATTATTTCTGTTTAATATGAGTGTGTTATTAATATATTAATAACACATTGAAATTGAATGCCAAAAAACCATAAACAACACTATTTAAAACTAACACTGAACACAATACAACATAGGGATCGTGCGTATAAATTATATATTATTTTAAATATTTTTACGTTTATGTGACTCCTACTTTCTTTTACTAAAAGCTCCCAAATGTATAAGCGAAAATAATGTTCCTCCCAGAACACTCTCCTGACTGATATTAATTATTATGATATACGTATATTAGATTGATTATCAATCACACCTACGTACAATTTGTATTTACAATTTTCTTAACCTACAAAGTAATAATAAAAAATATTATAAAGAAAATTAATACAAATTTAAAAAGTTTGGTCCCTATGGCAGTGTACCTACCTTTAACGCTGGCAGCATTTCCTCACTGTATTTCGATATTTATTCGTTGAGCTAGGAAAGCACCAGCTCTGGGGTCACCGGTACTATCTACCAGACGCCAACTTAAATCTTTAATAACCTGTGCACTTGAACCCCACGGCCCAAGAGTCTCTACTCCAAAGGGAGCAAAATCGATATGTTATAAGAAGTAAACAAAATAAATTATTATCGTGAACAGCAACAATGAAACATAATATGATTATTGGTAATTGACATATTTAATCAATTCCAAAAGTAAACAATCTGTCCTCGTATTGGATCTCATTTAAACTGATGCAAAATATAACTCGAATCAATTTCCTACTCCGAGCAGGTAAATAGAATTGTTATTCGTCCGTTTCAAAGAGTACTCTTAATTTTGTTCATTAAAAATAAATTAAATCAGAATTGAGTTTTACTTCAATATTTGTATTTCGAATTCTCGTAATTAATGCAAAGTTAAATTGTTTTAGATACAGACAACAAAAGGGTACATGTTTTTTGTTAAAATTAGATTTTTTTAATTTTTACTACCAATAAGAGCTATAAAAATATTTCATAATCCACAGAATACAATTGTAGTGCGTTTTTAAAACTAAATATGACCTATAGATATCTAGTCTTGAAATGATGAATTAATAAGTTAGTTCTGTGTTTTACTTGTTAAAAATTAGTGTTCAAACAAACAATAACATTCTAACTTTGTTGTTTGACTGTCAAATATACTAGTTACATTCCTATAACATTATCGTAAATGTAAAGAATGCGGGTTCACAGATGCGACGAAGTGTTATTATTTAACGTTTTCCCTAGTTTTTCTTAAGGAATTTTTGTTTTCCTTCTTTGAAACATGTACGTTTTTCCTTACGGTTTTATTTATAAACATACTGTAAGCTTAATGTAGCTATTGAATAATTTGTTCTTATGAGCGTTGTCACTTTGTAAATGGAACAACGTTGTATAACCGATTTTGATTATAAAAAGCTTTAAAACCAAAAAACAATGTGTCTTATCTACGCCCAAAAATAAGAATAAGTATTTTAATTACATCTCAACTAGGACACATCTTATGTTTAGCATTTATTAGGAAACGTAAATTGTTAATTAAAACACTTTTTGTTGTACTAAATCGGATGAAATCGCAATATAATATTTGAGATTTATTTCACATAAAAAAGGTTTGTTTACTTAATAATATCCATCCATGACATCCATTTATTCTTCTCCACAAAATTGATGGTGAGAAATTAAGTCTACTTATATACTCCCTTGATGACAATGCAATAACTTAATAGCAAACATTCATTAAAATTCAAATGTTAATTAAAATACAAACATGCGTGCTATTTCTAATTGTCCTTTTCATTTGAAATATAAACAAAAATTTGATACTGTGCTTCGTTTGATTGGTTAATATAACGTATACCTACATTACATTGTACGTAGATGTGGTTTGCGATCCGATTTTTCTAGAATGAAATTGAATCTCCGGTAGATGGACTAGATCCGTTTCGAATTAATCAAGTTGTCACATGCCTACCCAATGCCATATGACGTAGTACGAGTACAACTAATACTAAAAAATGTGTGCGTGTACTAGGTGTACACACGTCATAACGAAGTTTCACTTCGTTATGACCTTATTTTTCGAAAAATTATCTACTATATGCAACTTTACAGAAATTGGTTAAATAAAGTTAAATTAGATAAAGTTTAACAAAAGGCTTTTATTATCATAGACATGAATACAAATACAATTATTTCATTTTAACTTATTACTGTACTACTATGTAGTAGGACTAAGATTATTACAGAATTTCATTAATTGTAATAGAATTATTAGTATTACTATCATTGTTATCGTTATTATATATTTTTGTTACTAATGGCTTCGAATCTCTTCGGATCAACCGTGGACAAGAAAAAGATGGCGCGTAACCGAAAAATGTGACAAATGTGTGTAAATTTTTTTCCAACGCCGATAAAGAAGTTTGACTTCAAAAAGCAACATGGCGCGTAACCTGCTACAAAATTTCTCCCATACGTCGATAAAGAAGTAACACTTCAAAATACATTTCATTACGAGTATGTTTTTAATACTGCTATTTCATAGGTCCTATACT
The DNA here is from genome assembly GCF_905475465.1 of Pieris napi. Taxonomy (NCBI): domain Eukaryota; kingdom Metazoa; phylum Arthropoda; class Insecta; order Lepidoptera; family Pieridae; genus Pieris; species Pieris napi. Next base: position 5,844,473 of record NC_062237.1, on the reverse strand, counting down.
GCATCGAGAACGCAGTAGGCGCACCAGCCCCAGGCGGTCAGTTTGCAGCTTACAAGGAAGAGGTGATTGAATATGCCAGACGGGCTTTCCGCGTGTCACCAGAAGTACACGCCAGGGCACTTAGGGCTGCAGACAGTGAGCGTCCACCTACCGTAGTGTTGGGCTGCGCTGTTATAGAAGCTGATGGGCTCGAAGCTAAAGACGCTAATGGTAAGGAATATCAGTCTATAGTATATTTGTGTGTAAAAAAATGAAATGTTCGTAGGAAGCTACGCTGAATTTTTTTTATTTGAACCTTTGATGTAGACTTATGTCACGTGAGCATATACTTTGTCTAACTGATAGATCAGGTTAGGGGGCGTCCATAAATTACGTGAGGTGTTTTTTTTTATTTTCTGTACCTCCTTCCCCCCCCCCTGGTGAGATGTCGTGAGATTTTATTCATCCCCCTCCCCCATCCTCCAATCTCACGTGAGATTTGTCAAAATGTGGGTTTCTTACGTAAACGCGTTGGATTGTTATTGTAAAAAGAAAAAATAATGCTTCGTGCTTTTATTTACGACTAAAACAAAATAAGTGAAATGTTGAGTGTTTAGATCGTGGTGTTAGCGGGATGTTGCAGAGATAGCCTTTAGGGTCAACCGTTTTCCTAAATTTTTTTTTAATTAGAAAAAAAATTGCGTGATATTTGCCGAGACCCCCCCTCTCTCCAACGTAAGATTAAATGAGAATTTACTCGACCCCCTCCCCCCCTTAAATACCTCACGTAATTTATGGACGCCCCCTTAACAGATATAGTTTAGTGATTAATCCCTCTACTTGTAGCCTAAACCTTGATTACTAGCCCTGAACCTTCGGTCCATTTCAGAAAAAATTGATTTACAAAAACGTTTAAGTGAAAGCGTGTAATTTTATATTTATTTATTTCGTACATCTAACATAAATTATATATAACAGAAAAATTTTTACTATAGATATAGCCAATGATGGAATACTTAATATATACAAAAATGTTCCAAATTTACGAAAGGAAAAAAATAATAAAACATATTAAATAGATATAACCTAAGAACAGTCTAATTCGGCTGTGTTATGCGATGGCGTGAAAGTGAGGGTATGCACGTGAGGGTGTGCTCTTGATGCAGGTGGTACCCTATTGGATATTCTTAATACACCTTTTACGCATGTTCCGCGATAGCTTTATTTAATAACAGTGAGAAATAGTTTCGTAATCGAGTGGTATTACGAGGGATCTGTCATGGAACAATTACAAAACTTTTAAAGCTTTGTAATTGTTCCTTGTTTGGTTTGGTTATATCAAAATAAGTTTTAATTGCTTATTTGATTTGAAAGGCTCTATTAGAACATCGTAATCCTAAGCTCTCTCGTTAATTGTAGCTGCGGGGCTTAAAAGCATTTAATATAACAACAATAACTGTTTACGAATATAGATCTCAATAGTGTTAAATTGTACGAAATTGAGTTTTTCTCGCGAAACGTGACAATAATTTTGAAACTTTGTCAGCCTCCGGCGCCCAAGTTTGTGAACCGTTATTCCCTTGATAGTACTTAAATTATTATAGAATAGTACTAGGTTTACAGGGTTAATAGTTTATATATAACGTGATGTATTTAAGATAGAAGTCGTAAAATCTTTTAACCCCAGCTTTTGTCTTTTTAGTCTTTTGTTTTTATCCATCTCGAATATTATTTGAGAATAGTTGAATCTCCGCTTTAAATATCTCCTCTTGTATAAAGTGTTGACCTAGTAGTTATAACCTGTGACTCTCATTGAGATCGTAGGTTCCCCGGCTGTGCACAGCCGTGTGGGCAGCTGGAAAGAAAACATCGTGACGAAACCGGCATGCATGATGCAATAGTGAATAGACCCAAAAAGTCTACGGCGTGTGTCCAGGCACAGAAAGCTAAAGCATTTGTCTATTAAGAAATACAAATGATCAGGAAACAGATACAGAAATTAGACGCCCACACTTAAAAGGTTGTGCGCTACCGGTTTTCTTAAAATATACTACCACTTAGCTATGGAAGCGGACTAAATTAGATTACAATTCAATATTTTCATCTTATCTTAGAATTGGGCTCTAAAATAAAAATACGGGGTCAAATAGGGATATTTACATGGAGAGTTAGAAGAACGTTTTAGAGAAATCGTGTTCTCAAATTCAAGAATTTAAGTCAGCCCATATTTCACTTAACCCGCTAGTTAAATAACACTGTATTTTTATGAGTTAATTCGCTTTACTGTTCAAAATGTTCCTCAAGTTAAATAAGTATAAAATAAATAATGTTTTCTTTTGTAATATTTTGCACCGACGTCAATTCAATATACTTTTCTACAACTTTGACGTCCCGTGACTTGGAAAGTATAGATGAACATTTTTATTAAAGAAAAAATTTATTCGACATCAAGTAAATCTTAAACAAATATTTGTTTTCAAACAACTTGAGCTATTTTGATATAATTGGCTTTTACAGTTCTTAGCGCATGTGGGCGAGACGCCTCAAAAGCAATATTACCAAATTGTAATACTTAAAACTTAAATTGTTATTCGTCATATTTTCTTCTTTTTGATTTATTACTTATCAGATACTAAATGAGGTTTTTATTGCCTTATTACTTAGTGCGAAGTAATAAGATGTGTTGTAGAACTGTGTTATTAGTGCAACGTTAGCAGTCTTTGGGTGTAATGAATACGTTTTGTAAGCTTTAGACAGTGAAAAACTGTTATCGTTTTCATTTATCTGCCAAGTAACATTAGTGTGATAAAGACAAAACATTATATGAGCATTTGAGTTTTAGGTTTTTTTTAGGTAATTTAGGGTTTTTAGGTACCATTAGAAAACGTTGGTTAAGGTCCTTTAGAATTTGTTCTTTTTACTAGATATGCTAGGTGTTTAGAGCAGTGTTGGCCTAGTAACTTCAACGCGTGACTCTCATCCCTAAGGAAATAGGCTCGAGCCCCGGCTGTGCACCAATGGACTGTATATCTATGAGCGCGTTCAAAACCCGCTCGTACGATGAAGGAAAACATCGTGAGGAAACCGCCGTGCCTTAGACTCAAAATCTCAAAAAAATTATGTACCACAAAGAACGGTTCGGTGGCCGTCGATACACAATTCATATTAAAATAATAAGTCCTGAGTACATACCTCGTCAATGTCTCCTCACAGGAAAATAGGCACACAATAATATCAGCCGTAAGGATTTGGATTAGTGTTAGTATGGGCACAAAAAGAGGTTAGACCGAAGATAATTATTGATACCTTGCCTCAATAGTTCTCAAACACGCACTAAACACTCACTATACAATTTTAAATAGTGGACGTGTCTATAATCATCTATATTATATTTAACAAAAAGTATATATCCAAATAAAAAATGCTAGACGCACGAGAACACGTAACCCGACAAGCGCAACAATGACTAACTAAAAAATGATGTGTCGATCGGCCGTGTAAAAATATTTGAGATCACCCTCATCAAATTAAATAAAATTAAAATTATGTATTTCGAACAGTGTTGGACACAGAAGACTGATCCTAACTATTCTAACTATTAGAAAAAACAAATGATCACGAATCAGAAACAGAAATCTGAGGCCCAGATCTAAAAAGGTTGTAGCACCACTGGTTCTTTTTACAGGTGGGAGTTGTTATAAATTCTTGTCAACTCTAGTCATGTTTAAACGTTGATATTAATAAGCATATACTGTACCTACACTTGCTTTTGTTGTTGGGTGGTTTTAAAATCTTACCCACTTGGGATATCAAATTTTCATTATGAAACGTCTGGGTACAAACTTTCTTGTGTAGCCCGGAGGAGTAGAAATTCCTATAAATTTCTGAGAAAGCACCTAGTCACCTATCAACTTTGAAGGTTTATTAATTAGGCAAATTACTGTAAGTAAGTAATTTTAGCGTAATGAATTACATAGCTATAGGTATGTTAACTAAAGCTGGCGGCTTCAACACATTTACACTTTGTGCTTGTGTAGTGTCTGTGAATAAGCGCGAGACGTGATGTCAAACTGAAATACAATCATAAATACATCATGAATAGACTGTCCGTCGTGTATGAGTGGACTAAAATGTATAGCATGGCAAAAAAATCATATTTTGAAAAATACTGTATGTGAAATTGCATTAGTGTGAGTACTGTGAACCCGCCAGCTTTCGATAACCGACCTGAACTTATATTCGTGCGTTATATTTGACGTTTAGAGCTAAAATGTTGGAAGCGAAGATTCTATTTCATTATCATTATCTTTAAAAAGTTTTTTATTGTTTAGATGTCCGGATCTAATCTATTTGAAAAATAGTTTTTTTTTGACAAGGTATTATACTCATAGGAATCATAAAAGCAGATGTACAATGAGTAGAATTATGAGAGCTTAGAAAAATCGAGGGAATACTTTAAATTTTATGAAAACGCAAAGGGACTTGAATATTTTTTATAATTTATTCGGAATCGGTAACAGCTTTACAAGATTTTGTTTTAAATCATTCTGATTACTAGAGTAATAAATAATATAAATAGTAGAGATACGTAACTAAAGTTATACCAAACTTAATTTCCTTGTAATGACTAGATTTCCTACAACTCTCGCAATTCATAAAGCATTTTCTTTACGAATGAAGAAAGTTTTATTTGGAAGCTTATATAGACGTAAACTAATTTTGTTTAAGTAGTCTTGTTTGTTATCAAATTAATGTCGGTCGGGAAAAAGGGTCAGTGATTGAGCAGATGGATCAAGAAAACCCAAGAAAACTTTCTATTTTCTTACATATGTCATAAAAGTAGATAATATTATATTAAGACTGGCGGGAACTGTCTAATGATTTTAATCGATTCGGCATTTATAATTAAGTTATTCCTTCGTGAACAAAAATGTCCTTTGATTCCTTCAGAAATATTATAACAAATTGTTAATTGTTACTTGTCAACGATTAGTTTAAATACTAAAAACTAACTAGTTTTAGCTTTATTAGATTAACACTAAAGTAATAAAATATAAAACATACACAGACACACAACCACACACATACACATAATTTACACATACACACATATCCCATGTGGTTTCCTCTATATATTGTAATGTATTGTATTGTATAAGATCTTCTGTCGATCCGAAGTGGTGGAGGCCTGATGACCTGTAACACAGGTACTCTTACCTTTAGCAGGCATCAGTCTCACACAGACTAGCTTTTTCCATAAACAGAAGTAAGAATATAACTGTCACTTGCTTATGTCCTAAGTATAAGTTTTTGTGAGAAAATAAATAAATAAAATAATAAATTAGTTTAAATCAATATTTTCAGCTAATTCTCACGTTATGTGTTATAAGAAATATATAACATATAATTTAACGGGACTTTTATTAATAGGCTTCAGCGACCCTTATTGCATGCTGGGTATCCAGCCAGCGTCGCTGCCGGCTTCTCCCCGGGCGTCGGAAGATGAAGGTCGCAAACATGGCTTCAGGCTGAGCTTCAAACGGCGAGACGGGCGCCAGCAACGAGACAGTCTCGGCAGGTACTACGACTGACCGCGTTTTAACCTTTACCGATAATCGCCTTTTAACTTAAGCAGTATTTAAAATGATTCACTCATAAACAAAATTCAACGTTGAGAGGAGTTTAAACAAATCTCAAAATTTATACATATTGACAGACAAAATGGCCGATGCTTGTTATCAGCTTTGTAGTATTACTTTGATTATTTTATAAAGCACGAGAAAATTATTATATTAGACAATGTGATAGTGAATTGGGGCCCACGATACGATTTAAATTTAGTTAAACATCGTTCAGATGTTGAGAGCGGTTCAGGTATGAACTAGCTAGGCAGGCAACCTATATTTGACTAAATCGGAAATAGACAATGCAAGATCACATATTAAAGTGATTTAATTATCAAATATAATAATTTTATGGCAGGGGTTCTCTATAAAATTGGTCGATATCTACGTAGCTATTGCGTAAAATTAATAAACACAATTTACTCGACAGATTGCCAGCTCGATACATTCGCGCCACAAGTGTGCGACCTCACACTCTCTCGCCTAAGTGGAATGAAACATTCAAATTGTGAGTAATTTAATTTTTAACTTTAAAATAGTATAGTTCATTTTTTACGTCTCTCTGAATTCTGGAATTTTGAATACTTATTTATAGGTTTTTTAGGTAGATAGGTTCACAATTTTATAAACAAAAATAAGATACTTAATAATTACTGTGATGGATATCGGTAGTCTCTTCTTTAGTTAGGTTAGTTAACAGCTTAGTTAACCAACAGAGTTAACTTACTACTAACTGAGTCTTACTCATGCAGAACTTTTTGGTAAATATTCCTTTCTTTGAAATCCTACAGTTACTAGATATTTATTTTACGTACCTAAGATTCGTAGGTATATCCGCAACTTCTTAGGCATATAGAAGCCATTATATCTATATAAATAACTATATCTTCACGTACTGTACGTAAAGAAAGTACACAGAAATTGGTGTAAGACATTATTTTCATCTGTATTCCGATTTGCGTGGCTCGATAAAGATATATGCAGTAATATGTTTGCTGCTAAGGTGGGACTGAATTAAATTTTCGTTTATCACAGTGATATAGACGATATATCATCGGATGTTCTACACCTGGATATCTGGGATCATGATGACGAGAGCTCAGTCCTGGATGCAGTATCTCGGCTTAATGAGGTGCGAGGTGTTCGTGGGCTGGGCCGTTTCTTCAAGCAGGTCTGCCAAAGCGCTAGGCAGGGAAGCCAGGATGATTTCCTTGGTTAGTTTCAAATTTTATTTATTTTATTTTGTTAGTATGCAACGATTAATATAGTAACGAAAACGATCTCTATGACGGTCCGGCGTGTAAAGATAATTTATTTTCAAAAACACCGTAAAATATATTGATTTACTTCGCATTTTGAAGCTAGTTTGGAGGTATAACCCACAGATGCGGCATAGAATTCTGTGAAAGGCGGGAAAATCTATTATCACTAGACCATAGATTTTATATTTTTTTACCGCATACAAAGAACAAAACAACGTACTGATTAAACATTCTATATTTGAAATTGAATTTTCACTTTATTCAGCAACACAATTTAAATCTCAATTACATGCGAGGCGAGTGTAAACATTCAAAGTACCCAATTCGTGTTTAAATGAACATTAAAGTACAATATTTGTTAACGAGGCCAAACAAACCTTTATCAATTATTTGTAAAAGAGGTAATATATTCTGAAAAGGTGCCCTAATTGGTGCGCATTTTCATATTGGCATTTTCTTACATATGATAGTCATCAAAGGAGAATGTTGTAGTAATAATTGTTACACGCTTTATATTAGCTTCACCTGTATGTATGTATGTATGTATGTAACCGACTCCTTCGGACTCGATTTTGACCCACATTAAACGGACAAACTTAATTCAAACTTTGTACACTTATAAAGAATCAGCGACAATATAATAATTTCATAGGTTTATCTCGAAAAAACAATGAATTTTTTTTTAAGTCCACAAAGCAATACGATTAAATTGAGACAACAAATTGCTGCTAGGACTAAAAAGTGGAAAATAAATATAGTTAAAAAAAACTAAAAAACACGCTTTTAAAGCACATCAAACTAAAAAGTGAAAAATAATTCCTAATTTAGGCTGAAAATGGTAATGAACAAAAAATACTGGTATTATTGTGAAAAAGCGTGGCGCGTTCTGTGCCATATTTTTCGTCTATCGAGCAACCCACGCTTGTTCACAATAATACCAGTATTTTTTGTTTATTACCATTTTCCGCCTAAATTAGGAATTATTTTAATTACAAATCACGTTATGAAGTTACTGTTGGCAACGGAAGTTGTAGTCTTACTCGTTATCAGTATGTGTAACTTGGAACAGTTACTGTACAAGTGATACGTCTATTGAATACTTCCTTAACTCAATGTGTATGAAGATTACTCTGTTTAATTATGATATGTTGATGAATTATGACATAATTTTAGAAAGGACACCATAGCTAGTCTCCTGCAAATAATTTTCTTTAAATTATTTTTTTGTAATGCACGATGACAAGACTTTAATAATTTAGTTTATTAATTAGAGACTATAGAACCTATACTAATTGTTTTGTTAACTCTGTTAAGTATTTGTTTTAAAATTCATAATTTCAATAATGCGCATTCACACTTCTCTAAACAAGATGGCGTCGCGAACGTGGAATGGGACGTCATAGGAACTGGCTACGACGTCCCATTCCACGTAATCAAACTTCAAATTTCAAAGTCTTAATTATCATTCTTAAAAAACCCAATTACACATTTTATTTGATCAGAATCAGTGTTCAACGAAATTAAACTCTAAATATTAGGTCTATATAGGCGAAGACATATATTTTACAACGAGCTACGTCATTGTTGATTTGTCTAATCTGTGACGTAAGAAAATTAAAATATTTTGAATTGATTTTATAAATAAATCATAAGTTATTTTTAAAGCAATGTTTTATACGGAATAGTCTCAACAACACTTGCTTTTTCATACTTTCAAACAGCCTCTCGATTAACGACTACATATTATTCAGTCTACATATATGGTTTTCTCATATTAAATTTACATGTGAAGTTAGTGAAATATTTTTACGGCAAATGCATGAAATGCGAATGCGCATTGAAAAATTGGATTTAACAAGATTGATGGTAGCGCGGATCCAATATTTATTTAGCAGGAAAACGTTTGAAATACACGTCAAACGGGAAATTATACTGTAACATGTATAGTCTAGTCGACAAGTCGAAAATGGAACAAAATAGAGATACTACTCCTAAAATTATGTGCGATAGCTCATTGGATCCGGAATGGCGTCTAGAAAAATGTGCTAAAAGCGTGTATTAGCACATAAAAAATTGCAAAAGTTATAGACCATTAAAGATGAAAAAATAATGGCATTTAGTTTTTTGCCAATATTTAATAAACTATTAATATTTAAGAAATTTCAAATAAAGATTCTGAAAGAGGAGGAAATTTCTAATAAAAAACTCCTGACTCCCAGAACTCTATCTCCATTATTTATAATGTTAATTTAACGCTGAAAATAGGTCTGCGGGTGACATTTTTAGGATTCGCGCGTGGCGTCAAAAGCGACTACGGCACATTAATTAATTTATTTAAGGTATTGAATATTTTTTTTTAAATTTGAAAAAATTATGGTGTGTTCTGAACACTATAATTAATTTATTCCCGTTGAAAATTTTACTTAAAGTTAATTTTTCAACAAGTTAAATAATTGTTAACTAACGAAATTTTCTCGAACGACCGTCTTAATTGTAAGTGAAAAAAAATGTTTAAATAATGGTCGTAAAAATATTTCGCTTCGTAGAGCCTTTCTTACATACATACTTAACAAGATCGTGCCATAAAAGTTAAAAAAATATTTATACTTTGTTTATAACAATTTTTTTACTTAAACAAAAACTTAAAAATCCATGTAATGATGTTAAAAAAAAAATTTTTTTTCTCAATCATCATATAATCGTTTTTTTATTAATACAAGATATTTATTGATTTGCAACAAAAAAAATTCCCGCCATTTGTTGATAATTTTTTTTTAAACAAATTGATTAAATCAATATTTTTTTTAAAAATTTTAACACAACTTTATTACATTAAAATTTTTATGATTTTTAAAAAAAAAATTTTTCCTTAATAACAATTTTTAATTATTTATAATCGTTTTTTTTTAATTTTCTATTGTTTAAATAATTAGTTAAGAAATTTTTTTTTTCCTAAAAATCATAATTGACAGTCTTCTATAAAGTAAAAGAAAAAAAATTTTTTTTTAATCAACAATTCTATTGTTTATTAACTTACCAATTTGTTATAAACAAATATTCAACTTTTGTTTATTTTTTTTCTAAAACTTCTAAAATTAACAAAAACAACCATATATAACAAAGTATAGAAAAATTTTTTTTGTAAATTTTTTGATTATCATGAATATTACTTTTATTTAAAATTAAAAAATTTTTTTTCTAGACTACTAGTCTAGTCGACAAGTCGAAAATGGAACAAAATAGAGATACTACTCCTAAAATTATGTGCGATAGCTCATTGGATCCGGAATGGCGTCTAGAAAAATGTGCTAAAAGCGTGTATTAGCACATAAAAAATTGCAAAAGTTATAGACCATTAAAGATGAAAAAATAATGGCATTTAGTTTTTTGCTAATATTTAATAAACTATTAATATTTAAGAAATTTCAAATAAAGATTCTGAAAGAAGAGGAAATTTCCAATAAAAAACAAAGTATAGAAAAATTTTTTTTGTAAATTTTTTGATTATCATGTATATTACTTTTATTTAAAATTAAAAAATTTTTTTTCTATACTTTGTTATATATGGTTGTTTTTGTTAATTTTAGAAGTTTTAGAAAAAAAATAAACAAAAGTTGAATATTTGTTTATAACAAATTGGTAAGTTAATAAACAATAGAATTGTTGATTAAAAAAATTTTTTTTTCTGTTACTTTATAGAAGACTGTCAATTATGATTTTTAGGAAAAAAAAAATTTCTTAACTAATTATTTAAACAATAGAAAATTAAAAAAAACGATTATAAACAATTAAAAATTGTTATTAAGGAAATTTTTTTTTTTTTTAAATCATAAAAATTTTAATGTAATAAAGTTGTGTTAAAATTTTTTTTTAAAATATTGATTTAATCAATTTGTTTAAAAAAAAATTATCAACAAATGGCGGGAATTTTTTTTTTTGCAAATCAATAAATATCTTGTATTAATAAAAAAACGATTATATGATGATTGAGAAAAAAAAAATTTTTTTTAACATCATTACATGGATTTTTAAGTTTTTGTTTAAGTAAAAAAATTGTTATAAACAAAGTATAAATATTTTTTTAACTTTTATGGCACGATCTTGTCAAGTATGTATGTAAGAAAGGCTCTACGAAGCGAAATATTTTTACGACCATTATTTAAACATTTTTTTTCACTTACAATTAAGACGGTCGTTTGAGAAAATTTCGTTAGTTAACAATTATTTAACTTGTTGAAAAATTAACTTTAAGTAAAATTTTCAACGGGAATAAATTAATTATAGTGTTCAGAATACACCATAATTTTTTCAAATTTAAAAAAAAATATTCAATACCTTAAATAAATTAATTAATGTGTCGTAGTCGCTTTTGACGCCACGCGCGAATCCTAAAAATGTCACCCGCAGACCTATTTTCAGCGTTAAATTAACATTATAAATAATGGAGATAGAGTTCTGGGAGTCAGGAGTTTTTTATTGGAAATTTCCTCTTCTTTCAGAATCTTTATTTGAAATTTCTTAAATATTAATAGTTTATTAAATATTGGCAAAAAACTAAATGCCATTATTTTTTCATCTTTAATGGTCTATAACTTTTGCAATTTTTTATGTGCTAATACACGCTTTTAGCACATTTTTCTAGACGTCATTCCGGATCCAATGAGCTATCGCACATAATTTTAGGAGTAGTATCTCTATTTTGTTCCATTTTCAACTTGTCGACTAGACTATAGTACGTACGGATGGCAAAGGCTCCGACCGATAGCCGGAAAAACCAATACAACCAACCTTGCAGATTCTAAATTTGATTTTATATATTAAACATATTATATTAATAAATAAATATATTAAATTAAATTTTTATCTTTATACTCTCCTACTCGACTAATAAATTAAGCTGACAAAAGACGATCGGAGAAATTCAAAAAAGTACTTTTTTATCTTAAAATGATAATTTTGAACGAATTTTGTGAATTGTTTTTAATAGGCATTGAGATTAGTAAGCGTCGATACGCGTTTTAGACACACTTAGCATTTAATATTATTTCTTATCTTTACCTATTTATGAGCATTAGTAGGGTATTCCTTAAAATACGCTAATTGCGCATTAACGTTAAAAGTTTTGGTTCATTTGCATTCAGAAATAGGCCAATTAAAATTTTGTACGCAGAACTTAGTGCACGTCTGAACCTCAGAATGGATTCAGAAAGGATTGACTCAGAAGAGATGCTTGAACTTCAGGCAAACGGTTTACTTATAAACGTGTTAAAACAGTTGTAACTTTCTGCTGAAAACATATAATCATAGTTCTGTTTAAGTACTTGGGTATTCATTCGTCAAGAAGTCGATAGCTGCAAAGGAGTTAATTTTAATTAACCTTTTATTCTAACCTTATACGGTCGCCAATAGAGATTGATAATATATTATATATTACTTCGTAGGGTGTGTAAACATTCCATTACGAGAGATCCCATCTACTGGAGTGGAGGCGTGGTACAAGTTGGATGCTCGATCCCAACGCTCATCTGTTCAAGGCCGTATTCGGCTTAGGCTTTGGCTGTCTGCCAGAGAGGCTGGTAGACACGATGACGATAACTGGCAACAGGTAATCCACTGTTTATTTACCTCTGAGTATATATGGTCTCTATTTTTCTAGAAAGCGTTTATTGTTATGTTTAGACATTTAATCTCTTTGATCGTCTAGATTAAAGTTATACATAAAATAGTGTGATTCATATTTTGTTTTTTATACATTGATAGTGATACCACTGCTCATGGACACGCACACTACCAAAAAGTCTTTTAAGAACAAGTACACCTGTTCTAGAAGGATTCTTAGTCGTATTGTTTCGGAAATATCTTGGTGGGTAACTGGTTCCACATAGTGGACTTGCGCGACAAAAAGTGCCTTAGAAATCGGCCAGTTGTGGAACGACGGATGTCGAGGTGATACGAGTGGAATTCGTATTCTGCTCGATATCCGACGATGAAACTTGTAGTCTAAGGTAATCAATCTTCTATGGTATAAAGGTATATTTTTTCTGTTATCTGCAAATAAATGCCCACCTTATAAAAGTTAAATTAAAAAAAAGGGCGTGTACGCGCGTAAGAAGTTATACTTCTTTGGCATTATTAAAAATAGTTTTTGATTGCAAGCAAATAATTAATTACAATTAAATAATCAAAAACTGGAAAAGGAGTCATTATAGTCAATAAAGTTCAGTTTACATTTGAAAAATTCAATAAATAAATATTTATTATTATTCTCTTACATTCAGTGTAACATAAATTCTTTTATTATTCGAATGTTGTTTTTAAATTATGTCCAATGCCGTAGCATCTTCCGTGGGCATCTTCATTCTGTTAATTTTGTGTAACGGTGCACGCGCATCGTAAAATTTCACACTCATCAATTTTTCATAACGTGCCTAAAGAAGTATAACTTCAAAAATAACTTGATTCGACAAAACTGGAATAAATATGTTAGAAAATTGTCAGCGAGCTTTTAATTTCTATCTAAAACCGCGCAGCTATATTGCGGTGTCAGTGTGATAGTGAAATGAAAAACAATTTGCGGATTTCAGAGGGAAAATTGAAAAATACACAAAAGCGGTGAACGTCAATGCATATGCAGAGTAAATTTATCATTGCGGTTTAAAGCAGATATTAAATCTATAAAGCTTCTGTCCATTACATAATAACACAATATATTATTTCCATAAAATAGTGAATCGCAGATATTTTGTTTTAAGGAAGAATGGTTTATATTAGATCTTGGAAGTCCTCTATCGCCCTAATACGACATTTTAGAAAATAATTTCTATAATATTATTATATATAACTACATATTGTGCAGACTTTTAATTGTGTACTGAGTATTCCTATTGAAAAACTAAATATTATCTACAAATTATCTACTAGACTTCTTTACAATTGTACAAAATTTCTTTATTTATCTATTTATTTATAAGCTCTAAAACGTGTATGCATAAAATTATTCAAGAAAATATGACATCACAAATTTTACACACATACACATCAATTTTATTAGAACATAAGCAAGCTAGCAAGGGCAAAAATTCAACAAGCAACCATAAAATAATAATAATAATAATAACTAAAAATACATGATTAGGTTTTCATTTAGAGCATGATAAACAAAGTTATGGTAAGTTGGAAGACTGTTATAAAATATATCAATATTTTCATCAATGTTAGTAATCAAGTTGTAAGAGCGAGATAGTCTATGCACTGGACCATTGAAATATGCAGATAACCGAGCCGTAGGTACGTATAGAAGTCTTTTAGTAGTAGTAACTCTAGGATGAGTATAAAGTTAAATATTTTATACAAATAAACTGAAAAATGAAGTCACGTCGGAGTTTTAGAGTTAACTTGAAATAGTCCAAACAAGCCTCGTACGTTTGCAAAAGACCACGCAAGTGTAGACGTTTGCAAAGCTTTCTAAGGAAACGTTTTTTACTGTTTCAATAGTTTTACTGTGCATTTGGAATGTGGTGAGCAGATTACAGTAGCATACTCTAAAATACTACGGACTAGTGATTTGTAAAGAGTTAGTGCCTTGCGATTCTGTAACTCACTTTCCGAACTCACACAGCGGTTTTCACAGCGGTGGTCGCGCTCAAACCAAGGATTGGTTGGATCGCAAGGCTATACTTTGATCGTTTGTAAAGGATGAAGAGGACCTTAATACGAAACCTAGCATTTTATTTGCTTCGTTGGCAACTGTTTGCGTGTGCTCACTGAAATTCAGTTTTTGATCTAAATTAAATGAGATAGAGATTCGTGATTAGGCCGCCCCCACGTATCGTATACGAAATGACTTTTTCTATCGTGCGAAGTAAAGTAATAAACAACCTGTTATTTAATGCTATTCAACAAGTAGTTGAAATACGTCGAGGTTATCAAAGAATAATGTGAGGATTGATTGTTAGACATAAAAAGCTGTTGACCGCACATAACCTGGGGCCATACGGTTTAATAGCTTTCAGCGTGAGGCCTATAAAAGTTTTATGTTTTACGCAGTAGTTTAGCAGATTGGCAATATGCCTTGAAGTACCATTATGTTATTAAGCACATACCTAGTTTAATTGCGTTGTTATGTCTGGCTTATTGCAAAGACTGCGACGCTTCACATTCTCGTCATTTTCGTAATTAATTTAACGTAAGCGATCGATACTTCATTGGCGCACATTCGTGTGTCATCATTTTATGAGCCGCAAAGTGATTTTAATCGCGTAAATCTTTCAAATTCAAACGGAAGTTCTTGTGAAATTATTTAAGCGTTGAAAGCATAAATAATTAATTTCACTTAAGTTAGATTACATAAAACAGAATCGCTTCATAAGCTCCTTCAGGCAACCAGGTATTGAAAGCTCTTAATGTGGAAAGTGCAAAATATAAAATTAATAGCAACGACTTTTTAATGTTGCTAAAATAATATTATAGTAGTCCGTCAGTAGCATTTTAATAGTATAAGATTTTTTTAAATCGAACCAGTTTAGTTTCTTTAAAATATTAGTACAGATAAGCAGAATTTATAGTAAAGTAAATAGTATTAATTATATAAGTTAAACAAATGAAGAGTTTCCTTTGCAAAATGATAACAGATGGCATCTTGAATGTCATTCCCAGGCCGCCCTAACATATCCGCTGAGTGAACATCGTTGGCCTCGCGTAATAAGTGAGTCAGCGAGTGAAGCGAAATTGCGATTACACGATAAATCCAATTCATTCCCCTGGCGTACTTTATTCACTTTACATTCAATGGGACCGGCGTTTTTGGGTAGATCTTCAAATTTTAGATAATAATCTATGCTGTGGAGGTTTTCTTGGCCAAACGGAAAATTATAGTACTTTTATCGAATCTTAGCATTTATTGATTGGAACTAGAGAAGATGTTTACTGAAAGAATTGCTTACACATAAGTTTCTGAAGTATTTCCAAAGCAATTCGACTTAGGGTCCTTCAAGAAAAGACCGTGCCAATTCTTAAAAGGCCAACAACTCACTCGCGAGACCTCTGGCATTGAGCGCGTCCCATTCGCGTCACTTAACCTCAGTTGAGCCTCCTGCCAGTTTGGGCAAACTGTTCTATAATAAAAAAGTTAATCAAAAATATACATCAAATATTAAGGAGGAAAATGAGTTGAAGTCTTGTTATTAAACAAAATGTATCTATAGCATATTTTTTACGTGTTCGATCTTCGGTGAAATATTAATTTTTAATAACTACCCACTTATAAACATAAAATCGTTAAATATGAAGCTGCAGCCGTGCGATTCTGTAACTCACTTTTTGAACTCATACAGCGGTTTTCGCATCAGTCGTGAAGTCACCTTTTTAGAATGTCAAATCATAAAATGACTGCTTCACGACTGATTTGAGAGCAACCGCCGATGCGAAAACCGCTGTGTGAGTTCAAAAAGTGAGTTACAGAATCGCAGGGCAGAAATCTTTATCAAATTCCAATCTGTTACGAGATGAATAAAAAGCAACTTAATCATAATGAGTGTACTTAATGTTAAAGCTTCAATGTATTACCAATATTGAGTAAATCCTAATTAACAAATCTACATAGGAGCTATTTCCGAGACTTTCTGTGCTTCCGATGAATCGAACGTTTAAAAAAGTAACTAAACGAAACGTCAATGATCAAAGTAGCGTAGCGTGCCGGTGTAATTTAAAACTTAATGAAGTCTAGATACAGGTGCAATGATTCACAGTCATTAATTGCACATGCGTTATAAATCGTACTAAGAAGGGAGTAATATAGAAAGTATTCCATAAGGGAGCGTTCAAGTATTACGTAACGCAATTTGAGGGGAGGGGGGAGAGTCTTCAGCACAATTGTGCCAAAAAATGCCAACGAAATTTGGAAAACGGCTAAAGAAAAACTAAAAAACAAAGAATTTTTTTTAAGAACATATAAAGGATGTTATACATATAACTTAAAAATCTCTTCTTTTGTTTATTACAACTGCAAACGCAATTAATACAATAACAAAGGTATTACTTTGTTAAACATGATTGTGTCTTTAATGGTTAAATGTGACGTAACGTTAGGGGGGGGGGGGGGGATAGAAAAACGTTATGGTGCGTTACATGCGTTACGTAATACTTGAACGCTCCCAAAGCCTCAATTAGTGAAATAATGTTTTCTCACGTTTCTTTATTTGTTGAAAGTGATAAGTAGAACATATTGTATTTTATATTTAGCTAGTTACTAATATATCCCTAAGATCATTACTTATTTATTGAACACTTGTTGTATAAACATACTACAGTACAGTTTTTGAAAGGTAACAAATAGCCTTCGCATACGAGCTGCTTGAAATGAGGATAATAAAAAAGAATATTCTAAAGTGTGTATAAAGTACAAAATTAAAGTACCTATCTGATTTTTTCTTTTGTTTTCTTTTAAATTTTGAACTCAAAATGATATCCTCTAAAGGTACGTCAACATGAGCGCCTATTTGGAGTTCTACTAGCCCACGAAGTTGAAACAGCGGCTAACATTGCATGTGAGGGCGCTGAGAGTGACAGCCACGCGTGGGAAGGTGATCTTTGTGGGGCAGCTCAAACATTGTTGCATCAGCACGCCGTACAGGGGGATATGAGTTCCCTGCAGGCAGCGATTGCTCGCTTTGCAGCAGCTTGCAGACTTAACAGCGAGGCTCCTCTTGATCCAAAGTAAGTTTTTCAATTGTTTTAACAGTATATACAGAATAAGTCGTTCTCCGCGTTATTTGGCCATATCATGCTTTTTTAAAAAGTTCGCGCGCGTTCAAAAACCTACAACAAAGATTGCCGCGTATGACGCTGGTGAGTTAATTTTAAGGAACTATAATACCGTAAATTTTAAACTTTGAGCAGCCTTGCGATTCTGTAATTCATTACAAGGTGGGAGCTTGTAGTTTATTGTTTATCAGAATGCCAAATCGTAATATGACTGCTTCACGACTGATATCAGCGCGACCGCCGCTGCGAAAACCGCTGTGCGAGTTCGAAAAGTGAGTTACAGAATCGCAAGGCAGCAATTGAGAAATATTCGTTATTAAAAATGGAGAGCTATTAAAATACTTAAAACATTCCATAAGCATGTGAAAATACTGACTTCAAAGAAGTTAATAATTACTAATTCAATTCACAACCTGTATTTCCTAAACATACGCTTTGTAAGTAAATACATTTATGGATACTAAAATAACGGTTGTTCATGTTTATCAATAACTTCCATAAATGAGCTGTTTTCATCGGCTTCCTGCCATGAATTAATTTAATCATGAATCGACGTGATCCAGAAATTGAATCACGTGAATGCATGCCCGCTAGAGCGACTTTGTTCTCGTATATTGCATTACTGGTGACGTAAATGCATCTACAATTCAATTTCCTCAGTATAATTAATCGAACAGTGTTTATGAAGGCACCTTTCATCTGTTTTTGACGTTATTAAAGCTAGGTATATTTGCTAAACAAACTAGTTGATTTTCTTCAATTTATTCGATGATTTTTTTTTGATTGTATGAACAAAAGTTGTTTGAGCAGTGTTGGCGTAGTGGCTTCAGCGTGCGACTCTCATCCCTGAGGTCGTAGTCTCGATGAACATCTGTGCCCAAATGGACTATTTTTCTATGTGCGCATTTAACATTCGATCCAACGGTGAAGGAAAACATCGTGAGGACCGGCTCGCCCTAAGGAAAACCCTTTTCAAAAGGCAAAAAAGAATTTTTGGGCTTAGACCCAAAAAGTCTTTTTTGACGGTGTCTGCAGGCACAGGAGGTTGATCACCTCCTTGCCTATTAGAAAGACAAATTACCATAAAACAGATACAAATCTGAGGCCCAGACCGAAAAAGGTCACTGATAATTTTTTTTTATATTAACAAACGACATTTAGATTTTATTTAAACAATCGAAGTATTTTTATGTGACTGTTAATAAAGTTTATATATAAAATTACAAAAAGTCATCGTAGATTCGACCACAACGGCTTAGCTCTATTGTAACGGGCCATGTACATGAAGACACTATTGTGGGCGTAGACAAAACTGAAACTCCATTCCATAACTGTCATTACCCGATGGGGCGGATGTCCGACATGTCCGGAGTATTACGAGAATATACACTGTACATATATCCCTACTAGTTTTCTTTTTTTTCTGTATAAAAAAAATCGAATTTCAATTAACATAAGACTTAATAATTGTAATATCACCCAGAAGTTTGCAGCGTATGAAATCAACTTGAAGTACGTAGAATGATATGGACTTCGAAGTTTCGAAGTTTGTCTCCAGGTGTTAGCTATTAAGGGCCTGAAACTTGGTGAAACTTGGAATCACGCTTTTCGCTAGGATTATTACTGTTTATTACTATCCAATGTCTCCTCTGTACTTATAAACAGTATTTTATCTTACTAAAGTTATATAATTTCTAACACTGCTCGGCCTGGTGGTATATCGTGCGACATCTATCCCTGATGTCGTAGGTTCAAACCCGGCTGTGCACCAAAAGACATTCTATCTATGCGCGCATTTGACACGTGAGGAAACCGGCATGCATTGTGGACCAAAAAGTAGACGACCTGATCACCTACTTGTATTATTAGAAATACACCTGTTCTCGAAATACACTGTATTTTTTTATATGATTTCGATTTTTATATAAAGACTAATTGAATAATATATAATAATATTAAATAATATATTTTGAAAGAAATACATGATATATAACTTTGACTTTTAACTTTTTACAATAATATTTTATTTTTAAAAATAAACTTTTTTTTATCATAATTACTGAATATATACAATTTTGAACACTATTGCCATAGGTAGAGCACCTCTGTAAAGGAATAAAGAAAAAACAAATGCAAAACCTTGTGTTCTTTTTTTAAATTAATTTTTTTGAGGATTCCATTTTCAAATCTTATTAAAAAAATCTATAGGTATATGTTCAAACTGCTCAACGAACTGGAAAGAGCATGGTGCGCCAGCGAGGCTTTAGTTGGAAGTGGAAGTGGTGATGCCGGCACGTGCGCATCTAGAGATGAAGAGCGTTGGTTAGCTGATTGTTTTGGCGAGTTGGTTGAACGGGCCTTACACCAGCTGAGGCTTCACCGGGATCTATACCCAGTACTTCATCACCTAAGTTTGAACAAGTAAGTTGTTTGTAAGCGTTATGATTTTTGTAATAATCATCTATGTGTACGCTTATATCACATCCTCAATAGAATCGTTTAGAGTACACAATTGTAACTATTTATTATATCATTAAAATTATGAAATTGTACCGAAGTTTTGCGGATCAACAAATGGTCCGTGACAACGAACGTGACGTGAACGTGAACGAATAATAATTATAATGAAATTGTGACAGTCAAACGAGTTTTTATCTAGTTTAAAATAAATAAATTATCAGCTATTATATTCTGTAAATTTCACTATTCACATTTCTTTTCTTGTCTTTAGCTACTGGAAGATGGATTAATTAATTTGTTTTCTTTACAATAAAATAATTTACACGATTATATTATTACGAAGTATTTTATAATATGTAAAAAATGCATACGATGTTTACAATAATGAAACGAAATAGTAAATGTGTTGTTTGTTATTCCAATGCTTTAATGTTATACTTATAAAACAAAGACCTTTACACTCCTTCAGTACTCAAAATGATATTCACCAAAAGTGTAATTCCTGAATATGATGTGTATTCATGGCAAACACGAAATCCACGCGCCAATTTATACATAAATGAAATGTATTAATTAATATTAAATCCGTCTCAAGAAACTGTTGAAGCAACGCCAATTAGAGTTGCAACAGTTTGTTGTTGCTTATTTATAATCCAGATTATTCCACTTGGTACTGTATTAATGAAGCTCGCTGAACAACATCCTACGCAAATATTGGAGTGGAAAGAGTAGACATCTTTGTAAAGGAAAATAAAAGTTAATAAATACACATTGTTCAATTAGACCTACATTCAACTAAGTCTAAATGGTTCTAAATATTTGTAGAAAAGGCACAGTTTAAAGCTAATCCATAGACAAATAAGATGACATTGATCAAAATTGGTCTATTCGTAGACGGAGGTGATTGTGTTTTTTTTTTTGTTTTTTTTATTGGAGAATTCACGCCAATTGACCTAGTCTCATGCTAAGCTAGTGAAGCTTGTGTTATGGGAACTATGCAACGGATATACATACATATTATACATCGATAGACTTAACACATATAAATACATATTTAAACACCCAAGACCTAAGCACAACACCAAATGCTCATCACATCGATGTTTGTCTCAGCCGGGGATCGAACCCGGGACCCATGGATTCGCAGTCAGGGGTACTAACCACTAGACCAATGAGCCGTGTTTTGGATGAACTTATAAGCTACACAGAAGGATAAAGACGCAAGGAGGAAGTGGCTATTTGATACCTTCTTCTTTCCTTGTATCTTTGTATTTAATTTCGAAAAAAAAGTAGTGATAGGAGCGTACCATACTCGTAGCTATGTGAAGCTTATACTGGTATGAATAAGTGACTTTGTGCCCCTTGAATATTATTTTATTATTAAAAACACTTCTAAGACAAATTGTAAAATTAACAGATTAGAATATCTCCTGCGGTGTTTGAACCAGCTGTCGCAGATGAAAGCTTTTTGGCGTTGCTGTCCATTTAGCAAGGAAATGAGGTAAGTGAATTGAGACGTGAGACGCGGCAAAAATGCTCGCATTATAATTAAAAATTGTTTCACATTTTACTATGATTTAAAATGTAAAAACACAACCTGTCTTAAGGAGCATTGAAAATCGGAAAATCTTGCTGCATACCAAAGTTATATTTCTTTTTATATTATTTTTTAAATGTAAATGGAATGTTATGTAATGTGGCTGAATAAATGTTCTCTTTCTTTTTATTATCTTTAGTAGTTTATCAAGAAAATAATTACCAAACTTGTATTATAAACGTATGTTTAGTAGTTCGCGGGTCCTTAATGTGATTTTACTTAGCCTACCTTTTTACGTAGTTCATACCAACTTGGAACATTTTGCTATGCTACACCAGAGACTGTTCGGTTTTCCGGAATGAAAGCTTTTTAGGTTTTTCTGTGAATTTTTCTATATATATAAACCTCAGAGTCCAGTTCCAGTCGTAAGATTTTAATTAACAAATAAAAAATAGGGATTTATCGTAGAGAGGTGAAAATTAAGGGTTTTATGTATTTTTGCTGTATCATAGAAAAATAAAAATAAAAAAAATTATCTAAAAAATTAAATTTTAGGGGTGGACGTAGTAGCTGATTCTCAGACTTACTGAATATGCATCTAAAATTTCATAAGACTTGGTCGATCCGTTTCGGAGGAGTATGGGAACGAACATTGTGACACGAGAATTTTATATATCAGATAAATATGTATTTATAATTTCATTTGACGTAATTAGCACACAAGTCGCTGCAAAATTATAAATGAAATTTGATAAGATCGAAACTCTGCTTATTAAGCATAAGTCCCTTAGTAGTCAATTAGGTAATAACGAACAAGGAATTTCATGATACCGTGTTCTCTTGGGGTAAAGTTAATAGGCAACCATATTAGCGAGGATCCTATAATACACTATTTTAATTAAAGATAGGCGAAACCTTGGAACCACAAATTAATCGGATTCAAAGGTACGAGTTTATCTAAATTAATCTTTATTTCGGCAGAGATTGCGACTGAACGGTTTCTTAGAAACCTGTTATTTATCTTCATTGTCCCTTTATTTTCATTCAAGTTAAACTCCGTAATGATTTTGCTAACATTGTGTACCCGTTCTGATTGAAGTTTAATTTAGTGTTAGTACCTCGAAAGCAATATTTAAAGACTTTATTTTCTCAAAAGGACAAAAAATTTCACTTACATAAGAATAATACTCTAGATTAACATAACATGGTAGTCGTTCTTAAAATAATCAAAATAAAAGATAGCCGTACATGGAATAAACTTAAAAATAAAAGTAACCAAAGAAATATGAATTAATTAATTAATAAAAGTAAGTAAGTAAGTAAAAATAAAAGTAATTTTAAGAAATGAATTTAAAAGTAATTTTGTTAAACATATTCACTTAGCTTCGATTTGAATGAATTGATAGAAGTAATATTTTTTATATGTTATATGTTTAATATTTAAATAAATCTTCTTTTCTTTTCTTAGTTCCAAGTGCTTTATAGCAGTTGTAGTCGGCGTAATACTGTAATTTTACTTATCTTCTTCTTTTGGTCTACACTCACTAAAAATATAGCCAAAAATCAAATATGCATTCGTAACATTGAGAAATCATGATTGATTATGGTAATAGGCATGTCCTATAGTTTATACTATGATTACTCACAAATATTTTTGATTTCATCCTAATAATTTGTATACAGAAGTGAAATAGTAGGAGCTCTTCGCAAGGGAACAGCTGAATGGTACGACGCGCTGTGTGCCCAAGATACGGAGTCAGAACGCGGTGAAGACCTAGTCAACCTCATCACGCTAGTCCAAATTGACCTTCAACAAGGGCTTACGTACTATCACCCGTTATTTGAAACGTGAGTAAATCATGTATAATTTATTGGAGTAACAAAAATGTTCACAAAACAGATTCAGAAATCTAAGGCCAATACCTAGAGGTAGCGCCAGTGCTTATTTTTGTTATAGAGACTTGAGGTTTCTTTCATGTTTTCTAAAATTTAATATTGTTATACACTGAAAACATTATTTTTTTTATTATAGAACAAACAACGTACCCTACTTCAACGTGGTGTTCACACAAATCGATAAAATGGTAAGTCCTTAGCCCAGTTTGATAAAAATAAATATTTCCACTAAAATAACCAATTTTAAACAAAGCTTTGAATATGCAAAATGGAAAATTCAAAATACAATGATGTAAAACAAAATAGGGATTTGCAAACTGGGTTTGAAGCCTCGGGGCGTGAGAATATACACGTTGCAATGCCTCACTCGCTTTAACTTTACGCCATTGCGAACAATGATACAAATATATTATGTCATAACATGCATTTCAGTTCTATTTTTGAATTATATTGCAAACTAGCGGACCCGACAGACGTTGTCCTGTCTTAACTATGAATATTGATTTCAAATTGGTATAATTAATTAAAAAATATTTCAGAAACAAAGTTTTATTATTCTAATGCTTTATGTTATACAACATTCTTTGTTTGTTTTTCTGGCTCGCATATTATTATATTATCAATATAATAACTCCGATCGAAGCATTTATTTTAAACGATATTCATTTTTCTTACATTTTGACGATATTTGCAGCACGCGTTCTGTCAATGTTGTCAAACGCCATAAGGTTACATCAAAAAGTTCGAATTGTATGTTGGTTAAGTATTCTTAAATTTTCTAATTTTCCGCCCAATTTTTATCGTTTTTTCTTTTATAAGAACCTTCTCCTGACAATTACAAACACAACAAAATAAAAATCAGACAAATCGGTCAAGCCGTTTTCATGTTATGTCGTGACAACGGAAAACGGGTTTCATTTTTATATATATAGATGTCTCTTCAGCGAGGCTTATATATAAGATTTAAATTCATATTCAGACTTAAAGCTATAGGGAAGTTTTCATATGTAAGTTTGTATGACCGCAATAATTATTTAATTCGGACTGAACTCTTAAGTAAAACAAGAATGAATGAAGGTTTGAAGTACTGAAGAAATAATGGTTTGACAACAAATTTGCTTGCGTGAGCTTACTTTAAACGACGCTAATGTAACTTTCATTATGCAATGGAGCAAGTGGAGCTAGTCACACTTACATTATTTATTATATAATTGAGCAGTGTCGGCTTAAGCGTGCAGCTCTCTTCCCTGAGGCCGTAATTTCGATTCCCGGCTATGAACTTTCTGTCACCACATTTAACACACGCTTGTAGGGTGATGGAAACCGACGCGACAGATAGACCCAAAAAGGCGGCGTCGTGTGACAGTCACAGCAGAAGGCTGATCTATTTGCATATTAGAAAAAACAAATGATCATGTTTTTTTTAATAGGACGAGTTGCCGATTGATATTTCTGGTAATATCTTTTAATGAGATTTTAAACGCTTCCACAAGGATTTTAAGGTTCGTACTATATTGCAAATCAAACAGTTTTAATACTGGAAGCTATATCCGGACTTCTAACAAACTTCGATTGATCAATTAACGGTTAGTGAGCACGACATTCGACTGCTCGTTATTCGAATGACTGATCGCTTCAAATTTCTGGTAATTCGATGTTGTTTTATTTGTAACTAGCTGGCCTGGCGAACATCGTACCGCCTAACAGTCTATGCTTTATTTTTGTTTAAATACTAATTCTGCTATTCGGGACACCGGTCACACATTATGTCAAAAATAAAAATTTACCTTCCCGGAACCCCTCCACTAACACTTGAACTCTATGATATGGTATTAAAGTTCAAATTGACTTTTAAGTATTATTACGAATATTTTGTATGGGAATATAGAAAAGTTGTTTTTAGACTTTTTCACTCATTTTTTTTAATTTTTCTCTCCGTAAGAACCATCCTCGTACTTCAAGGAATATCATTAAAAAAAATCAGACAAATCGGTCAAGCCGTTTTCATCTTATGTCGTGACAACGGAAAACGGGTTTCATCTTATATATAAAATTCTCGTGTCACAATGTTAGTCTGCATACTCCTCCGAAACGGCTTGACCGATTCCTCTGAAATTTGGTAAGCATATTGGGTAGGTCTGAGAATCGGCTAACATCTATTTTTCACACCCCTAAATAATAAGGGTGGTCCACCCCTCAATTTTTTTTTTTATTTTTTAGACAAAATTTTTAATTTCTATTTTTTTATGATACAGCATTAAAAAATACATACAATCCCTAACTTTCACCCCTCTACGATCAACCCCTATTTTTTTTATTATAAATGACATACATGGCGAAACGACGTTTGCCGGATCAGCTAGTTTTTATATATATAGATTAAACCAACGGTTATAAAGAATATATCGTGTACTGTGGGCTCAGTTACCGCACTTAGACGCCCATTTTGTCCTTTGTGCTTAAAATAATCGTATTTATAATAGTAAAAGTTATTGGCTGATTTGGCGGAATTCATCAAAAAGGAGACTTCGATTGATTATTGTTTGCTCTTATCGCAGAATTGCGCCGTATTCATCAATTTTACCGTTTTTAATAATCTTAAATGGTCAGTTTATATTCGATGAGTCATACCTATAAATGTATATTTATTTATCTACATATTACTTTCGATGTCATTACTTAAGTGAATTATTTCAGATATAATGAAAATAAAATGACTAACTATAGGCGTTGCTTAGATGATGTATTCAAAAGCATATTCCCAGATTTGTGCCTTAAGAATTACAGTAATCTAATTGATTAGAGTTTAAATTACATGATATTTGCTATATACCAAATCTCTAATATTTATCATCGTTCCCAGAGCTTGATATAAAAAAAAATTGTATGGCCATACACCATTGACGAAGAAAACAATGATTCTTTAAGTGTGCGGTTGTCTGCGATAAGTCTTTATTTTGTCAAGCCGCGAAATTGAAAAGTTCCATGTTGAATTGCTACTGTACTAGAATCTTCAATGGTGATTTAAATGATTGACTTAATAATTATTTAACAATAGGCGAGCGCTAAACATCTAGTGACAGAACTCAATTTCGTTCTTTCAATATCTGTAGCGCTAATGTGGTAACTTGGATTAACGTGGCACGAAAACTCAATAGTAAATGATAGATGAAAGTAACTATTTTAAGAATAAGCACGCTAAGCTCCTTTGGGTTTTTAAGCTGATCAAGTCTAAGCAAAGCCTGCGTGGGCAGCCCAGACATGTACAGTATTATTTGTCTACAAATACAACCTAAAATGGTCGACGTTCCTATATAATGTAAGCATTTGCGTGTTCATTGTTACTTACAACAACTATTAGTAGCCCATAAATTACAACATAACTGAAAATTAGTGAAATTATAGTGTAAAGATTCATATCACAACACGTTATATTGTTTTTCCTTAGTTAAAATAGTTTAATTGCTTTAATGTTTTTCGTAAACACCTTTTTTACTTATTGATAAAAATGGTTCAAATATTTATTATGAAAAAACTAATTATATTCGTATTTAGTTAAGAAGTAAAAACCTGTTCTTATATGAGTATAAGGCTTACGTCGCACAAAACATTCGCCCATTTTCATATTACATATTGTTTGAAAAGGCGATATATTTCAAGTCTAACCAAATTCAAAGAAACATAAGCGAAAATTCTTTTTACTTATCTCACTACAATAGATTCTTTATCCAAGGCACTTTTACGACAGGCAAACCGTTGTAAGAATGCTATAAAACCAAAATACTGTTAAAACAACGAGACTACGTGGGCGGCTAGAATTTCCTTCCAAACCATTTCCCGTACATAAATATGTATTTTTCTTTAGGCGCTGATTTAAATTACAAATGTGGATTCAAATAACTATAAAAGATACATACTTTTATTTTATTTTACTGATCTTACGCTCCTAATTGATTAATATAAATTTGCATTTTTATGGATTTCGTCATCATAATCCTTATTAGGACTGCACAGTTAGAATATTGGGGTCTATATAGAAAGTGGGGGAAAAAAAACGCGTAGACCCTCAGCGACTAGAAAGTAACTCCCGTTAGTATTGGTTGTGAACATACAGGAATCAAACTTAGCACCAAATCTTGACTCAGAATTTTACCCTGAAATATTCCGGGTTTTTTTGTCGCAATGTTTTTTTCACCGCTCAGAATAAGACACATTTAGGTTACATTTGGGGTTTAAACATACGACATCAGGATTGTGAATCGCGAATTAGTAATTAGACTAACTTTTATATAGTTTGAATATTATAATAATAGTTTATGCAACTGTCATATAATAGAGGGTATTAAAACATGAGTGTAGTTTTTTGAAACGAGCCGCAAGCGAGTTTCAAAATAAGATTACGTGGTGTTTAGTTAGTGTTTTAATACCTAATTATATGCAGTTGCATACACTACTATTATAATAAACTTAAATATTTATTTAATCTCATGGATACAGGCTACCAAGTCATAAAGTCTTCTTGATTTTTCTGGTAAAACTATTCGTCAGTTTCGTAGCTGTTTCTAGAATGTCAGGTGAAGTTAAATTTTCATCGGAATCATCGGTGTTGCTTGACATTTTTGCTACTAAAGTTTTATCCAACAAAATGTTAACTAAAATTCGTTTGACTTTTTCCATTTTGGCGCTATTTCCTACATGAAAAAGCACCAATTGAAATCTCCTTGGTCGGGACACATTTGTCTTTAATAATTAAAAAAATATTTTAAAGCATTGTTTTGTTAGGAGAATAATGCTTTAATTTAATTTTTTAATTTTCTTAAAGAAGTATGTAAATAAAATATGCCAATACAAGTCTGTATTTCATTTCATAATTAGAATATTACCGAATGAGATTATATAAATACATATAAGGGAATTTAAGCCTTGACGGCCTGAGAACAAGAGAAAATATGAATGGTTTTAATCAAGTACGCGGTACGTACGAAATACTCAGCATGAGATAAAACTTTTCGTATTTTAGTGCACGATCTAAAAACGAATTTACACATTATTTAATGTGGAGACCAAAACTTTAACAACATTACAATTTGGGTTATGGTACATTTATATTTCATATTTGTTCAAGGTATCCGAAGATGTGAAGCAATGCGTCGAGCACTGGATCTCTGAGGGCTGGTGCGGCGTCGCTGAAGAGGAAAGCTATGATGTACACGGTACAAGTACACACAACCATTATTAATAAAGAGCATACTAATTCTTAAAAGACCGTCAACGCATTTGTGATCCTTCTGGCAGTGTGAGGCGACGGTATCACTTAACATCGGGTGTTTGCCCTCTCTTCTATAAAAATAAAGCATTAGGGTTACATAGTATTATATTGTTTAATATGATTTAGTATACTTATCTATGACAATTTTCTGTGTATAATTTTTAAGGTGAGTTTTTTGAAGGTAGGAAAAGTGTCAAACTACATTCTCGATTAGCTGATCTTAATTTTTGATTTTATGAAACGACGCAAATATTTGGCGTTTTTTTAATTAAGTCATTTGTTGTATGTTTAAGTAGCTTGATATATTTTCCTTAGTTTAAATGTCTGAACGCACGCATAAGTATTTGTCAACCAATATATATGTCAATTCGTTGTCATTATTCTACATTTTTTAAATAAAAAAAACGCCACTATCCGAAAATTGTGGATATATTGTCGATTCGGTCTTTGTATTAATACGTTTCAAGAGAGATTTTACCATACCGACAGGATGCACATGAAATGTTTGACAGTTAGGAAACCCATTATTTTAAATTTTCCAATGTTATTAATTATGCTATTCGGGACGATGACAAATACAATATACATGGGAATCGGTCCTGCCGCTCTCGAGTTAAAAAATGACTTTATTTTATATATTAACATTTATATAAACAAGGACAACATGTGTTTGTCCCAATTATAAGTACATTTTTACAAGCTTGGACTTTTACTAAGATCCTTGTGCAGTATGCAACATAGTAGCAGCAAAAACGTTGCCATTCGAAGTACTAGCAGCAGTGAGGGAGCTGAGTGCAGCAGCTGCGCCTGCGCCGCTGCCTCACCCGCACGACCCGCCACCACAACTGCTTGATGCCTACCAGTAAGTTGTACATATATAGAAGCTGTATATAAATGACTTGCTTGAATAATAATAATAAAATATCATTGTGCTTTTATTTTTTGTTAATATTGAAAATTCTCAAAACGTTTATAATTATTTAAAAAAATAAAAAAAGCATGTTGTCAGGCAAAGTATATATAACGATGGTGGATATGATAATATGATAATTTATTTTACGATAGACATATGTATTTTTTTATATCATTCCTAAATGTGTATTAAAGACACTGTTTTATTCTCTTAGTAAAGTATGCTACGTAAAATTTAAATTTATGTCTAAACATAAACTAATGATGATCACTAATGATGGGTTTATCAAAGATTATCTCACTGACGTCGTTTTAATACAAAAGGTAAATCAAATCATCTTGAATTAAGTTAGCGTTGTGGTAAATTTAAAGAAAATATTTGTATTTGGAGACTTTTATTTACAAACGTAGTTATTCATTCTATACAGGTTTTATGTACATCATTTGGAATTGACAGTAGGCACGTTTGTTTAAGTTGCTAGTGTCCAGATGGTTTTTGAAGCTGAATGGATGGAGGAGGGAGTCCTTAGAACTTTTCACTTCTTGATGAATTGAGTGTAGGCGAGGGGAGAAGTTTGGTAGTAGGGGGAGGAGTAGATAGGGGCAGCGCCAGAGTATGCGGAGTAGGCAGAGACGAGGGGACCGCTAGAGTAGGCTGCTGGTGCTATGTAGGATGCTGAGGGGAAGATCAAGGGTGCAGCACGCTTCTTGATGAAGTGAGGGTTGGAGTATATTGGAGATGTGTGCACCAGGGAAGAACCGAAGGTGGAGTAGGTGCTGGCTAGAGGAGAAGCGGCGTAGGTGGTGGCCAAAGGTCCTGCGGCGTAGGTAGTGGCCCACGGGGCAGATGCGTAGTAGCTGCTGACCAGAGGAGCAGACCGTTTCTTGATAAAGTGTGCGTAACCGAGGTTGTCAGAGTAGGCATAAGAGGGGGATGAGTAGACAACAGGAGCTTGGTTGTAGATGTGGCTAGCTGCACTGTAGGCAGGACCGAATCCGGCAGAGTAGGCCAATGGAACGGTGCTGATGAGGGCTGGATCGGGGTCGGGTGACGCGGCGGCCACGGCGAGGAAAGCGACAACTGCTACACACTTGAACATCTTGTTATAATATCCTTCGACTGGGATCGACTGATATCCGACTAGAATTGTGCTTCGTATTTATACAAATCCCACTTAGTTTTTTAAGGGCGTACTACTTAATAAACCGGTGCCAAAAGGCTGTCCAGGAAGCTGATATTTACGCTTATGAAGGTCATAGCAAAGCTTGAATCGGCACAGTATATCATCCACGCTGTAAATAAGACTAATTAAATATCAACTGAACATTGCCCGTGAATGTTACCGATAATATTTAAAGTACGCAGGTGTAGTTGCTAACGACAAGTGACATTTTAAACATGCGCAATTTTTTTTTGTGCCAAACTTTTTGTCGCGAGGTAGGTAGGTGTAGGTGGCTACTAACGATATTATTAGCTGTGGTTATAGGACCTTTAGAAGTTATCTGATGACCAGTATAAACTGGTTATAGGTAGTTGACAACGAATAAAATTAATCATTGTTCTGTTGTTATTACCAATTTATATTGTACGAATATTACGTTTTTTTGTGGTCATAGTTAAAACAAACTAATCTTTTTAAATCTTCATAATATGGTAAATTTAACAGTTATACCTTCATAATAAATCATCTGCAACCTTCTAAAGAAAGTTAATTATTCCATGTTTCTTCTTTGTATTTGAATTTGAGAGTATTTCTGAGTTTATTTTACTCTTCATTCATAAAACAGGTAATCCTTTGTCTGAATGCAGTAACTTTTTAATTAAGTCTTTGTATAACAGCATTGTAAACATTAATAAAAGTACCTTGTTAACACAGCTATTGCATGATCGCTCCGATAACATCAAAAATAAAAGTAACTCTAATATCCTAAGTTTTTAAATTTCTTAACTGAATACTCAATAGTTTTTTAGTATTCTTTCGTCCAAATTAACTTTGCATTAAATCACAATTGTTCGGTATTAAATAAAATTTATCCTTGAATCATTTATAAAACAATGTAACATTTTGAAATTTTATATCTTTGCTATAGCTTACATTACTACTACTATGTAATATGTATACTATACATTTTAATGATTTGAATTGAAATGTAATATAATAATGATTTTAAGGCTCACTCTCATTATATATTTTAAAATCTAACTGTGTTTATTGGTATATTTTATTCTGTAATTAAATTACGTAACATCATTAATTGGGCCTGAATATAGTAATTAAAAATATACTTTATATATTATATTTGTCACTAATATGATTAGTATGCCCCCTAGCAGTTTATTATAATAATCCATATACATATATGGGTACAAGTTGTGTTGTTGCCTAACATTTTAATAGATCTGTGGTTTATACGTTATATTTTCTCGGCCGTCGTAGAACTTTTATCGCGTTTTTTTTTCTTGCATCAATGTACCTTAATGACCATTGATAGTTAGAAAAGGATGATTATTATAAAACGGAAATGAATCCATTATATCAAAAAAAGTGTTAAATGCAAAGTTAAGATAAAATAAACATTTATTTATTTAAACATTTCGTGAGCTTTTGAACTCACTTACGCTTTATAAAAAGCGTACTTTATTAGTTTTTTTTCACTGAGTAGGAGTCTCTCTTTTGATTTTGTTAGAGAAGACAGGTAAATCCTTTAGAATAGATTAGATAGTAGTCAGATCTAAATAATTTTATTATAATTATATTTTAAATATTCTTTGTCTGTTGTTAAGTATTATATACGTACATAAAAAAGTTCAAGGCTTCTAATAATAAGTAGGATTATTATCCAAGCATATATATGTAAGGCTATACCAGTTACTCTATAAAAAAAGTGTAATTTTATTCATAAACAAGTACAAAATTATAAATATTACACAAAAATTCAAACATGTACTTCTTACGGAAGTAAGACTACTTAATAAAATTTATAGTTAATTTATTAGTAATCATGACCATCAAATACCTACAGTTTTAAGATTTTCTTAACCTACATAGCAATAAAATAAATAATTAATAAAATTCAAAGAAATTTAAAAAGTTTGGTCCCTGTTTTTTTGTACCGTTTTTTTAATATTTTCTAGGTAATTCCCCGACTAAGTTGTCGTCGGAGGTATTAAATAACTTACGTAAAAGGTATTGGTAACCCGGATGATTAAATTACTACCTATTTCTTTTAACAACTTTTTGTATGACCTTTACAGCAAATTCCATAAAGATGCCTCTTAACCTAATGTTGAACATTATTTCCTTTAAATTCGACTCTGTTACTTTTATTACTATAGCTTGTTCAGTGTTATACCTGTCGTATCCATACATTGAACAGTCGGTCAGAACATGCAACGGCTCTTCATTCGTTCTTCAACAGTGATATGGGGATCTATTGTACACGGGTGATTAAAAATTAAAACAGAAGCAACATTTTATGAAGATTTTCTCGATGAAATTGAAAGACCTGTTTTATTCGATGAAATTTAGATATTAAACATATTGTGCAATGCTATTTTTAATCATCTAATAATGCTATCATTAATCGCAAGCCTCGTCCGTCAATGTCCACTTCATGCAATCATTTTGATTAAGTAGCATAAAATAAGTCAACAATGATTCCAAGTATAAAGAGCGGACTTTGCTTTATTCTAAAAAAAAGCTATTGCGCATTTATTTTCCAGGCCTGGTTTACCTTCTGTGAAGTAGGATGCATTGGTACGATACAAACGCTTGGCTAAATGTAGAATAAAAACATTTCAATAATATTTAATAAAAATAATCCTAACTTAAGAGTCAATATGTTTAGTGTAAAAAATGTCTTTTACACATTCTGGATTGAACACTCTTTAATGTTTCTTTAACTGAGTAAAATGAAGATGGTCACATACTTTTTTAGTACCTAAGCAGATTTCTATAGATGACGCACGAAGTTTAGGCTTTAGACTAAGATAGGCCCTTATTTAGGCCTTTGTAAGAACAAAGTAATTTAAGGAAAAAAAAGCTGTGCTTTAATTACCTATTGAGTTTCCTTTAATAATATGGTAATAACTATGGTTTTTGTAAATGAATGAACAGTTTGATATTGTTATATATCTTATTGATTACTGTATATGTTATGTTTTTGTCATATTTTTATATCCGCCTCTGTGACTCCAATGGTGACTAATCACCACTAATCACTTCCACCGGCAATCGACAGTCGGAATCATAATGTTTTGGAGCACTAAACATAAAAAGATAATTATTAGTTGCCATAAAAAATATCAATTAAACAGACACAGAAATGTGTCCTCGTTTCTAAAGCTTTTTGTTTAAAGCCTTAATTATCTTGCAATTGGTCTACATGTTAGCCGTATTAGTTTTATTTTGATCAAGGTTTTGCTTTTAATTGAAATATCTAAGAAAAAACAAACAAGTCGTAATGTCGTTAAAATAAAAATAACAATGACCGTGAGTCACCCACACTGGATAGGTTCCAGTCGTACTAATGCACCTCTTTAAAAGTCAAGGCCCATTAAACCTTGTATATGTGACAAAGTTATTATCTTGTCAGATGGTTTGAGCCCCTAATCGATCGTTGGTTGGCGGTCACTAAAACTATGGCGCTGCAAAGAGTGCGAGCAGCTGTAGAACTTGGTATGTATATTTTTATTGTCTAATACTCATGACTTTACTAGACGAAATACCTCGAGTTTCATCGAGAATGTATGTATTTAATGTAGATAAATTGTATGTACAGCAATTTTGACAGTATTAGACAAAGTTAAGTTCTGTTTATGCAAAATATGTCTTAGATTCCATGCGTCAAGTGTGACTGACACCGCATAATCTATATTTGTCGGAAAAATTTTTTTTTTTACTTATTAAAAATCAATTAAAAGTAAGTAAACTCAACTTCTGAAGTGTGATTGAATTAAGAGAATTATTAAACTTTCCCGAAATTGTAATGGAGTTTGCGTGTCACATTACGCATTTCTGCTAATTGCTACTGTCAAATTACAAGGTTGAACTAGTTCTGAGTAAGAAAGCTTAACTCGCGACAACCTTTTTTGATAATTGTTTTTTCAATAAATCAGCGATTTTATATCGATAAATACTGATGCTTATTTGTTACAAATTCTATTTATACTGTCCTTTTTACTTTTTTTAAGTAATAAAATTTTAGTGGTAATAAAATTGTATGATTGTGGATATTCAAGTTTTAACTACTCCGAACAGATTTGTTTTATTATTGATAATAAATATGTGTCCTTATTTTTAAATATTTAATAGTCTCTGTATACTGATATTAAGCGCCTTAAACCTATTAAATTTTACTTCCATAAAACAATTTACTGACTTACCATAAGGTAAATGGTAAATATCTTGAAAACTGTTATAATGGAACCAAAGTACATAAAATATAGCGAACAAAAGATCTGTTTTCGAAAAGAAAGAGCATACCTAATTGTGGGGGCAAAAGGGGAAAGTTCACACCCCAAGCTAGGGCACCCATTTAGATAACAATCAGCTTCTAAACGGTGCCGTAACATGAAAGCTTTTATTGGTCCGAAACAAATAAAAGATGCCGCGAAAGGAAATCATATCTTTGATTCCAAAAGACATTTCTTTGAAATATTTGGAGTTAATCCCTCAAAGCGATGTGTTACTACTTTGTTAAAACCCAAATATATAAATTGAACAATAAACTAAAAATAAAATATCTTATAAAAAGTAATAAAATAATTCATATAAACTTGCTATATCGGACTATGACATCAATCCCACATCTAGTAAAAAATCAAATTCGAACTTTGACGAAACTTTGACGAAATTGTATGACTGATCAAGTTTATTATGTCTACCCACATTTTTGTTGCTGTTTTGTTTTTATACGTACCTACATCTGTGTGCTCTAATTTTTAATCTTAGTTTTACATATTGTTTCTCAGTAAGTGAATTATGTATGCAATTCTTATGAGAAATAAAGTTATTCTTAAACCGTTATCCTTCATACCTCAGTACTGATGTATTGTTTACTTTTAGATCGACCCGTTGACGGAGAACACATTGTGAAACATAGCACATCCTCAGTGGATACAGCGGCATGGTGAGTCACTTATAATTGACGTGGAGACCTGAATAATTGTTCTGAAACCAATTAGCCTTCGAGGACATATTCGCACTTGATTTTTGATTATGCCAAATAGATCGATTTGTGTATCTATTTTGAGGATTATTTTTTACTTTAAAGAAAGATGTCTGCCTGAAAAGGGCCTCAAATTGTAATGCACGATGAAAATATATTTGATATTTGATTAATCATACACATCGGGAAATATTCTTTGGTGCACAGATGGGGTACGAACACACGACCTCTGTCTTGAGATGCACGTAATAAATCAGACCAAATTATTAAATAACCAAATGTTTTAAATACATTATTTTGCATTTTCTGTTTGCATGAATATAATGCATTTCCCACCTAAATCCCTTACGTAAGCTTTGAAGTAAATTTGAATAATCTGTGGTACACTACACAGAACACGAAAGTAAATTATAAAAAATACAAGACTATTGAAAAATTATTTTCATATGCATTTGCTGCGCTCCTGACAAAATTGCTATTGTCACATTACAATAAACAACAGTAATTTTCAAATTAGATTGTATTGTTCTAAAATAATTAAATTTAAAAAATGCAAATACTTCTATAATTATTAAATCCGATTAATAGAATATTTTTTTAATGTTTTTTTAACTATTTGTATTGTACATTTTTAAGTTATTAGTTTGTGTTCTCGTAGTAAATAGTATATTTTTTCAGAGAATGAATTCTGTAACCGTTAAACATATCCATCAAAAACACATTTATTTTTAATATCTGCATAGGTTTTGCATATTCATATCAATTTACCTAAAGAAGTAAGTGAGACCTTAATAATTAGGAATGTAATATTGAAAATTACTGTCGATACTCTCTATGAATGTACTGTTCCTGTATATCCTGCTTCTATTTATGCGAAGGCTTCAGGTGCGCTCCGTAATAACTTATATCCCCAGTACAATAACCCATTGTGTGGCCCGCTCTTATTTTATCACTCTAAATTAAAGTCTATATCGTGGCGGTGTATTAAAACCTCTTTGCTAGAATATTACTTTATTAATGAGTACATGCAGTAATACAAATATATTACCTAAAATTATTTTAGCACATGCCTTCCAAGGGTGAATTACTGCGCGCAATCGACTTTTTTTGGTATTTTATTGACCTTACCATTTCTTTTTTATCGACCTTTTTTTTCTTTAAATAAATTTTATATTATAGAGGTTGGTTGGTAAGTTCTTGGGGTTCTTGGGTCTTCTAAAACCGATTCTGCAAAATGAAAGTACTTTTTGGTGTTAATCGTATTTGAAAAGTTGTTGAAAAAACCAGCGTCCTCCACCACCTCTATTAAATTAAACACGCATTAAATTTCAGGAGCATAGACACTATATCTATATAACTACCTACTCTAGGAATAATTTTAAACTGTTTAATATTGTTTTAGTTTATACCACATGCGGCTTGTCTGGCGTTCCATCGGTGGGGCTGAAGAAGGTACTCTAGGAGGAAGCGTGAGACTTCTAGAGGCAGCTTGTGCAACCGCTTTGCACTACGCCGATTTAGTACACGGTGCATTAGCTGACCAGGGATATTACGAAAACCATGGTATGAAATTTCTTTAATATTATATAAACTAAATTGGGATTGTAACATCTAAATACAAACAACTTAACTTAAATGAAAAGCTTACTTAGCTTTGATTAATATTCTATTCAACCATTCAGGTAAATTATTTTCTTGAAGGTAAAATAAGTCGCAAACGAACTTCGATTTCTCTTTGTCTTTTCTCTAATTTCTTAAGTTAAGAACTCTGAGCGTTTTGAGAAAATGGGCGGAATATACTGATCAGCGAAC
Organism: Pieris napi; assembly: GCF_905475465.1. Taxonomy (NCBI): domain Eukaryota; kingdom Metazoa; phylum Arthropoda; class Insecta; order Lepidoptera; family Pieridae; genus Pieris; species Pieris napi. Next base: position 5,806,790 of record NC_062237.1, on the reverse strand, counting down.
TTTCGTGATAATTGGAGTCCAATTATATACGTTTCAGTGATATTTATCAAGTTTGTACACTTCGTTTAACATGGGAGATTTTCTTTATAATTATTTTACCCGTACTAACGAGTTCTCGTATGAAACGGAGGGTCCCTATTGTGTTGTAGTCACTTACGTTTATTTTACTCACTTACCTTGGGTCCTAGCGTGAATTGGAAGATAACGAAACGAAACCATCGGAGAGAACATCATGATGTTTTTAGCATGCTATGCACAGACTCGTATAGGTATAAATGTACTGTTACGGTGATATAATAGAAATATTCATTTCACGAATAACTTAATTAGCGCTCGTGAGGGTATTTTGAACTAAAACATGTTACGATATTGTTCGAAATCAAACGTATATATATATATTATTTTATTTCGTATATTATACTATGAAGAACACTGTGTTGCCAATTATCGTTACTATTATATTGTGTATGTACCAATGGCCAATGGATTTGGCCAACAATCCATAGTTTCGGGATTGTTGGCCAAATCAAAACAACACTAAAATTACAGCGAATCCAATCCTGATGGAATACAACTTTGGTGGTACTATTGAAATATTCGCCTTCTCCAATTTTTAATGCCACGCATTAAAACAATTCCTATCCTACAACTATTACCCGAAACGTTATCGAAAATTACAGGATAAATCCTAAACACGAACTAGGCTGCCTGACGCGTGTTGCTTCCACTTAATTTTAGCACTCTGTGTGAGACCCTGCTCTTTAATACATAAATATTTACTTGTTTATGGCAGTTGTCTAAAAGTGGAATATGAAGTTCTAAATTCAATTTTAGACATAACAATATTAAGTTGTGATAATGTGTATATTGTCCTAAGAACATATTGGTTTAATTTAACAATTTTGGAAGTAAGAAGGTTACTTATACATATAACCTTAATTTTAATCAATTAAAAAAAGCTCTGTGTCTCTTTCGCAATCAATTGTTTTTTTCTATTGGGCAATTATCCTCGCAATGTTTTCCTTCACTGTGGGAGCGAGTGTTAAATGCGCACATAGAAAATGCATTAGTGCACAGCTGTGGATCAAACGAACGACCTCAGGGATGAGAGTATGCTGTAACCACTAGACTATTGCTCTTAATTATTTAATCGTATTATTAATAACATGCCTAGTTTTTGCATGGAATAAGATTATAAATACTATTTGTAGGAAATAAAAAGTGTTATTTATTAGGTAAAATATTCATTTTATGATCCATAAAAGCCCATGATAATATTACCTTCACACTTCATATATTGAATATGTTCCCCATATTTCGTCGTAAAAGGTCGTAACAAAATTCGATATTTGCCCTTTGTGTTTATTTTTAGGCTGGTAATAGATTTATCTGACATGAAGTATTTAGTTCTATGTGAAAAGAATGAACTGATGTGAACACTATGTGTTAGGCGTGGGCAGCATGTCCTTTCATAAATCCTTTATTTGTTTTTGGATATTCGATTGTCTCTAGCATGTTATTGTCATATGGAACAAGTAGGTCATATATTCGTAATTAAAATACACATATACACATGGCTAAATGAATACTTCAAAGATTCCCGCTAATCTAATGTGATAACATTCCTATTATACATTACACCCACTAAATAAAATAGGATTTGTCATGGCAATATGTCGAAAATAGTTAAACAAAAGAGCGGTTACACTTATATGTAATCATTATTAAAATATTTATTTAATATAGATAACATTTTCAGGTCAGAACAAATCAACTGAAGAGATTTGTACAATTGTTAACAATTTGGAATACGTTCGCCGTTCTCTGTCTGAATACGACGATGAGCAGATGTAAGTATGTAAAGCATTGTAAAGTTAGAAACCGTTACAGCTTTGATCTCGCTAAGACGTAAGCTCCCGTCACTATTTAATGCTATAAGGTGATTCCTTCAACCAAGTCTTAATATATACCTAATAGTACAAGTAAAAATATTTTTTTATATACAAATTTATAGATGGATGTGGATGAATTATGGAAAGAACATATTATGACAAAAACATGAACAATAAATGTATAATAGCGAATTATTATAAAAATTAATAAGTCCATTAATGTTTTTTTATCTTTGGCAACAAATGATAATATTAATTTAAGTAATACCTAATCAATTAATTATTTTTGTAATCACAATATACATTGTTATCGTAAAACGCAATATGCTCGTGCGAAATATCAATACGTTTGTTAGGACATTATTATAATTATCAATTTGTGAAGTGATTGATGATATACGAGTTGATTTGTTTACAATAAATACAAAAGCATAGACGATATGAATGATTTTTTTAATAAGTGACACAGATTCTATTCTATATAGTTATAAGACATTTAATATAATATATTATTATCGTAAAGGCAGATCTAGATTTAAACCACGATATTGCTTTATGTTTAACCTCGCTTATATGAAATATTATATATATATGTTAATGTAAAATTGTAAACACCGTTAGATTGTAATCTATCTCGCGAGATTATAAACTGTCGAAAGATTGTGAACCTCAGCTTACTGCTTACAATTTAACGTATTATTATTCGGTAGATTGTACTACACTAACTTAGTTATCATTCAAACTTCTTTGGTGAGTCTTTATGGGATCTAATGAAATATTATATATATATGTTAATGTAAAATTGTAAACACCGTTAGATTGTAATCTATCTCGCGAGATTATAAACTGTCGAAAGATTGTGAACCTCAGCTTACTGCTTACAATTTAACGTATTATTATTCGGTAGATTGTACTACACTAACTTAGTTATCATTCAAACTTCTTTGGTCAATTACAGATTAATTTTACTTCCCAACAATTTCATATAACTACGTTAAATTGTAAGCAGTTCGTTGAGGTTCACAATCTTTCGGCAGTTTATAATCTCGCGAGATAGATTACAATCTAACGGTGTTTACAATTTTACGGTGACATATATATACTAGATATTTGAAGTATTTAACGATACTTCATAAATTGCTTATTAAAGTATAGAATCCTATATTATTATAATACTTATGAACAGTGCTAACGACGACAATTCCCGCCAACTGGTTCGCGGTGCTTTGGGTACCCTGGAGTGTCGGTCGATTCGTGCCGCCGTTCCGCTTGCAGTGAGGGCTCGACCCCCTCTCCGCAAGGCTGTGTTCCACCTCGCCTGGTCGCCTGACTCACTCCCCACACAGCAGGTGGGAATAAGAACCTTTAACTTGACTAATTGTGGCATTTGTTCACTGTTCTCACTACAAGGTAAATTATTTTACCTATTTCTAAGAATTAAACGTAATAAGTTTTTTTTACAATTTACCAAATTAAAATAGTCTATTAGTAGTATTTTGATTTAACTTTTTCAGATAAGTAAGACATCTAACAGTTTCCTTTTTCCAATTAAAGAGATAAATATACCCGACTTAAGATTAACAAAACTATTTAATTTTGCCTTCCTGTATATAAAGATAAAAATACTATCGTTTTTGTTTCGAGTAGGATGTGATCTTGTGAACCAGATCTTGTTATTAAATTCGTATTTCCGTTTTATAACGTTAGTTCGAATTACTGTATTTAATTGCATTATTTAAAATCTGACAACCTTTCTTATTAATATCCTGAATAATAATTAAATACATTCGAATATTGAGGTACTTATAAAGTAACACATCAAAACATTAAAAACACAAATTCGCCTTTTTGTGACCCTCAACTCTCAAATAAAAAGGGAGCGTTCACTCTGCAATAAATAAAACAAGATAATATCGTGTTAAAAGTAGATATAAATCCCTTGGGATTCGTTTCCCAACTTCAGTTTTTGAAAAGGTCAAACAGTTTCATGAAACCTCACTCTTTCAGGCTACGAAGGGCTTTAACTCGACCTCGCTGTAACTTTTAAACTAATTTTGTTATGACAGTGCAGCACTTTGTTCCACTTAAGAACTTTGTTATACGTCGAGCATTTAAATCGAGGTCCTTTTAAAGTGTTAATTTTAGCCCAAACGTTACACCGAGGGAATATTAAGAATATACTTGCAATTAAACTTTTTTAAAAGCCACGTCTCAGTTTTAATTTTGTTTAAAAACAATCATTAACATACATTGATATACAAAAAACCCAAGATGCACACTCAACGTCAAAAAAACGTCCTCAAAAAATGAGCGCAACATTCTAAATTGTGCGCTCATTTCAAATAGTCTCGCGTCTACAAGTGGAGTCGATGTTATTTATTTGTGTTTTTTTTTATAAATAAATTTATGTACTCTTGAACTTTTTTGTGTGTAGTTTTTGACAAATATATTTACGCTATATAAAGTGTGGGTCAGGAGGTAGCCAATTTAACATTTTTTTTTAATTTAAAGAAAAAACTTTTTAACTGGATTAAAGTTATGTATTATTATAAATTTACAACTATTTAACATCCAACACCTTTTGTCTTCAGTGACCGTGACCACTCACGCTGTAAAGCACCCGAAAAGTCGGATAAATTTAAAATTATGTTAAATAGTTGTAAATAAAAAAGTCATGTTCGACTCCACTCAATACCTTGTCCTACCGACCACGGTCGGTCGTTAAATTTTATTGCTTTAAGTACGTATACACTGCGTTGTAATAACAACTTTAAGCAATTCGCGTAAGGTTGATTTTGCAATAATATATGCTTGTAACATATACTGTTATGGACAGAAATAGTGTTTCGGGACACTTTCGAGTGTTACTTTTATATGAGACTGTGCATCTTGGGTTTTTTGTATATCAATGTTAACATATCGACGAGAGCTCAAATGACAGAAGTTTTATTGACATCGGAAATGCCATCCTTACTCGATATTAGTAGTGATACTTAAAGGCCGATTTACATTATCTTAGTGTTTAGGAGAGTGCTTTAGTACAACTTGAAAGGCAAGTTCTTTAGCGTAACGTTTACTAAAGCAAGTAGCGTTTACATGTTTCAACTAAAGTACTATCCCAAAGCACTCTCCTAAACACTAAGATAATGTAAATCGGCCTTAATCCCCAGGCAATAACACCGCTATTGGAGTATTTGGATCAACATCTATCATCTTTGAACACCTGGTTGTTGCCTCGAGCCTTCACAAGGGCTTTAGCGGCCTGTTGGAACGCTGTGCTCAAGGAGGTGTCGAATCAAGCAGACTCGGGAGGTGCAGAGAAACCCCGGGTCTATCATCACAGATTGAAGGAAGCGTTGGATCTTCTCGCTGAATTTATCCACGCTGAAGGAAAAGGTACAAATTATTTGATTAACAAAAAGTACGTTTCTATATAGCATATAATACTTGGGTCTGATTAAAATCTCAAAATTAAAAATAGTATAAATGCTAGTAAAATAAATAGGCTTATGAAGAAGCATTGTATGCTGACACGTCGTAGACATAATAGATAGATAAAATTTCGGCAACGGATCTGCCTAACTCATTAATTGATAATATTAGGTCTCCCAATGACGGAAGTGCACAATACCGAATGGAAACGTCTAGAACAACGAATGCAATATCACCAAGCACCAACTGAAGAGTTGCTAGAGCTTTGGCTAGAGGACCGGTTAACAGATCAAGGGCGTACACCACTGCCTTCGCCCTATGGGTCCATCTTAATCAGGTAAATGCAATTGTGAACTAAAAAAATTATGTTAACATTTTATTATCACATTATATTTCTTTACTAGCTTTTTTTTTTTTTATGACAATTCACACCAATTGACCTAGCCCCAGCTGGTGAAGCTTGTGTTATGGGTACTAGGCAACGGATATACATACATATTATAGATAGATAGACATATAAATACATATTTAAACACACAAGACCTAAGCACAACACCAAATGCTCATTACATCGATGTTCGTCTCAGCCGGGGATCTAACCCGGGACCCATGGATTCGCAGTCAGGGGTACTAACCACTAGACCAATGAGTCGTCAATTTTATTAGTGTAATTGTAACTGTTTTATATTTTTAAGATCTTTCGGGCATCAGATCGGGTTTAAATTTTGTTTAACGGATTAGAAATGGTTATACTGAGTATATCGTGTTTAGATCGAAATAATTTTGGTACGCATAGATAAAATCCATAACACGACCTTGACATAAAAATAGCTTAACAAAGTACTTTAAACAATATTTATCTATTTTATAATACGCTATTGTTCTAATTTGATAGTATTTAACGCAATTAATCGTTCTGAAATATCTGAAAAAATTAAGCACAATATTTCGACTCAAGGGCGCTCAAAATCTGCCAGATTAAATAAGTAATTGAACGGCTCTGACAAATTCCACTAGACGTTGAACTAAAAGGTTTTAGAGAAATTACGACCGTTTGACAAGGGACTCAAAGAAATTACTCTTTAACGTTAAATATAGGTTTATCAAGCATATCGTGTCTATAGAGTTACATAGGAGCGACTTGTGTTTAATTTCAATTAAAAAGCGGGTCTAAAAAAATAAATCGTCGTAAACAAAACACTTTCGACATTGACAGTGAACTAAACAAAACAAATAATTTGATGCAATTAGAAAAGTCAATCACCGCTTCCATGGCTGAGAGGTTAACGTACGTACGATTGGCCCCATATTGGTATATTAAAATAGTGGAGAGTTTCTTGCCAGTTCTCCTTATCTACGCCCTTGATTTTTATTTTTATTGTCACTCATAAGTGACATAACGTTACTCGTATGAATAGATGATAATTTGACTTTATTCGACTAAAGGCTGGTTTACCTTCAAACTTACAACACAAGCGATTTCTCTTAGGGTAATTTTCTGATTTCGGTAACGAAACTATAATTGTTGTCCTATCTAAAGTTTTTTTCGTTTAAAATATGAAATCTTCTTTCAAACAGTTAATTAATACTATAAAATAAATATTCTACTAGTATACTATAAAAAATATTTATTCACATTTCTATATAAACAAGTAGGTACATTTGCAATAACTATACCTACTTGTTTAGTATTTTCAGCTTTAAACGTAAACAATTAACAACGTACTGTTTTACCTTAGTCCTCAAATACGATTTTTTATAAAACGGTTATAAAATGTTATCTAACATTGTTACAGAGTGTACTTCAATCACGACTCTCTATGTGTGGAAATACTGTCGGCGCGTGACGTGATTCCGCTCGATCCGAACGGATTAAGCGACCCTTTCGTGGTCCTCGAGTTGCTGCCCAAGAGGCTCTTCCCCAAAACACACGAACAGACCACTAATGTACAAAAGGTGAGCCATATTTAATTACAGATATAGCCTTTAACACCAGTGAGGTTTTACTTTCAACTGCCGTCGTGTGTTTTTACTCGGCTGTAATTATTTTTCATTACGCGAAAGAAGATACGGTTATCTGCTTGCTTATAAATAAAAAATAACAAAGAAATAGATGTTGAAATCTCAGGAACACGTAAATGATGGAAGCGCTACTTACCTCCGCTTAAATTATCGTAATATTTAAATCGTTAATTGGGTATAAAGTTTTTTTTAAATTCATATAATTTATACTAAAACGGTAATTCTATGTTTCGAAATCTTTTTTAGAAATGAGTTGTGATTACAAAGTTTTTAAAATTTGAATTGAAAAATGTTTCATTTCATATTGCACAAATTCTTGTGTAATATAAATACTACAATAGTACTATTATTTTATAGTAGATAATTAATAGAATTCAATTTTTTTACTATAATAATTTTTGTATTCATAAAACGCAGTTCTAGAAAACCCTTTTCATGAATATTAATGGACCACTATATTTGGGGAAAATAAATGAATCCTCTCAGAGGTTTCATTTGGTTAGAGAGCAAAACCCTAGATTTCAATTTTCACGCGTGCGTTATTTAATTCTATCTGCCGTTCAAGTTTTTTAAATTATATTTACGTGCATTATTAATATCAAGTATTAATATTAAGTAATAATACTAAACAAATCGGTCCCATATTGCCATTGATGAATAGAGAAAGTTTTAACTATTTACGTTAAAACGCAATAATGAATATAGCATAAATTACAGACAAAACTAATCATACATGCTGAATGTTCCCTTTACTTCAGATGATAAAAAATAATACGTACGTAGTACGATGTTAACGGTAAACGCATATGCCGTACAACACGTTCTCGGTTCGGCGAAAGTTTCAGTAATTATTCTGGAATATTATCAGGATCAAAAGGTTAATCAGATACTTGCTTTAAAAATTACGCAGATGTATGTCTGATGCATGTAATGTAATGTTATTGAGGGTTACGATACTTCTAAAGAATATACATATTTTTTTGTGAATTATAATTATACACTATACACTAAAATAAAGACAATAATTTGTGATCTCATTTTCTGTTGTGAGATTTTATCAAATATTTTAGTGAGGTACACAATATTAAAAGAGAAGAAACTCCACCATTCCATGCCCATTCTTCTCCACACGAAACTACCTTTTGGAAGGGGCAACTAGAATCTTCTTTATATATATATATTTTTTTTTGACGTTCAAAAGTGCCATTTTAGATGGTCTAATTGAAATAAATGATTTGACTTTGACTTTGACTTCTCTGACCCCGTGACAAGATCACTATCGTTGATGCTTCCAGCCCTATAGACATTACGACTGAGTTTAAATTATGAATCAACTGCTGTGCATTTTAATAACGCTCCTTAGTACTTGGAAACAGCTGTTCTATAATGTTACGTAATTAGGACTTTGAAAGTCCGAAATCACTTTTAAATTTTTGTTGTTGCTTCCTTGGAGGTTGTTCAATAAATGTATATCTTAATTACATTCATGCCTTAATGTTATTACTGACTTTAAATATTTAAATCTCGACATTACTAGGTAAGAACATACAGTTTATATACCTACTACTTCTTTGTGATAGTACTTTTGCTATAGATTTTTAAGTAACATTCATTGTTTTTTAATATTCAATTTAAATAAAAAACTAGAAAGTAATAAAGCAATAGCTACCTCGAACGTTATCAACTATTATATCATGACAGTGCATACGTGATCGAATTTATATAGATTTAAATCCATGATAGTACATAACCGATTAATTAATTCATTAAATTTAGGGATTTTCCTTGTAAAATAAAACTGTATGTAATGTATTAAAAACATTCTGAGATCGTGTGTTCGAACTCACTGCACAAATAACTTATTCTTCAATGTACGCAATTATCCTTACGAAGAAAAACATTATAATGAAAACGGCAAGTGTTAGACTAAGGGTGAGATCTATAGTGCGCACTTAGACTTTGCTCAGACTTAACTACAACCATTCTTTACTTTTTTAAAGGATAATAAAGAAGGTATTGCATGAAATGAAACATCAATTTCTGTCTTAGCTTGAGCTTAGCTTAATCTCACCGTTAAAATGTCTATAAATATACTAAATCATAGTTTAACCTTAGTGTTTTTCGTAAGTAAAGTCTGAGCAAAGTCCAAGTGCGCACTATAGATCTCACCCTAAGATTCTAAGCCGAGGCTTAGGGCGCTCTATGATTTTCATATGCCACGCTCCAATATGTTTCTGTCATATAATAAGTCCCGACTCTCCCTAAAAAACAACAATGAAGTGGCCCAGAAAACAATGAAGTGTTATTAGTCACAGAAAGTTGATCCCTTATCGATCACCTATAAAAAAAAGGGTGCGTGTACTTATGTACGCGCGTAAGAAGTTATACATCTTTGGCATTATTAAAAATAATTTTTGATTGCATGCAAATAATTAATTATAATTAAATAATCAAAGACTCCAAAAGGAGTCATTATAGTAAATAAAGTTCAGTTTACATTTGAAAAATTAAATAAATAAATATTTATTATTATTCTCTTACATTAAGTGTAACATAAATTCTATTATCATTCGAATGTTGTTTTTAAATTATGTCCAATGCCGTAGCATCTTCCGTGGGCAACTTCATTCTGTTAAGTTTAAGAGGTTGTAGCCTCATTGGAATAACCCTTTTAAAATATTACTAGAAAACACTGAACCCGGTGTGGGACGAGTGTTTCGAGTTTGCCGTGTCCTTGGAGGCGTGTCGGTCACCACAAGCGACCCTGGCTTTATCCGTGTGGGACCGGGATGTACTGACCGCGGACGATTTCGCCGGGGAAGCCTTTGTACCCATCTCACGTGTGCCCGGGGTCAATAGTCACGCACCGCCGGACCCTCTGAGGCCCATAGAGCTACCACTTATGCAGTTACATGATCGGGGTAAGTGTTTATTTGTGTTTGGAACAAAACTGAAAATAAATTAGTACTAAACAATTTTCGTCTTAACAAGTTTGAATCGCAACACCTTACCCAACAAGCATGGTCCATAAAAAGAGCCGACAAAAAAAGTTTGTCGCTAGTAACACTTTTAAATGAAGTTTTAATTGGTTTAGTGTAGCATATATTTATATGTAGGAGTACCTTGTTTTTATTTATTACTATATGGAGGATATTCTAAACAACTCTATAAATAACAATTATACAATAATAAATACCTTTATATTGAAAAGTTTATTAATTCAAATTGGAACATTTATTAAGCGTAAGCGTAATCGCTTATATCCTTGGTGATATCTACTATACGAAAATTATTATAAAAATATTACACGTTGAATTGTAACCTTCGTTTTTTTTTGATACATTTGTTCTGATCTATGAAATAATATAATTTTACTACAATATACTCGTATAAAGTTAGTGTTTGTATAATTGTTAGAGCAAAGAAACACAGCTAATATATTAGCACATCAACATTAGGATTTCACACAATTTGCGTCCTAGATAAACCTGTTAATATGTAAGAGACACTTTCAGTACTTGAAGAAAACTATAGAAAAATACAAATATAAGTCTAAAATCCTAGTAAAAAATACGCAACCATATGACGCTACTAAGTATACTCTAGCTAGACGTTATGACAATAAATCATTAGATATAGACTAAATATTGGAATAGTGCTATATGTCGGATGTAAACGATAATTCAGTGACGCACGATAGGATTATTTGACGGTAATCATCTCGAATTGAAACAAATGATTACATTTACTAATTAACAATTATCTAATCACGTGCTATCTAATTGTATTCACTATCATAAGTATTGATGATCTGTACTTGTAGTAAAGCCGGAAATGTTGAATATAAATAATACTGTTTACGTAAAACGTAATAAGATAACGCCAAGGCAAAATAAAAGCACGCGTTAATTATCGGAAAGTAAAAATTCAAACGTTTCAAAACGTTTTCAAAAATTGCATGTCCTCAAATTTAAATTTAAGCACAGGCACTTTTAATTTTTTATATTATAACTAGCGGACCCGACAGACGTTGTCCTGCATGATATTTCAAGCGATTAGGATATTAAACAAAGTATGAAAGTACCGACTGCAGCTCTTCTCCAGTTTGTAGCCTGCTGTTAATTTGAGTTCGTGCTCCCATCTTTTGCGTTCTGTTTCTTCGATTTATCTGATCTGAGTTGCTAATAGGTATGATGTTGGTTCGTTAGTTTTTACGATATGTCTTCTGCTAGGCAAGCTATTGTGCTTTCAATGAATCTTAGGGGGTGCCATTTTAAGCGATTCTCTAACCAATAACCATGCGATGGTTAGTATTTAACTTTAACCTTGAAATTACTTTGGTGTCTGTCTTATAATATAATGTATTTCATTTCTGTACTTTCTGACCCCTGTCCACTTGTTGTTTTTATTCTTCTTGAAGATGCTGATTGTAAGATTATGTTCTAAGAGGAGATCTCTTTTCGTAGCCGAATTTTTCCAGTATGTATTCGTCATCATTTTGTCAAGCGCCTACTTATATAATTTGAGATAGTGTGATGATGAGTGATTTTGAATGATGTTCTAGTTCATCAGCTTGTTCAGTTAGTGCGTAGACTTGGACGGTCAACCGTATTGTTTTGAAGCTGGGTATTTTAAAATGCAGTATAGCTATTCCCTCCGTCATACCGATGGAGTTTTATAAAAACCAACTCCTCTTTGGCCTCCAATTTTGCCTTTATGGAACATTCTTCCATATTTTCCATTCTTCGATTGATTGTCCTCATCCTCAACCTCATCCTTCACCTCACCTCATCTTTCAACGCTTCAAGCTCAGATAGTGATTCACGAGTTCTTAAAGTCCTGGTATTGAGTGATGCTAGATATATATTATATATGTATTATGTCGTTTTGTTAACCGTGGTGGGAAGACTTCTTGAGTAGGTGGTTTTAGAATTTGTTTTTTCTATATTTGTTTTGTTTTTTTTTATATTAGAAGCTCGCAATAATAACTTGTTATTAATCTTACAGGACACCCGATTTTGCAGATTCTGGAATCTCGAAACACGGACAAAATGGCTATGGATTTCATTAAAAAACAAAAACTGCGATTCGCTGAATAAATTTTCTTTTAATTTCAATTGTATTTACAAATATAAAACTATCCTTCGCTGTTTCTGTCTGCACAACGTCCATTTAACATTTCGACAATATATTATTGAAAAGTATATTTAAAAAGATTTCGATGTATTTAAAGAGTTGGTTTTTACAAAAGTATTATGAGATAAGAAAATTTTATCAGTATTAAATTATAGATGTATATGTATAATTAATGTGTACCAAAGACTGTATCTTGTATTGAGAGAATATTGCGTATGTTGGTTTTCTAAATATATATGTATGTGTAATTACTGTATAGCCTGCACTCTCAGAGCTTATGTCCCTAGTTGTTAGAATCTAGTAGAAAATCCCGACCAAGTATTATAAGACTTGCTGTTGTGTTTGTAGTTCTCTATGAATATGTAAGACCTGAACAAACGTAGCAATTTCACCATATATGATTATACATAATACTAGTTTCATTAAATGATCGAAAAGTATCGCGTACTTGAACGTCGGGATTATAAAATTACATTAAATGTTTCCGACAAATTTGTGTCAAATCAGTGCTAAAGTCGGTTAAAACAAGAGAAGGAGACGCGTTTCTTTATCTGAATAGCTCATCCAATCATCCAACATTTAATATGCCGAGACCTATACAATAAACCAGGTTTAACAACGCCGTGTTCTATGCTTGCATGATGTCCATTATTCGAAGAAACTTTCTGTCTTTTAAAAAAAATGATAGAAGCATGCAATCTGAGAGAAAGATTGCATTTGGTTTATTATCAAATTGCTACGTTTGAACGGTCCCATCTCAACAATAGACTCGTTTTAATTACTTTCGTTATCAATATCCCTCATGGCTTTGCCTTCTGACCTCACCTATCTTGCACAGCTCTCACCGCAAAACTTTGTGCCACAACCTAAGCTTTAATATGAGCTTCAGAGCGTTGAGAAGTTCTATCATATCTTGTTCTTGTCTTGTCGACTGATTTTTCATTGTTAGTCTTAAGTATTTGTAATTATGGATATTTAGTATTTTATAATCGATGTGAAAATTTTCAATGTGTATACAATTGTAGAATCGTATTGATGTTTATGAAGTAAGATTTCTATGCGATTTTTCGGCTTGATTTCGTTAGAGCTTTTATTGTGAAACGATAATGTATTTTATTTACAAAACACTGAACTATTTTTGTATTTAAGTTTTTGTCGAAATAGTTTATCGCTATTTATTTAACAAATGCCAAATGCTTGTGTGTTATTTATATCTTGTATTGACATCATAGATAAATGGAAATATATTAGTAAACAAATATGACACAAATCAATGGGTTGGAAAAAATTTTGGTCACACATTTTTGAAACGATACATAATGTCATGAAAAATATCGTAGCAATAGTGAATATTTTAAATTCCTGCCGGAGATTGTAGTCCGGGCGCTAGAGGTGGTTGAGTATTCAAAATGTGTGTGACGAATTTCGCCAACGGATTTGAGTTAAGAAAAGGTCAAGGATTAATAATGTGGATCTTGCCGGTCTATTTTTTTGGTCCATTTTTTTACCCCCTTTTCTCTTATGCGTAAAGGGAATTAATTGAATACTACTACCTCTAGCGTCTGGACTATTGGATGAATTTTTGAAAAGTTATATGAAACTTTATAAGTGACTGGAATCACTATCTAAAACATATAATTATACTTTTTATAAATGTATCCTATAAAGAAAAAAATCTTAAAGATTTTTAATTTCCTATAGTCCAGCCATTTTGTAATGTCTACAAACTACTATAATATCCAAATTATATTTGAACCAAAAATCAAAAATCCATATCCACTTGATAAAAGTTTTTATATTACAGAGCTTATTTATAAAGAATTAAATTTTTTATATTCTTATTTACCTAAACAGTACTTTAGTGTCAATTAATGTTTAGGCTAAAATTTTCTTATAAAATATGACATTAATTCTTATATTGCAGAGATATTTTTTCAGATTTTAACCGCATCTACGAAAGTATTTGATATTTTTGGCCCATATTCAATAAAATATATACTGACAGTTTGTATTACTTTACGTTTTGCTAAAACATGTAGTAATTTCAAATGCTTGTCCAATGAAGTGTTGTGCTTTAGAATTTGCAACTTATCGCAACTATTATTTAATGTTCTTTCCTCTAGAACGATAAATATTGTATCCGTGTAATCAAAAATTGTAGTTGGTGTAATGTATAAATGTTTTGTGGTTATGTTCCTAGCTCATAGACTGTATAATAATATTTTTCTTCATTTGCTGTGGCCAATAATAAAGAATTAAAGAATTATGTTGTATTTACTCAACCTACTTACTTGTTAAAAATGTAATTTATGACAAAGCATTATATGGAACGACTATAATATCTAATAGCGAAATAACTGAGTCAAAAACCTCAACAGATATCCTAAAGCAACTCAACAAACCAAACGTAGTGAAATATACTTTAGAAAAAATCTTGGAAATCAACTTTATTTAAACTTTTTATTTGCAATCGTCATAAAGCGAATCTATTAACTTTTTCTTTAACCACTATACAAAATTAACTTGACATGATTATTAATAACATGACATGATTATATAGAACTGTATTTATTCAATTCTCCAGATTTACTTTTGTATTATACAACTGACAGTATTAGTGTATTGATGATACTTTGAGCCATGCTTTAAATTATATATTATAGGGAAATGTAATATTTAAAAGGAAAACAGTTTTATGCCAAAATATTAATGCTAATAAAAAGAATGATAGTATCAAAATAGTTTGATGCTATATATTATTCTAAAAAGCTTGTTTAAAACTAAGTGCCTACGTGAGCAAAATGTACTACCGTGGCTACTACAAAATTCACTGACTATATTAATGTCTCAATATAAAATCATTTCATTTTTATTTGAATAAATTGAATTTTATTCCTACAAAAGAAATAAAACTACACAATACAACTTAGTTTTATATTATTTTATTTTCGAGAACTTTCAATCTTTCTTATTTCACTTATTACTCTATCATATAGAACAGTTTTAGCATTTTTGCCCCACATGAAATCAATGTGACTGAAGTTACCGTCTGGCACACGGATTAATTCTTTGGTCGTATCAAGCGAGTCGTATAACAGATGAATGTCAACGTCATTTGTTCTAGAATCACCATCAGAATAATGTAGAAAAACAGGGTTTTTAATGTTAAGTAAATTGTATTCTGGCGGTGTAGTTTTGCCGTAGCGCAGAACATTCTGAATTGGGCCATAATCGTATCTGCGGAATTTCTTTGACGCCATATTCTGAGTCAAGTGTGCGAATTGTCTCAAGCCGGAGCCGGCTGGTGTGTGGGCTAGTTTAACAGGCAAAAGGGTCTGAAAAGAACAAAATATGATTATAATTGCGAGTTGAAGTTTCATTTGCATGATTTGGATAAACTATCCGGTTCATTTAAATATTTAAAGTTGGCTTAATGGCATACCGCATTGTGTTGACTTTCACTCCAGCCACCGAGCATAAAGAGTATAGTACTGCAAAGACTTTGGGTTGGAACTCCGTCCCTACAAAATCTACGTCCAATGTCTGCCATCAACTCACTCTTTGGGAACAATTCACCGAAACCATTATCGGTTGCCCACGACTAAAAATAAATAAAATATAATAATAACAATAATATAATCAGCAACAGCTTGTACAAAAGCAAGAATAATTACCACAACGGCTGCAACAATGGGTGCTACAGTATCCATAAGAGGGTTTCCGTTACCAGTGTTAAATACAACAGGAGCTAACATGTGGGCTGACGCAATCTTTTCACTGAAATCAGGTCGAAGTGATCCTAATACAAAGTAAATGGTAGTGCCTTGTGACATTCCAATGTAGTGAAGGTTGGGTCTTCTTGTTCTTCGCAGAATATAATCAATCGAGGAACTTAAGTCCACGTTACCCATTTCGTCAAGAGAAAACTTCCAAAAATCGGTACTGTTAGTGTCATTAGGATCTAGAAGCAAGTGCCTCCTTGAATAGTAGTTTCCGCGGTTATTGCCCAGCCATACATCAAAACCCTCCTCTGCGAGAATATACCCTGAAAAATTATTTCAGAATTAAAAGTCTTTGTTATTTTACACGACATCAGAAAGAATCAATTGTACCCGGCATTTAACTCATTGAAACAAAGATACAATAATCTGTGGCGAAATAAATATAGAAGACGTACCCAGTCCAACGCCAGGTCCAGTGAGTACCCAGTCAGCTGAGGAGCAAAGTACACCATGCATAACAAATACTGCAGGTTTGTTACCAGATTGTGTGTTACTGTCGCGTCCATGAGGGATACGATGTAGGGTTAATATGTATCCATCTGGAGTTATCACATGGTGCTCTTCTAAGGGGTACTTATACTTTCTAACTAATTGGGGCTAAAACATATATTTTTCATTAGTATAAAACAAAACACTACCCAATATTAGACTCGTTAGTTATAATTTTTAAGTCTAAAACTATTTATATCATTCGTATATGCACTTACCACATCTAATCTGGCATCTTCAAGAATTCCGCTTGATACGCTTCCAAAAACATTGTTTTTAACTAATTCTTCAACAAATTTAGCATTTGGTGACCCACCAACTGTTGCCAAAACACAAAACGTGGCCACTATCAACAGCATTTCTAAGTCGTTCCTTAAATGACTCTATTCAATGAATGATGGGCTTTTATAATGATCATTCAAGAGATAAAATTGCATATCATAATCAATACCTGCGATAAATTTTATATTTTTGTTCATTCATGTTTAATTAAATGTGAAAAGTGCTGGCTAATATGACTCTTATAAACAACTCAGCATATAATGACAGTGATGGAACTAACAGCAACATCTGAATCGCCTGAAAATTTTTGGAGGCAATGAAGATATTGCAGTAAAAAATATTATTTTTAATGTCATTAAATGTTTATGGCTAGACCCAAAACATCCTACAAATACGAATTAGGTATGAATAAAAAGTTACTTATTAATTATAAATCATACTCGCGTAAATTTTTACTTGATTAATTTTAGTACTGATCGTCCATCACTATAGACCATATTGTTGAACTTATCAAAATCCAATGCAAAGCCGTCTTGTAACGTCATCAATTTGTTCACGTTCATAGTTTTAAGATCAATAGAATAAATTCCATCCTGAGCTACAATGTGTGGCACTCCCTTCACATCAGTAACCAGTCCTCGGATATTGTTAACATTGTTTGTAAACCAAACGGGACTGTTTTTATTATTATTTTTATCCAAATAATATAATCCATTTGAATTTGAAAATATAACAAGATGCCCAGCAAAGGTAAAGTGTTGTATGCCATACTCTTCTATAACTGTAATCTGAACTTTTTTACCGTTTTTCAAAGCATACAAATTTAGATTTGCCGTATCGATAAAATACAACAATTCATTAAATTTCATATCAAATATATCTATATTCTCAATGATTGCTGGGTTTTCTATGTCTTTAAGATGCTCGTTATATCTATAAATTCCATCACTGCCAGCCAAATAAACTGTGCTTGTCTTGTTATCTACTGCACTTGCAAACCCGTTCCGAATGCTTGGTATAATCCATGGAGACGCAGTTTCTAAATCTACAACTGCCGACTGAAAGCTTTGATCACAAAGTTCATCAGCGTTTATGCAAAAGAATAGCTTATTTTTATTTCTATCAATTGAAAAATTGTATGGTATATTAACATCTTCTAAAATAACTTTTCTACAACTGTTTTTGCTGTTCTGCATTTTGCTTAAAGCGCAGATTCATGATATTTTTTTTTACATTTTAAATTCACTAGGATGTAAGTAATATTATTTTTTTAGTAATCATGGCTCAAGATAATGCACTTAAACTGTCATTTTGATCAACTATATTATTATTCTCATTCTAGTACATACAATCCCCGTAAAGATATACTTAATGACAAATAATTGTCATTAAAACAAAAGTGTTCACATCACATAAAATTTATTTTTATAAGAAAAAATAATTATCTGGTATCATTACTTGGTATTTATTGTCTATAGTAACCATACAGATGTCGACTATTTGCAGGGGCAAGGAAAGAATGACTATCGTTTTACTAAAGCAATGCTACAAATCATAAATAAACAATGATATACATTAAGTAACAATTGTTATTTCTGTGCGGACTTTAAGACCAACCTAGTGCTAAAATGACCAACATAGAATAAATATCTTAAATAATATTGAGAACATTGAGAATTTATAATTTTATTACCTAAAAACCTTTGTTTATCTTACGATTTTATCAAACCTTTGCATTATTTTAACTACGCCATGCTCGAATGATATATTCTATAATAATTTGGACTAATTACAAAATTTTCCTAAACGGGATAATTGTATCTTCTGATCAAATCAGGCTTCAAAATATAGATATTGACTATATTTATATAATCTTACCTACCTACTTATTAAAACTAGAAATTATACTCATTCTTTTTTGTTTTTTTGTTTCATTGCTTTACAGACTTTTGAAAACTGCTACTGATTGTTTTAGTTATAATATTTTAAATCATTTATTACGACAATTTGATACATAACGAAATATAAGTAATACTGTCGATGTAAGGATACAGTATAAAAATATTGGTCGTGGTTAGTTTTTTCCAAACACTATGTCTAAACAATTCATAGAGTCACCACGAGGAGATCTTCCAGAACTTAATAAATAAATAATTTTGCTTGTACATTTACAAACATTATCAACGGAAATGCTTTTATTTTCGATTAAAGAGATAAACATTATAATCACTGATAGACAATCGTAAATATTTATTTAGGGCTATGTGTACAATAATGAAAGTTTCTCAATTAATGCTGAAAAATATGATATGTAGACTCGTGGTTATTTTGTGTCGAGCCTGCGAGCTTCTGAGCGTCGCAGTACGGTAAGCAAGAAATTGTTTTAGTGGGTATTGCCACCTTGTTCTTGATTAGCAGCCTAAGCAAATTCAGTCATGTTTATCCTAGAAACAGCATTGAGCAATTTTTTTTCAGGTGGTTCGAATGGTTTTATTTCCAATGACGCTGCAACTTTACCACGTTCGGGCACACGATAGTGATTGCTGGTACAGGAAATCCTAGAGAGTCTAGAGTGTAGGATTGTGTATTTTAATACGGTTTCTAAAAAAGCCCACTAGATTTAATGAAGCATCAGTGCATCAGCTAATGAATACATCAAGACTACATTCCTCCAAAAAATAAATGTTAATTGAAGTACTAACTCGAAACTATAGTGTTAGTTATCTGAAGTTACCAACAAATACCTCTAATGTTTGATAGAACTTTCTTGTTAACATACGTTTTTAGCCTCAGTTTACCGTACTAGATTCGTTTTAGTAACATTATGTAACAAAAAAATATGCTAATACTGTCATAGTTTCAATTTAAATTTGTTTTAGGTCTGGGCCTCAAATTTCTGTATCTATTTCGTGTTTTTTTTCTAATAGGCAATTGTGTGATTTGCCTTCTGTGCACGACCCACGCCGTCGACTATTTAAAACTTAAGCAAGCCGGTTTCCTCACGATGTTTTCCTTCACCGTAAGAGCGTGTTAAATCCGTACGTAAGTAGAAATTCCATTGGAGCACAACCCGGATTTGAACCTACGTCCTCAGGGATAGAGTCGCACGCTGAAGCCGCTAGACCAACTACTCTTCTTAAATGCACTTACCGCATCTAATCTTGCATCTTCAAAGTTTTCTTCTGATATTTTACCAAACACATTGTTTTTAACTAGTTCCTCTACATATTTAGCATGTGGTGACGTTTCGACTATTACCAATATTACACAGAACACCCCCACAGTCAAAAGCATTTCTGTGAATTCTTAAGTGTTTCCTTTTAATAACTGATATGCAAACCTTTTATTCAAGAAATAAAATGGCATATCACAATTATCAATCATAATACAAGCGATAATTATTATTTATTTTATCCATGTATGTACTATAAAATGTGTAAAAATTCTTGCAATATTTCGTATAAAAACAACAAATCACTATATCAGCAGTGATAGAACAGCAATAAGCGCCTGATAATTCTTTAAGGCAATTGGGATTCAGAGCATTTCTTAAATTTATTCTTTAGATATTAATGGGTACGACAAAACGTCCTTAAACATTATGTTATAATAATCAACCTTTTTATAGTGTTAGCCGTAAGGTATAAGGTATGTATATATTCGTCTTCAATTTGGTATAACTTAATTTTAGTACATTGTTATAAAAATATTACTTAAATCGTTTTTAAATTGAAATAGAAATTGTGTGGATGCACAGAAAATAAAACTTTATCGCATTTATTTAGTTTAAGTACCCATGGTAATTTTTATAAACTTGAAAAAGAGAAAGGATTTAGTGTTGATTAAACTAATATAGCAAAATAACCAAATTGCCGGTTAAAACATACAGAGCCACTTAACCACGAAGAAATACTAAAAACTATTAACAATAGTAATGTTAAATTTACTAATTAAAACTATGTTAGCGCAGTCTCTTCTGCTTCCTATTCTCGATTATGCGGACTCATGCTCCTCTGATTTGAACGAAGAGCTACCTACTTGACAAGATCGAACGCCTGCAGAATTTCTGCATACGGTTCATATTTGGTCTTAAAAAATATGACCATGTGTCTAAAATTCCGCAGGCAGCTGGGGTGGCTACCTATTCGATTCAGACGTCACGCTCATCTTCTTCAACTTCTATACTCAATTCTTTTCAATCCGAAAACCCCTTCTTATCTCAAATATCACTTCAAATTCTTAGGTCCTTCTAACTATATGTTACGCTCTTCTAATAGATGTTTATTGGAAATTCCATCTCACACTTCATCCTTCTTAGGAAATTCATTCACGATCTCCGCCATTAACTTGTGGAATACGCTGCCCGACTCCATACGATTGGCTACCTCTCTTTCATCTTTTAAAACTCTTCTGTATAATCATTTCTTAACCTTATCCTATCCTGATCAATCGTGACTTGTATAAATCTTATGTTTCCTTTTACATCACTACTTGCTGTCCATGTATTTGTAAGATTAGCTTTTAAGTTTTTAGTCTGTTGTTAATTTTTTTTTGTATTACTTTAGATTAAGGTACTATGTATATATATATATTTTTTTATATAACATTTGTTTCTGCACTTCTCGCACGCATCATGTTTCTTTTTTTCTTTTTTTTTTAGTTTTTCTCTTTAACTAGGGTTGCCTGGAAGAGATCGCTTATTAGCGATAAGGCCGCCCGTTGCATCCCTTATAATTTTTTTGTATTGTGTTTCATTCTTTGTTTTTTGCAACGAAGTGTAAATAAATAAATAAAATAATTAAAACTAATCATTAATATATTATTATCTGTCATTGCATTTGTATGAAAATCATGGATTATGAAAATTACTTTAAAAAGATGCGTTACGTACAAGAAAGTTTAGTAAATTAAGATTTTTTATCGATATTTATTTTTACGCTCGCCACATAACTCGTAAAGTACTTTAAACTTTGCAGATTTAACATGTTATAATATTATGGTTAGACTGTTTAATCCAGCGCTAATACACAAAAATTTCATAATTTTGACATATTTTTTGTTTGGTGCAGCTTCTCTGTACATACTTTATATTATTACCCTAATGCATCAATATAAGTAATTTTTAATATATCTAAAAAAAAAAGAATAGCTAATACAAAAAACTATATTTTTAACGATTTAAAAATAAATAGTCCAAATTAAGTTCTCCTCGCAATTTCAAAAATATGTATCAATTTATTTAAAAATATTATTGTTATTTCAACATTGTATAGAATTGGTATACAAAGTAATGGAATAACATGAGTTATATTATTATGATAATAGTAGGTAATTCCCATTTTGTGAAAGAAAATATTGACCAGTGTAGGTACGAAAGTACCAATTGCAATATCCTACGTCATTGTTGGGTCTCTTTTGCTTATGAATGTTTCAATAAATCTATAACATTTAGAATTAGGTAAATACATATTTGTTATTTTGATACACGTAGTCAGAACGCGTATCAAATTTGTAATTACCACGAGACGCTACTTTTCCTTAGCAATTATTTGTATATTAATTGTCTTTGGTATAACTGACTCGGAGAAGCTACGATGTTCGTTTAATCATCAGCGGTCGTCAAAATCTATCGATAATAACCCGTTAGATAAACGTACAACACACGGCCGTGTCTATGATATAGTCACACACTATTTGTATATAAACAGTAATTAGTTAATAAAATACACAACATACAATTTATCTCTTATATTTCTATTGAGAACATCGAATATTTAGAATATTTATATAATAATATAACATTAATAATTCGTAATTTTATATATATCTAAAGTCTTTTGTTTCTTTTCCGGTTTTATCAAAGTTTTTCATGATTTCTATCACGTTATCATAGACTAAGGTTTTTGCATCAATGCCCCACACGAAGTCAATATGGCTGAATTTTTTGTCAGGAACACGTATCCTTATCGGAGTACCACCCAATTCGTTAAACAATTTATTGACGTCAATGACATCAGCTAATGGATCGCTTTCGGAATAGTGAAGGTATACAGGACAGACTATATTTGATAAGTTGTAGCGGGGAGGCTCAGGTGATCCATATCTTAATAGATTTTGAGCCCAACCATGGTCATATCGTCGGAACATTGAAGTTGATATACTCTGCCCATAGTGGCTTAACTGGCGGACTGAGGCACCGGCGGGGAAGTGACCGAATTTAACCGGTAACAAAGTCTGTAAAGAATTTAATCAAAGTATTAAAATATAATAATAAAAACACAATTAATTAGACACAGTCCAAGAGTGTGTTATTGTTTTACACTGTTATACATATTATTTTTAAATATTAAGTTAATTATTCTAAATAAAACAAATGTTAAAATATACGCGTGTATAAAAATCCATGTCTAATTTAATTTATTGTAATTTTGTTTATTTGTTTGCATTGGCTTCAAAATAACTGGACCCATGAAACCATTAGAATAAACACCTGATCAAGAGCCCATAGAATATTTACAAAAAAGGTGGCAAACAATACAATCACTGTTTCGTTTACGCTGCGGAAATTATTCGTCAAAGTAGAACATCACTAAAGTTATAGTAGACATCAATATTAAATCCGCGCGAAGCCAACTACTGAATCTAGTGTTATAAAAGCGCTGCTCAAAAATTTAATTTTTATTACTAAACTAGCTGACCTGGCTAACTTCGTTCCGCCCTACAACCTTATAATATCGTTGTTACTTTAATTTAACTTATTTTAGGATTTCATTAATGTTAAGTATTACATTAATACAACTTTTTTGCAAATACAGAAATGTTTTATTGCTTGCCATTGCGAACGAAGAATGGCAGTTTTACACATAAGGCATCTTCTCTCTAGCGTCAATATGGCGATACTGCACGTTAAGCACTTTCTGATATCCAACATCTTTTGATCAGGATCAAAGCATGGTTATGCATCTCCTCATTCACCTCAAGATCGGAATTTCTTGAACTGACACGAATTCGACGTAAAATGATGCGTAGTTTTGTCAACAGATGGCACCATATGGTTTTTGCATTCGTAAAAATAATTAATTTATTTATTGTTATTCGATAACTTATCCGATATTTTATTGCTTATTCTGCTATTCGGGACGGAAACAAATCAAAAATCATGGCAATCGGTACAGCCGTTCTCGAGTTATAAGTGTTGTAACAAACACGACTTTCTTTTATACATATAGATAGAATATCAACGATTATATATTTATAATTAATTAAACTACGTTTACATATTTTAAGCTCTCTTATTACTTACAGCATTGAATTGATCTTCATTATGGCCTCCTATGAAAAAGAAAATATTTTTGCAGACTACTTGTAATGGTGCTTTGTCTTTGCACATATTCTGACCAACCCATGTCCATATAGCTCTGTTTGGTAAAAATTCTCCAAGACCAATCAAACGCGCTAAAGCCTAAAAATCATTAAAACATTCAATTTAATTCATTCAATCAAAAACATATGCAATTAAAGTGGTTGGAATCCTTTTTAAATAGGTACATAAAAGTGAGATTTTTTTAAGCTAGAATTTAAATTATATTTAATATATTTACCGCAAGATTTGCTGAATAACGCGCTATATGCCTTAATAGAGAGTGCTTGGTATGTCCCAAATACGCTACCGGTGCCAAAGCGTGCATTGAGATTATCTTTTTGTTGTAATCCGGCCGCAAGGAACCCATAACAAAGAATGACGTAGTTCCCTGCGACATACCAATGTAATGCAACGCCGATTTACCAGTCTGAGCGAGAACATAGTCTATCATCGTTGGTAAATCAATGTTTCCAATTTCATCCCAGGAAAAGTCCCAAAACGATAAAGTGTCTTCCCCTTCGGGGTTGAGTGTTAAATGCTTCCGCGAATAATAATTTCCGCGAGCATTGCCAAGCCACACATCATATCCTTCCTCCGCCAGGATGTAAGCTTTAAATAAATTTTCAATTTAATACAACACTTCTAAACTGCTACCTGCGCCTCATAAAAAAAATATTAATCTATTTAATACTTTGACTAGACAGTCATAGACTAATAGGTTAATTAATTTAACTTGACAATTCAAAAGTGTACTTGGTTACCCACTTGAATAAAGATATTTTGAGTTGAGTTGAGTTTGAGGTATAGAAAATGATATAATAATTACGTGAAAAGAAAAATATAACAAGAAGTTTACCTAAAGCATCTCCAGGACCTGAGATCAGGTAATCGGCTGAGGAGCTCAAAAGGCCATGCATAACAAAGACAACTGGCCTGTCTCCAGGGATATTGTTCCTGTCTCGACCGTGGGGAATCCGTTGCACGCCCAGGATATATCCATCAGGAGTAATTACAAAATGTTCCTCCATCGGATAGTTGTATCTTCTGATCATATCAGGCTTGAAACACATAAATATTTACTATTGTTGTTTAATGTTAGCTATTCCTAATAATTTCTTAGGGATTTTAACAAGCTTTTTAAGACAATATTGTTAGATAATATAATTAAGGAGAAATGGTTTTGATGAAGAGGTACCGCGATGTTTTATTTTTAGCATTGCTTTCTCGTCGTACTTGAGGCACTATATTATTTTAAGTATTTTCATAGAACTTTATAGTGATACTGGATTTTTATCAAAACAATTCAAAGTAAGCAAAAGGTACATACTACATCTAGAATAGCATCTAAAAGGAGGTTGTCCGAAAGTGTTGGTCCAAAAGCGCTTTCCTGGTTTAGACGAGTCACGTACTCAGCATGAGGAGATCTTCCAGCACTTGTCGATATAAATAAACCAACAATTAATAATAATCTAAACATTTTTGCTAGTTCGCATACAGAAATTATACACCCTAATGTTCTTAAATTCGGGCGTTTTAATAATAAAGATAAATAGATAAACCTAACTATAATCTATGATAAACTATCGTAAATAGTTTCAAGGGTTAAATGTGAAAAAATAAAAGTTGTTAAAATTGTTATTGAGAACATGATTTGCATCTTTGTGTGTGATTTCTACTTCCGGTTCGTCCGATGATGTCTTTTAAAATTCTCGAAATCTCTGAAAATTTTAAGTATATTTTTAAAATCCTAGTGTAAGAGATTTTATATTAATAAAGTGTAGACTTGATTGATTAATACAGATTCAACATTACTCCATTTAGTAAAGTTAAATTTAGCTACTCAAAATTTCGCTTAATATAAAATTGAATGAATGATTATGGACAATACAGAACCCTACCAAGAATATATCTTGGAGGAAGTAATAAGTCAAAACTATCAACTATCAAGATATCAAATAAAGTAGTCTTGGCAACAGAACTAATTGATTTTATTTCCCTTTTTATATTTCTATTTCCTAGGAAGTATTTTATTATCAAATGGTAACTCAAGCAATATTGCATTGATTGTATAATCTTTATTCTAAATTGTAAATACTAATCCTACTTTAAAATCCATTAGCAATTAGTACCTACTTGCGATGTTGTTTGCAAGGAATATGAATATGTTTCGTCTTAGGAAATCAGTCTGAATTTAAAAAAAATTAATTTCTTTTATAAAATGTTAACTAAAATCTCGTATTAAATCTATACAACTTAGAATACGGCTATGAATCCCGTATGTTAAAATTCAATACGTGTTTGACATATGAGATGTGTGTTACAATCATACTTAACGCTGTGTAAGAACCTGAGTTTAATTTTGTGACTGGTTTATATAAAGAGCATTAAAGTCGTTCCCTCATTGCTTTACGTGGGTAACACTGAAAATGTTTAGAACTGGCCAGTTAGAATTTGCCAATAAAAACTTTTTTGAATTTCAATTTTAGAGTTCTAAAATTGAAATTCAAAAAAGTTTCCTAGGTAAGGTTTCAAGGTAACCTAAGACCGGATATCAAATTATCGCATGTTGGCGAGCAAGATAATACTTTTTCAACTTCAAATTACCGAAGGGACCAATTATCATTGATTTTATTCAAATTATCGAGAGATTCAAATCAACGAGTGTCAAATTATCGAGAGTCGACTGTATATTGCATTCATTTGTCATTTATTTTTGTGAATTGGCGGCAAATCTAAAACTCTTGTTGATAATAAATAATATCTTGTTAATAATAAATTGTCGTGAAAATGAACTGAACGCGAGAAAATTTTCGGTCAATGATTTATTATGACTTTCGTTGTGGGCTTACTCAAAAACAAAGCTATGATAGGCTGCGATTAGCATTTCTTAATGAAGCCCCATCTCGTGCCACTATTAACAATTGGTTTAACGAGTTTAAGCGCGGACGTAGCAATATCAATGATGATTCGCGTGAGGGACGTCCTTTAACAGCGACTACTGAAGATCACATGACTAGAAGATGGAAGAACAGTTACTGCAGACATGTTAATCGCTGTTTGCCTGTTGTCTTAGAAAAAAATTGACAGCAGCGCCCTCGAAGCAGTATCCTCCTTCACCACGACAATGCTTCAGCGCACTCCGCAAAACGTACTGTTGAATATTTGACTACGGCAGGTGACGAGATAATGAGTCATATAGGAAAACGGTTGACCCTAAAGGCCATCTCTGCAACTTCCCGCTAACTCCATACCTAAACTCTCAACATTTCACTTATTTTGTTTTAGTCGTAAATAAAAGCACGAAGCAATTTTTTTTTCTTTTTACAATAACAATCCAACGCGAAACCCAAATTTTGAAAAATCTCACGTGAGATTGGGGGATGGGGGAGGGGGTTGAATAAAATCTCACGACATCTCACCAGGGGGGGAGGGAGGTACAGATAATTTTAAAAAACACCTCACGTAATTTATGGACGCCCCCTAAGGAAGAATGGGCCCATTGTTTTTCTCAGTGGTTCCATCGAATGCGACGATGTGTAGAGAGGAACGGAGATTACTTCTAAAAACAATAAAAGTATTGGAAACTTTCTACATTGAGCCGTTTTTCATTTTCTTAACATTTCAGCGTTACCTAGGTATTATAATAAATGACAAACAAGTGCATACAAATCTTTGAGCAGTTGAAAGCTTGAACTCCAATGTTGCACCCATTTTTTAAATGATTTCAATGTCATTTATGTGTGTGTTTTGAGTGGGAGTGAAATCTTAAAATTATTTTATGTTATCAGATATTACACGTTATCTCATTGCCTTAATGATGTCGATAGAATAATTATTGTGTTTTTCGTTATGACAACAATTATATAATACAACAAAATATAATAGGGGAACGAGCCATGGAATTAAATTAATAAAATAGTTTTTGCCTAAAATAGTTATTTTTATATATTACTAGCAAACTCGGCGAACTCCGTTTCGCCACCAGATGGCTTCGTTTTATGTAACATTTCGTTTGGTGATCCCGCTTTTCTGTTGAAATTTTTCCTGTATGATGTATTACCAACTGTATTTTTAAGGCAGGGGTCAGACGGTCGGTATGACATTATATGAGAGATTAATCCTTGAAACATAAGTCTCGGCACGTATCGCTATCACTAAAGATTTTGTATATTCGCAAATGTAGTTTACTAAAATTAGATACTACCATAGGAAAACTTTTTGCGCAAAAAAATCAATTATAATAAATATTAAATCGTCTAGAACCGTCAAGTAGCATGCAGTGCTAATAATAAGATCCATATTATGTGAAAGTGAAGGTATGTCACACTATTGCTATAATGACCGCATTTTGAAAAACAATATATAATACATAGCTGTTACTACAACTAAAAGCAGACACCAATTTATTATTAAAAATATTGATTCAACCACGTTACAAGTTTTCTCGTTTTAGCCAGCCTTAAAATACAAAAAAAAAGAAAACAAAGAAGAAATTATAATAAATTTGTGTATTTAGACTTCCAAAGCATCCATAACATGTAGAAAACTAATAACTCTATTATAAACCAAGGCCCTTGCATCGATCCCGTACATGAAATCCAAATGACTGAATGTGTTTTCTTGAACTCTGAATTTTCCAACAGGGTTTTTCAGTTCTGACCATAATTTGTCCACATCATTTACGTGGGCCAAGGGATCACTACTTGAGTAGTGCAAAAACACAGGTGTTGTTATTTTCTTCAAATCGTAATCTGGGGCGCTGATTCTGCCATACGTGAGCAAATTTCTTGTCATACCATGGTCGAAACGACGAAATTTGTTGCCAGATATACCCTGTCCGTAGTGGGCGAATTGCCTTACCGACGCCCCGGCTGGAGTGTGGCCGAAAACAACAGGCATCATTGTCTGAAATTTATATTTTTTTTAATTTTATTTAACATTTATTTTCTGAAGAAATTTATTTGTTACCATATTTCAAAGAGAGTCACGAATCGGAGGTGTTACCCCAGTAAGTTTACCCCGAACATCAATAGCGATCGCGATTTAGACGTTAAGTTTGATTACAATGTAATTTCAGTTTGACAGCAGAGGGTGACAAAACGAAATAAAAAAGTCTCATGATGTCTTAATTAGTGGAATCGTTCGTAATGCGTATCGGTCCTGTATCATATCATACAATTCAAGATAAAAAAAATAAAAAAAAAATCTTTTTGAATCGTAATTCAACTTATTCGTATAAGTTGTATAAATTTTCCTAAAGTTGTATCAATTTCTACTACCAATTTATAGCAGATAAATATGTGTCGTCAGTAGAACAATATCGTTGAAATTTATAGTAGGTATAAGAAAAACACCCCACCGTATTGTGTTGATTCTCATTCCAACCTGCGATCAAGAATAGAATACTGCTGCAAATCGGTTGGAATAGAGCTTCATCTTTGCAAAATGCTTCCCCAGCCCATGTATAGATAAGTCTGTTTGGCATAAACTCGCCAATTCCAATTAGATTTGCTAATCTCTGAAAGTTTAGGTATTTATTAACTTATTTCTAAGCCTCATAAACAAATTATAACCCTTAAATAGAATTAAATGTCCTTATCATTCTCGCTCCCAATAAGCAAACGAAACTGAATGTTTTCCGTTTTGAAAAAAAAAATAGTATAAAGTAATTAAACACATATTAAACGGAGAAGAAACATTTTTCCCTTCGGAATGATACTACATAATAATACAAGCCAAGAACGAGGAGGATATAGAAAAATAGGTAGGCAATGTATATCACCACGCCACATCTCAGGCCGTTTGAAAGTTTAATACAGATACCAGCATACATCTTGAACAAATGCCTGCGCAGAAGCGATTTTTAAGTATCACTGGGAGGGGAGGCGGCGGGAGGGTGACGTGTCGATCGCGTCATTGGTCAGTTGACGTTTGTGTCCCGCGATGCGCAAGCTTTCCCCCACTCGCTTGTTTAATGCTCAAGAAGTTTGCCGGTATCTGTACGTATAGCCCTGAGCCCTAAAGCGATACTTCGCAAATCACTCGGTTTAGTTTAGTGTACTTGGCTTGTTATTCATATTTTTTTAGTCTATTTTTAGGCGTATGATATGTTTTGGGATTATTATTGAGATTATATAAAAACTTCGTACGCGATCTATAAAATCAGTAATAACAACATACCGATAAACTCCTAGAAAAAGGTGCCAAAGCGTTTAACAGAAGATTCCTATTATTGGCCATGAAAGCGACAGGCGCTAAAGCATGCATGGATATAATCTTATCATTATATTCAGGCTTTAGGGATGCCAAAACAAAGAAAGTAGTTGTGCCTTGAGAAAATCCAATGTAATGCAAACGAGATCTTCCAGTGGTCTCCAAGGCATGATCTATCATAGCTGCTACGTCTATGTTCCCTATTTCATCCCATGAGAAGTTCCAGAAATCTGTGTTTAATAACGCATCGGGACGTAATTTTAAATGTTTACGAGAATAGTAGTTCCCACGAGCGTTGCCCATCCACACATCATAGCCTTCATCTGCTAAAATGTACCCTGAAAATATAAGTAAAATTATATGTATTGTGAATAAAAAATAAATATATAATATCATGACTCCGTTGTTGTAAGACTTATTCATCTATTTTTACTATCCTAGCGAAAAACTATTGTTTTAGGCATTGTTAGGTTTACTCACCTAAACCAGATCCAGGACCCATCAAGACAAAATCAGCAGAGGAACTAAGGAGGCCATGCATCAAGAAAACAACTGGTCTTTGTCCTGCATCATTGTTTGCTTCCCGCCCGTGTGGAATACGATGCATGGTTAAAATGTAGCCATCAGATGTTTCCACCGTGTGCTCCTCCAACGGATATCCGTATTTTCGCACAAGTTCTGGCTAAAATATATATAATAGTACGGAAAAACAAGACATTACTAATAGATACATATTGCGTTGTTCCATTAGTAAACGCAAAATAATACATACCTACTTGTTTATATATCATAATCAAAATATTATTTATTCATATAGGTAACTCAATGTACACTTATGAACGTCGCTAAAAAATTGTTTTTTCAAAATGTTTGTGACCTTGATCCTTATCACATGTTATATAAGTATTATAATGTTTACCTTATAGTATATTTTACTTTAGCTGGTGATGGCGCTTTAAATGGGTAGGTTC
The DNA here is from genome assembly GCF_905475465.1 of Pieris napi. Classification (NCBI taxonomy): domain Eukaryota; kingdom Metazoa; phylum Arthropoda; class Insecta; order Lepidoptera; family Pieridae; genus Pieris; species Pieris napi. The sequence continues at coordinate 5,775,208 of NC_062237.1, read as the reverse complement.
ATAAATAGAACCATCAGTTCAGACTTAAATTTTTAAAGGTCCAAATTGTAGCGACACCTACATTCTATGGCTAACAAAACTACTTCTGCTGCTAAGGACATATGTATACAACTTCTCCTCCTAAGCTACTGGGGTCTTCACCAGGGTTCACAACCGTACGATAATTATCGTACATATACGATAATTTCATAACTATGTACGATGGTACTCGACTATCGTACGCAGATTGTACGATAATTTCCGTTCTGATGAAAAATTTGATGATTACAAATATATCCAATAGCCCAATAACAATTACAGTTTTTTAGTGTCAGTGCCATCTATTGGCTCATAGCCTAGCGGTCTTATTAAGTGGCAGCTAGGTGAGGTGGGGGTTCGATTCCCTATTCTCGGCCTTTGGGAGGGTTGTGCGGTACTGGGCGTCCTTCACGCTGGCCAGTCAGTGGTTAGACTAGTCCTGGATCCTCTCTTTCGGTTGAAGGATCTGTTCACCATTCTCCTTCCACAAAATTCATACTTCAGCGCTAAATATTACTCCCGCAAGTCAAAAATACGTAGTGGATGTCGTTTAGGGATTTCGACATTGGTACGGCAATCATGTATTTGGTAATAAGCCCTGATCTGACGGCGATTTTATGTTACTCTTAAGGCCGATTTACATTATCTTAGTGTTTAGGAGAGTGCTTTAGGATAGTACTTTAGTTGAAACATGTAAACGCTACTTGCTTTAGTGAACGCTAAGCTAAAGAACTTGCCTTTCAAGTTGTACTAAAGCACTCTCCTTAACACTAAGATAATGTAAATCGGCCTGAAAGGCAAGTTCTTTAGCGTAGCGTTTACATGTTTCAACTAAAGTACTATCCTAAAGCACTCTCCTAAACACTAAGATAATGTAAATCGGCCTTTAGAATTAGGTACAAATAAAAAGTCATACAAAAACTCTTACCACGTCCAATGAAGCATCTTCTTGTATATTGTCCGAAAATCGTCCGTCATTATTCAACACGACTAGTTCTTCGACAAACGCAGCATTAGGGGATTGGCCCGCTACAGCCGATACTATACAAACTAACACCACAAGACACCGCAACATTTTCAGGGTAACAAAGACTTTTTTGCCACTTTAATTCGCAGTTTTATATTGTGTTATTATCTACTAAAATCTTAGATTAGACTAGAAAATCATTTGAGATAATTTTTAATTCCAATAAATTTCAAAAAAAATTCAATAAATTAATAACTTTATAATCTTTATTTTAAACTAGGGGGGGGGGGCTACATGTATATATCGGCGGGACTATCTCTCTCTCTATATTCAATCTATGCCTTAAAGCATCAACATTCTCAGATCGTTGAAAAAATAGCAGTGGTTCCGGTGCCTGAAGATAGACGAAGTGAGTGGACCATTTTAGGTGATATTATGTTCTTACTTAAATTTTTGTAGTAATAAGTTTTCTATTGCATTAGTATTAAAATACTGTTAGAATATAAAATAAACATAACTATGTTTAAGACATAATATAGCTATTAGCTTTGATTATCAATTATCAATGAATACAATCTTGATAAGTTATAATTTCCTAACAAATAATAATATCAAGATTGGAATACAATCAATTATTAAATTATTACAACGACAAACAAAAAGATAGATAATAAAATAAAAAAACAATGTTTTTGGGCATACTTTAATCAAAAGTTAAATTGACGGCACAGCAAAACATACACATACGTACGAATTTGTAATAAGTAATATAGAGGCTATGCATATACATTTGAGTACTTATATAACTCAAGTTGCTCTATTCAAAGTAATATAACACGACTTTTATATCTTCTTTTCGTACAGTAGGTTATGAACAAAAAAGAACTCACAGATGACTTAAAAGTATTTAAAACAAAGTTAATGAAATAGCGTAGATTTGAGTTACTTTTTGACAAGATATGTAAATATAATACCCTCAAAACTGTTTTGAATAGGGGGTAACAATTCCGTCAAATGTTTATTCTAATTTCGCTTTATGAGAATAAGTTTTAAGCGTTATTGAAATTCTATAAGAGCATAAATCTAGAGTCAAAAAATTCTCTATTGCCATTGGTAAATAGATTAGAGAATAGTATACCTCACTCAATCTTTGCAAAAATATATATTACTTATTGTTAAAAAGACTCCTGAGTTTTTGTTAAATAAGGCATTAGTATTGCTTTCATGAGGTTACTACAAATCATCATCATCTGAATCAAGAGCCGCTCTTCTTCTGTCAAACTTTACAGTACTTGTAGACCTGGGCATCTGCTGGTTAACAGACTCCAACAGTTGAATGAGTTCCTGCTCAGATATTTTAGTATTCAGTTGGCCCATCTGGGCCATTCTACAGATCATATTTTCCACCATAGCCGCTTTTTCTGGTTTACTGTGCTTTATTATATTTACTGAAAAAAGGAAAATCAACATGAGCTTAAAAAATCTTTATGTCTGTAAGTTATAAGCATGTCTGAGTAGATATTGATCACTTCATGATGTGGCTAATTTAGCTAGTAAGATATGGACAGTCTGTTTGAATGAATAATCAGTATTTGACAACATCAAGTAAAATTAATGCTCATTTAATGAACATTTTTTAAGACATTATTTGCCGCACACCACCACTATGGAATCTGCTGCCCACTGAAGTATTTCTAAACCAATTCTACATAGGGTCGTTCATAAAGAGCATACCAAATCTTAAAAGGCCGGCAATGAACTTGTGAGCCCTCTGGCAATGTGAGTGTCTTTGAGCAGCGTTATCATTTAACATCAGATAAGCTTCCTATCTGTTTGCCCCATTCATTTCTTAATAAGTAAGAATGTTAGACTTCATAGGCCCATATTTAGTAAGACTAGAATATGAAACAAACTTAAATTTAGTTTCAAGAGCTGTCACACCGTTTTTTTTCTATATGAAGTTTGACACATTTGACAGCACTCAAGACAAGATTGTGACTAGATAATATGGACATGAGCTGAAGCTTGAAGAAAAGATAAGTTTTTTTTAACACAAAGGCATGTACATGTTACCATAAAACAAATCCATAAACAATCATGAAACTGAACAAACTAAAAAACATAATAATAATAACTTAAATTACATCTGGTTCTAGCATCTTGGCTAAGGGCTTGTGACAGTATTGTGTGTCTAGCATCTTCCATTGCCTTCATTCTTTCTTGCTGAGCCTTCGCTTGATTAGGATCTCCACCCTGAAATAAAATATACACAATAAACTATACCGCAATTTGATTAACCGGTATTCTACAAACGAGATCATGACTTATTTATTCTAAATATTTAAGTTAACCTGTATGATACTATCAAACTTACCCCATGTTGAGCTTGCAGCTCAGCCATTCGCTGCTGCCGAATTTTTTGCAACTCAGGATCATTCATGTTGTTATTTGTTAAATAAGTAAGTTGAAACCTTAATTAGATTCAACAAGGAACGACAAAATTAAAAAATAAAAACATTTGTTTTCACCGTATATATGATGAAATTAAAACGCTAAATTTGACATCTGACATTTATTAAATGACAAAGATTATATTGATTGTCTATGCTCTATAAACAGATAAAATAAAGTCGCTTACAAATAAATATAGTGTCAAAATAATTTATATTTTATATATGTAAGTTTACAATCTACTTGAGCGAGACCGGAGAAAGGAAATATATTTATTTATTTACACGTCTTTATTACATTAAAAAAAATCAAATAAAATGATAATTATAAGGGATGCAACGGCCGGCCTTATCGCTATCAAACTATCTCTACCAGACAACTCTAGTAAGGAAAAACTTAAAAATTAATAGTAGAATCTACTAGTCTTTTTTAGTTTTAAGCGCAGCTTAGATTAAGTGCATAACCAAATCTTATACTTATAGGAAAACATAGAATTACCAACCTTAATCTAAAATAATAATAAATAAACTAAAAGCTAATCTTACGGATTCATGTATTACGAAGCAATACAAAAGAATAAGAAATACAAGAATTACAAAAGGTACGATAGAGCAGGATAGGATGTGGTTAAAAAATGTTTATGTAGAAGAATTTTAAAAGATGTTCGGGAGGTAGCCAATCGTATGGAGTCGGGCAGCGTATTCCGCAACTTCATGTCGGAGGTCCTAAACGTTTTAAAATTACCTAAGAAGGATGAGCTGTGAGATGGAATATCCAAAAAACATCTATTAACATATAGTTATTTTCGTTAGATATGAGCGAGTTGAAGGAAATGAGCGACCCAACCTGCCTGCCAAATTTAGACACTTGTTCATATTTCTTAAGACCAAATATAAAGCGTACCTATACAGAAATTCCGCAGGCAACCAATTTTGTCAGCAGCTCTTCATTCATATCAGAGGTGCATGAGTCCGCTTAATCAATATAGGAAGCAGAAGAGATTGCGCTAATAAAGTTTTAGTGCGGATAGGAAGGAAATTAGAAAGACGTCTCATAGCATTAAAGTGGCGTGTAATTAGCGGCTGATTACTTTTACGTGATAACCCCAGGACAACGTTTGTTCGAAGAAAACACCAAGATTTTTTAGCAGTTACTCTAGGTAGCTGAGCCCATTTGACCATTGAAATAAAGAAAGGACTTCCGATGATGATGACTTGGCTCTTGGCACGATTAATTTTAAGACCAAGGTTTTTACTCCAATTGGCTATATTATGAAAATCATCATTTATCGCCAAAATCACCAGAGCAAGTTCATCTAGTGTAGACAGAACGTAATTTGGAGGTCATCTGCGTAAAGGTGCAGCCGATGAACGCGCTGTCAGGGAGTTGATGAAGATAGCAAAAAGAAGAGGCGAAAGAACGTCACAATACTTACATTATTCCATTGAAAGTGGGTCACGTTATATCATATTTTAATACGCTGGCGACGACCGTAAAGATATCTATCAAACCAGTCAATAGCCAGTGGAGAGAATTTAATAGAGCGAAGCAATCCAAGCAGAATTTCGAAGTCTACAGTCTTCAGTTACATATCCCTCGACAGATGTTGTCAGAAACCTTAACTAATACAGTAGCTGTGCTACGCCCTGGCCAGAATCCAAATTGGAGAGGGTCTATGTATGGTCTTGAATTGAGAGTATAAGATGAATAATAATAGTTATATCACCTAGTAGTGTCGATGGTTTCAAATTTCAAAAGCTTAATTCAACAAGTACTCAATTTATTTCTTATTTTATTATCTTACTACACTGTCATGCCATTGTAATGTCTGGTATTCTATTGCACCAGTATTATTGAAATAGGCTAAGATTGCAAGTTTATTTACAGCAACAGACAATCTTCCAAATGCGACTAAATTAGCTGGACGAAATTTTGTTGCAACACTGGTACATTTCACCATGTATGTAGCATGGAATTTTACTGGATCACCTTTAAAAAATATATATATTTATAAAATATTCAGCTCTCACTATAAATGCATCATAAATCTTATTATATACCTTGATAAACCAAAAAATCTGATCCAAATTTTGATCCATTCGTTAAATAATATCCATTTTTCCATAAATCATTGAATACTGCATATTTTATTTTTCCTTTTTCAGTTCTGAGGCTAGGATCCAGGACATCGGTAGATAATATTTTTTTCTCTATAACAGATTTTTTTCTTTTCAAGAAGTAGAAAACTGAAGCCTACTTATAGATAATTAACATAAAGAAAATATATCATATTACATCATTTGGAAATAAAATAAAACTTCTTTATTCTACTTAAAATAATTTCTAAGTGAGGAGTAACTCATAAGGGTACCTACTTACCATTACATTTTAAATGATGCTGAGTTGGTAAATGTACAAGTAAGTGCCCTGGTGCAATATTAGGAATTTTGTTAATTTCTTCTTGTAATAAAATGTTTTTATCTAAATCAACATCTGCAAAACATTTTACTAATTACATTTGTTTTAACTTATGCCTTATAAAAATGTAATAACTATCCAACCTGAGATTCCTTTAGATAATAGTTTTTGTTTTTTACCAGCTACAATTATATCAATTTTTTGTGATAACTGCTCAATTTTCCTTTTTTTTAAAGCTTCTGTTTGTTCAAGTGTTATTCTGAAAGGAGAATTAAATTAAAATTATTACTAAAGGTTACAATAAAATGTCTTAAATTTTACCTGTTTTCACAGTCATCAATTTGCTGCTTCAAATCATCAGATGGCTTCACATTTAAGTCTGTAATACTAATCAATTCACATATGCCTTCATTGACTAATAGTGTTGCCTCTTCTGTCATAAGAGACACAGGTAGCCCTACAAATAAAATCATTTTTAAGTTATAAAACAAAAATATTGTTAAAAAATAACTAAACTGTACCTTGAAAGTCATTTTGCCTAGGAAATGATGGAAGAGAACCAATCAAAGCACCACAAATGCGATATTTTACACGTAATGTGTACCAATCTGAAAATCAAAAGAGTAATATAAAAAAATAGGATACAATAAAAGTAGTAGTAGTAGTATAGGATATAATAAAAGTAGTTGGATATACCTTCTGAATTCCAAACATATGCAGAACCATTGGTAACATAAAGAGGAATCATTTTAAAATATGTATATTGTAATAAATTGATGATAGTATTTAAGTTTTAAGCCGTTTATAATTCATTGGGTATTAAAATAATGTTATGGATAAACATGACGATAACTGATTAATCTTGGCGAATAAATTATAAAATCTTTATTCTTTTGTATACAACTCAAAAATCACCTCTAATTTCTAAATACATATTATGTACCTCAGTGAAATTCTGAAATTATGAAGTATGAACACAGGCTACGAGTTACGACAGTGGACAGTAGCACAGATTAGACTAGAATACATGTAAGTCATAAAAACATTCCTAAAAAGAATGTATAGCTATCCGATTTTTTTAATTTAATGCTGAGATCGAATCCAGCCGATTTTTGGATAACCGATACCATAATATTATGGAACTAAGGAGATTTTTTCAATTGTTTAAATATCGGATGCGGTCAAAAAGGTGTGATTAGGACATAATATAGTGTAGGTGTGTTATTATGGAGCCGTTACTGAATTACAATCGAGCACTTTAGTTTATTTATATTATAAATTGTCGTATTTTTTCATAGTAATTTGTGAATGCTGTAAGAGCTCCTGGAATAATCTAACAATTTTAAGACGATTGAGATGATTCAATGAAAAAGAAGATTTAGAGTTCTTTTAGAAAAATGTTACAATTCAAGACTAATTTTCACCACAAGGGTTTTAGCTATCAATGAAAGTAATGCCTTTAAGCCTATATTATGTTGTCATCGATGCTTAGTCAATTAAGTCTTTAGGGATGTTGGTTGAGTGTTGAGTGCTTCAGAATTACTTGGTCGATGTTAAAATAAAACTCCCTAATTACTTGTAGAGAAGAGGTGTAGATGGAATAATGAATGATATTTATTTACAAAACTGTGTACAATTATACTTAAAAATTATCCTACACTTACAACTAATATTGACATGTGGTGCCAAGATGCGGAGCGTTGATTGGTTGCGCAGGTACCAGAGTAGGCGATAAAAATGCGGCGCGGCAAAAAGTTGGCCTTTTTCTGCACGCAGCCGCCGAAGCGTACGAACGTGTTCATCTCAGAACACTTCGGTATCGTAGCCTTACGATAACGCTAAAACTGTCCTTTTCAGGACAAATTATCGTATCACGACTAAACGTCTAACAACTGTCCTTTTCAGGACATATTATTCTTGTTTCACGACGAAAACGTTTGACAACTGCCCTTGTCAGGGCAACTTACCGTGTCTTACGACACGATGAAACTGTTCTTTTCAGAACACACGACCGTAACTATTCTGATATGTTCTTGTCAGAACACATCACTGTTTCAATACGACACGTTAATCAATCACCTACAGGATTCCCCCTCTAGCGAAGCGTACCGGCAGGCGTATAACGCGGCCTCGGCGAGTTGTCCTTGTAGGTATTGAGTTGTTCCCAATGTCTTGTTGTTTCAGGTCGTTGTCATTTTGATGTTTCAGGTTGTTATCGTTTTGATGTTTCAGGTTGTTGTCGTTTTGATGTTTCAGGTTGTTTGATGGTTTATGTAGTTCGTTCGCACTTGATGTGATTTGCTTGTTGCAGGTACTCGGTATTGTATCAGTGGGCACATCTGGCTCGGCAATTGTGTAGGCGGGTTTGAGTCTGTCAATAGAGATCTTTGTTTCACGGTTAGGTAACTGCAGCGTGAATATCTTGCTATCTCGTTTCAGCACGCGGTAGGGTCCGTCGTAGGGTGCTTGTAATGGCTTCTTTACGGCGTCTATGCGTACGAATACGTATTCACATGTCTGCAGGTCGCGGTGTACGAATATAGGTTTTGTATTGCTGTGTGGTTGGTTAGGCATTGGTTGCAAGTTACGTATTGCGTCACGAAGCTGATCGATGTAGGCAGAGTCCATAATGACGTTATCGCGGGTCGTTGATAAGAAATCACCGGGTAAGCGTATGTTGCATCCGTAGGTAAGTTGGGCGGCGCTTACGCCGGTGTCACTTCGCATAGCGGCGCGTAATCCGAGTAGGACGGTTGGTAGCTCGTTAATCCAGCTTCTTGCGGTCTGTAGTCTTGCCTTCAATGCGGCCTTAAGGACACGGTGCCATCTTTCGATGATACCGTTACACTGTGCATGGTATGATGTTGTACGCGTTTTTTCAATTCCGAGTAAGCGAGAAAGAGATGCAAATACTCTGCTTTCGAATTGGCGTCCTTGGTCCGTTGTTATTGTAGCAGGGCAACCGAAACGGGAAATCCAACCTTCGTATAATGCTTTGGCGACGTCTTCGGCTGTTATTTCGCATAATGGGTATGCTTCGGGCCATCTCGTCGCTCTGTCGATCATTGTCACTAGGTATCGGTGACCGGTGGCCGCGGTAGGTAGCGGGCCAACGATATCGATGTGAACGTGTTCGAATCGTTCGGTTGGTGAAAAAATTGATAATGGACTTGTTGTGTGGCGTTGTATTTTGGCGCGCTGACACTGTAGGCATACTTTTGCCCACTTGCCGACATCTGCGTTCATTGAGGGCCAAAAGTAGCGTTGCGTAATTAATTTCCTCGTGGTCTTTATTCCAGGGTGGCTAACGTTATGTACTGCGTCGAATGCGGTACGTCGGTATTCTTCAGGTAGGTACGGACGTATGTATGAGGTTGAAGTTTCGCAGATTAATTTGATGTTTGACGCGGGCAGGTTTACTTCCTTGAAAGATAAGTTGCTCTGTAAACTGAGTGCTTGCATTGTATCGCTATCGCGCTCTTGAGCTATTGCAAGTTGATTGTAGTCGATCGGCGATGGACATGTGATTGCGTCGATGCGTGATAATGCGTCTGCGGCTGCATTTTGAGACCCACTGACGTGTCGTATGTCAGTGGTAAATTCGCTGATATAAAGTAGTTGTCGGGTGCGTCTCGGTGATTCGCTGTTTGTATTTGATTTTGTATAAGCGAAAGTTAGCGGCTTGTGGTCCGTGTATATTATTATTTCACGTCCCTCGAACATTTTTCGGAAGTGTTTGACAGCCATATAGATGGCGACTAGCTCTCGATCATATGTACTGTAGCGAGTCTGTGCGTCGCTGAATTTCTTCGAAAAATAGCCGAGTGGTTGCCATGTGTTGTTGACAAATTGATTTAGTGCGGCACCAGCTGTTTTGTCACTCGCGTCGCTGAATATAGCAAGCGTCGCATGGTGAGACGGATGAGCGAGTAAAGCGGCGTTTTTTATGCTCTCTTTACATGCTTCATAAGCTTGCGTCGATTCAGCGGTCCAGTCGATCTTTGTTTTGTCACGTTTCTTGATGCTGTGCAGGTAGGTATTTAGTGGCGCTTGTATGGTGGCGGCGTTTTTGATATTTTCGCGGTAGAAGTTTATCATACCGAGAAAACGTCGCAGCTCTTCTACGGTTTGTGGCTTTGGAAAGTCTGTGATAGCCTGTACCTTCTCTTGGGGTGGCTGTATTCCTTCCGCCGTGACTTGATGACCGAGGAATTTGACAGTTGGCTGGCCGAAAACACATTTTGATGGGTTGATGGTAATACCGTATTCTTCTAGTCGCTGTAATACGGTGCGTAGGTGTTTTCGGTGCTCTTCCTCGTCGATTGACGCTATCAGCAGATCATCAACGAAAGGGAATACGAAGTCGAGTTCGCGCAGTACTTCGTGAATAAAACGTTGGAATGTCTGGCCGGCGTTCTTTAGACCAGGACACATGCGCGGAAACTCGAAAAGGCCAAATGGTGTGATTATGGCGGTTTTCTCCACATCTTGCTCGCTGACTGGCAGTTGTTGGTAGGCGCGGTTGAGGTCAAGTGTGGAGAAAATTTTCTTCCCTGCGAGTTGGTAAGTGAAATCACGTATGCGTGGTATGGGATACCGATCGGGCTTGGTTATGGCGTTGAGCCTTCGGTAATCGCCACACACGCGTAACTCTCCACTCTTCTTAGGCACGACGTGAAGAGGTGATGCCCAAGGGCTTTTGCTTGGTCTGCATAACCCTTGATTTATCATGTTCTGAAATTCTTTCCTGACCATTTCGTAGCGATGCGGCGCAATGGGGCGTGGTCTGCAGTGAAGAGGCGGTCCATTTGTTTCAATGAAGTGTTCGACGGAATGTTTAGGACTTAGCTTCATTGAAGTGAGTCTAGTTGTGCCTGGGAAATCTGCTAGTATGCTGTGGTAATTTTGCTCAATGTCTATACTGCGAACTGTAGGTATGCCCGCAGTACTGAGTTGAGCGTTAGTTACCAGCTGTGTTTTCCCGTCGATCAATCGTCGGTTTTTTACGTCGACAATGAGGTGGTGGTACTGTAAGAAATCTGCTCCCAGGATTGGCTTGGACACATCTGCTACGACGAATTTCCATGTGTATGGTCTTCGAAGGTTAAGATCGAGTGTGAGTGACTTCTCTCCGTATGTAGGAATTACAGTATTGTTGGCGGCGTAGAGTTGAAACGGCAGTGGTTTTTCGCGTGAGCCTTTTTTCTTTGGTAGCACGGAGATATTGGCTCCTGTGTCGACCAAAAAGGTAAGTTTCGTTACCCTGTCGGTAACGAAAAGGCGGTGTGATGATTCGGTAACGCCAGTTCCCGCCGCGGCCAGCGTTACTTTTAGTTTTCCGACTGGTTAATGGGCTTGACACTGCATGGTGGTGCGCATTTCTGTGCGTCCATACCGTAGCGATGATGGTAGTAGCAGTATGGCATTGGAGACTTTTTGCGACTTCGGTCTTCCATCTGCGACTCTCGTTGGTTTTCGTTACGATTTGTAGATGCGTTCTGCGAGCGTGATTGTAAACGGTGGCGAGGGCGACGGTTGCGATGGTTGTCGCAAGGTTGTGCTCGTAGCTCAGCAACTTCCGAAGACAATCTTCTTATTTCACCGATGAGTGTGTTGATGGTTGGCTGTTGCGGATGAGGTGGTGGCACGCGGAGCGACAGTGAAATACCGGAGGCTTCCTGGCTCGACGGTGATGATGAAGTTAGACGCTCTGCACCGGATTTTTCTGTTGTCGACATCTTCAATTTTCTTGGTGTTCTTCTCGGGGTTTTTCTTCTCGGGCTTGTTCTTCTCGGGGTTGTTCTTCTCGGGTTGTTCTTCACGGGGTTGTGTTATTGTTGTTATTAGTGATATTTGGTAATTATTGACTTGAAAATTAAACATTTGTTATTTTAGAAACGCACTAATAAACTTATCTATGTAAGGTGGCTTCACACAAATTGCCACTTGTAAACACGAAACAAAACGTGTTATTTATTATTTTGTAATTTGTATTACATTTTAATATGAATTAATTATGAAAAAATACTCTCTACCGTTGTTGCGCCAATTTTATGCAAAATATATTAATATGTACTGCATATTTAAATAAAAAACAGTCTCAGTCAAAGATAAACTTCACAATAGAATTAGGATTGGACAGGCTAACATATTTACAAGCAGCCTACGTCATCGTCATTTCGACGGAATTTAAACAATATATTAATTATTATTTACAAGTTATTTTACTCCACAACGCTTTTTTAAATAATATTATATAATAATCGCTTTCAATAAACCTTTATTTTTCATACTATCAAATAGCCTATGTAGACATAAATTTATTGTAGGTAAGTAAATTGTGATCTTAACATTCTTTAGTTGATTCCAATTATGTTAAATTTGTGGATCATCACCCTAAACGCCAAATTAAAAGTATTTTTATTTGAATGTGTATTTAAAAAGATCTCTTGGTACTCAGGTCGAGTGCAAGCTCGTCGTCAACCGTTTCGATCACGTCATGCTTTGATCGTCATGATTGAATCGGATCAAGCTCGAAAAAATATCTTGTTGATCGAGTATGTGTCTGTCATGTTTTCGCTCAATGTCAATGTGTCAAACGATATCTGGGACTAGACGATTAGAATTATTGTTGTGAAATAGTTTGACATTCAAATAAAAACTCTAAATATATCAGCTGAGCAGCTGACTATTGAGTCTCAATAATAAATATTCAAAATACTATTAAATTTAGAAGAAAAATAAGGTTTTAAACATTTTGTTGCTATAAGATCGTTGTATTTAAAATGTTGCGACTTTAATTTTCAAATTACTATTCATTATATAACAATGGCATCAAAAAAAGTTTTAATCGGTATGTACTTTTTATTATTTATTACTGTAACTTTTTACCGATAGACTTAACTCTTAACTTGATATATTTATATCCCATAAGATCGTAATTTTTATGTATACATATCTCATTTCTCGATATTATAATTTAATAGGCGACTTTTTGTGTGGATTAGTCGCATGGTACTGCGGTAAAAACTATATAAACGCATGAATAGTAAGGAACAGAACAAAGCGAGTATTATTTTTTCCATTGTCAAATGGATACCATGATATTGCTGAAAATGTCCACTGAGTGATTTTTCATCTTTACTCTTAAACGCAGAATAATCTTTTAACAGGGGCTTTAAATGATGTGAGACAGCTTGTAAAATATTACTTGTAGAAATTTGAGTTAAGATTAAATTGGAGTAAAAAAAAACTATTACAATATTATTAAGCTTTTTATTTTTTAGGTACCTTATTAAGATCAAGTGTCTAAGGAAATATACAAAATATTAGCAGTAGTAACCTATAAGATAAAAACACAAAATTTACATGCTTAAGGAAATAAATCTGAAAATCTAAATACTAATTGCAGGAGGCGGTACAGGCTTTATTGGAAAGCACTTGGGACAAGTATTGACAAACAAAAAATATACCATTGTAAATGTATCACGAATGCCAAGCACAAATTCAATCACATGGACAGATGTTGAAACTAGTTTACCTAAACAAACAAATGCAGTAGTCAATCTTGCTGGACAACAAACAATGGATTTTACTAGGAGCTGGACTCCAGGGTTAGCAGAACTTGCTGGAAATTTTTAGTTATAGTTTGAAGTTAGAATATAGAAAACAATATCAAGCCTCAGGGCTACTTAATTTATATCCTATTGTCATAACACTTGATCATCTTTGTAATTGTGTTATATATTATTTTTAGTTATATGAGAATGATTCAAGCAAGATCTAAACTGTTTAAATCTTGACTCATTTTAGTATAACAAAAATAAAAATCCAACTAACATAAAAACATTGTTTAAATGTTTTAATTACAAGTATTTTATTTTTCAGCTTTAAACAAAATGTTAAAAATTCAAGAGTATTTACCACAAGGGCTTTAGCCACAGCTATCAATAAAAGCAATAATAAACCTAAAGTATATGTTGTTGTCACTGGAGTGGGTGCTTACGAGCCTTCGGATATTAAAAAGTATGATGAATTCAGCCCCACAACAGGCAATGATTTCTTTTCTAAACTCTTAGTGGAATGGGAAGAAGCTGCTAAAGTGGACCCACCAGTGAGGCTTGTAAGTAATTATTAAAACTCAACTCATCATTAAAGTAATGCAATAACAAACAAAGTAAAGGTGTCATAAAAAATACATGTCTATTTAATGAAGTTAATATAGGGTATATTAATGGTTGAGATGGCAAACCTAATGAACCCATAATCAAAGGTATGTTCTTATTAACACCAATTATAGTGGTAAACACTTTACTACATAAATGATATAATTATGAAATAACCACGGGGTTGAACGCTGGGGTTCACAGGTTTAAGGTCGGAACATGCTCCGTCGATGACGACCTTGATGCTCCGATCGGCTCTGGCCGAGCTTAGAGCTTAAAGCTGGAGATGCAGTCGCATAATTTCTCGGGAAGCCCGTAGGCTGGAAGCTTCGAGAGCACTGCTCTGTGCCACACCCGATCAAAGGCTTTCGCTATGTCCAAACTTACCGCTAGCGCCTCCCCCTTAGACTCAATTGCCTCTGCTCATCTATGTGTAAGGTATACAAGAAGGTCACCAGCCGACCGACCACGACGAAAGACGTACTGATAATCGTAAATCAGCTGGTGGCCCTCTAGATACCTCAAGAGCTGGCCATCTATAATGGATTCCATTATTTTGGAGGACAAGAAGGAAAATAATGGATATATGATTTGAGCAAATACAAATATTAATAGCTTGTCAACGAGGAATGGAACGCAGTGTACTAAGTTAACAACTAAAGGACAAGACAAGAAGTACAGAAATAAAAAAGAATAATTTTTGCAGCATTATCTCATTGTAAAAAAACTTCAGTGAAAATGGCCAGGCAACACATCTTGCATGACAGATGGACAAACAAAAGGAAAGGACCAGGGAAAAGAAAGAGAGGTCGCCCAAATGTGGGGTGACGTGCTTAAAGAGAGTTGAGAGAGTTGGTAAGCAAGATTGGCAGAAAAATTCTCAAGATAGAGATAGATGGAGACTCTTGAAGGAGACTTTTACTCTTTAAGACGTACATGTAAAAAGTATAGCTAGTTTTGTATAAAAGTATCTTTTGCAAATAGTATTGTTTCACAGAATAAATAAAGCTTAATTATGAATTATTATTATTATATCATTTTGTGGTGCTCTCAACATATTAAAAATAAATGTTATGTTTTACGTAGTAGAGATAACTTAGGAAAAATTTTATTCTAATTAATCTAGGTATTTTTTTTTTTTAATGTACACTAAGCTATTAAATTGATCCATCTCATTAAAGACCCGAGATATGTTGTCTCCAACACATTGTATGTATTTAATGAAAGAAAATAATATTTTTTAATGTAATATTTGTATACTTCAGGTTATAATCAGATCGGGGGTTGTCCTTGGACGAGACGGTGGAATGATAAAAAATATGATTGTACCATTTTTCTTTGGTCTTGGTGGTCCACTTGGTTCAGGAAAACAATATCTACCCTGGATACACATCGAAGACTTGAGTCGGCTCATAACATTTGCTATAGAAAATGAAAATGTCAAGGGGATATTAAATGGAGTAGCGCCACATGTGGTGACGAATGGAGAATTTACGCAGGTATATATATACTTAGGTATTAACAATCGGGTCAACTGCAGTGTGTAATCTTCAATTTAAACATAAAAAAAATACTAAGATTAATATAAGAAAGTTCTTTAAAACGAAAACAGATTGATAAAATGTGTTTATTGATAAATTTAAACGACTATTTAAGGTAAATTTGAATTTTTAAAAAATTGGAGGCAAACACACTTATGAGCATATAAAGCTGTCAATCATGCCAGGTGGACTGTCGTGTTATTCAAATCGACTCTTACTCACAACACGAGAGGCTTTTCTTTTTTATTGAGAAAAAGCTTGCCAACGCTTGGCACACTGAGACATTGGTAAACACAAATACAATTTTTAATGTGACAAGCACTTATAGGCAAACATGACATACATATAGAAATCATATAGAGATTATTAAACAAAACAAACATTACAAAAAAAAAATATTGGTTGTTTGTAAAGTAGGTTTACGATCGAGATGTTTACGTGATAACGTCTTATTGGTGATATAAGTTTTTGGGAAGTAAGGAATTAATGAAGATAACAATTTTTTCAAATTTTAAATTACATCTATCGTTTTATTCACACTTTTGATGATAAATTTCGGGTGTAAAATGACAAGTTTACTTATTCGACTATGATATACATTTTTCTTCATACATTCACGGAATGACTGGCAGCGCTCGAGATGAGACGGGAGATCGGTCCGTCTCTCGTTATACCTGCGATCGCGCTCGTGAGGTTTTGGTGTGACACAAGTTTCTGAACATGTCACCCGACTAAAACGATTTTAAAGACGTTATCACGTCAAAAGAATTCCTTATTAAAGAAAAAATTCTAATAACAAAAAACTAAACAAAAATCCATTTTATTTATATTATTATTATATTATATATTAGAGGCTTTGTAATTATATTTTCATAAATTAATGGTTGAATATTTACAGGCATTTGCGAAAGCGTTATCAAGGCCAGCATTGTTTCCGGTTCCGGAATTTTTACTGAATTTCCTCTTACACGAAGAAAGGGCAATGTTGATGACAAAAGGACAACATGTTACACCGAAAAGAGTTTTAGAATATGGCTTCGAATACAAATACGATAATATTGATGCGGCTTGCAAGGAGTGCGCACATCTGTTTCCGAAGAAATAGTTTTAGTTATGTAAGATAGGTTTTTGTATTTCAATGTATTTAATGATTTAAAGCTTGAAAAACTTTCGATTTACTCTCTTGTTTTAAGTATTATAAACACTGTAGCAAAGGAATTAAATGCGATGTGATAAAAGAAATTCTCGAAATAATATATTTATTTTATTGAAAACATAAATTATTTACCTATTTTAACATTTAAAGGGATTGTCATTAATAAATTAAAAAGGTAAGGCACCATATATAAAACGATAAAATTATATGTATTAAGTAGATATTAAAATTAAAGTTTTAGTTATATTTTTATATAAAAAAAGAATAAAATTTTATAGATTCAATCAAAGGCATAAAAAAATAACAACTATACAAAGTGAATTATATGACGCAAAGGAAACATAAATAACTGATCAATAGAATTAAATACACATTTCGCTATTATCTATATATTATTCTAACTTTTTACATATTCAATATCCTTTATAGATAAACGCGTTTGATTTATGGCTCTCTTCCTGTGTTAAACTTTGCTGAATTCATTGACAAGTCTAGAAATATATTCTCTTAAAAGGTCCTGTCTCATTTTGCCCACGTCTAGTACCTCCTCGTGGTTGGCTTCGGCCTCTACGTCGTAATTCGTGATACATTCGTTGGTTATTAAAGAGAGACCGAATACTTTCATATCGCAATGGCGCGCTGTGATTACCTGTAAAATTATATTGTTTTCATCAAATTTTACCACATTTTACCAATCAGCAATTCCTAAAATTTTGCACTTAACTGTAGATCGATTTTATAATGCATATTTGGAAGAAGTCTAAACGTTTGAAAGTATTAGTAATACTATAATTTTTCTCTCCGTAAGAACCATCCTCGTACTTCAAAGAATATTATAAAAAAAGAATTGGCCAAATCGGTCAAGCCGTTTACATGTTATGTCGTGACAACGGAAAACGGGTTTAATTTTTATGTATATAGACTAGTTGACCCGACAGACTTTGTCCTGCATGATATTTCAAGCAATTAGTAAAGCAAAGTATGAAAGTACCGACTGCAGCGCCATCTGGCGGGCTGATTTGTGAATCTAAACCATTCCCAGATCCCCTTGAACACACACAAAAAATTTCATCAAAATCGGTCCAGTCGTTTGAGAGAAGTTCAGTGACATACACACTCAGAAGAATTATATATATAAAGATATCCTATAGTGTTTTTTTGTTTTAATGTCTGTTTCGTTTTTATGTAATGTGTAATTTTGTAGATATTGTTATAAGTGTAGCTGTGGGAATACTGGAAATCAAATAAATAACTTACATAAAAACTGCTGACGAAACATTTGTAAGTAGTATAATCTCAAGGCTTGAGGCTTTGTAAAAGTCGTGTTATTTACGTACCTCATGTACAGTAGACATGCCAACAGCGTCCACTCCAACCATTTTTAACATTCGTAATTCCGCGACTGTTTCAAAGTTGGGACCACCCAGGCACGTGTAAACGCCTTCCCTTATGATGTTGTCCAGATTCAGTTCCTTGGCTACCTTCAAATTATAATCGAGTTATAAATACTTAAGGTTATCTACTCGGAAGAACAGATGCTTGATATAGCCTGGGTCATAATAGTACTAGATACTGCGACCTATAACTAAGAAAAAGCACACGGTTCTTATCTCATTTGAATTATCATTAAAATATGATACCCACTTCCTAAAAGGTTGTCTACACACCCTAAACGGGTTTTGTAGTCCTTATTTCTCAATAATACTAGTCAGTCTGCTTTTCTTCTATTAAAAAACATCCGAAAGTCAAAATATGATAACACAAAAATGCTTTGTTTCAATAATTACAGTTTTATGTTCAACAAACAGATTTCACAGTAGGGATGTGAAAAAATAATCGATTAAAATCGATTTTCTTACGCGATTTTTATAATTGAAAATCAATCATAGTCGATTTTTCATCTGCCACCTCCCGACATTATGTCTGTATGTTTACAATGCGATACATTGAATCCGATTCTTTGAAGATGTATTGATATACTCGATACATTGATGTTTTTTTGTAAAACATCTAAAGGATGATAAAACCAATTAATTTTACAAAAATTCAAGTTTGAATGGAACACTCTTATTTAAAAGTAAAATAAATTTATTCAGCAGCACAAGACTACATACAATTAAAAAGACAACAAAAATACTGCAATGTGCTACTGAAAAGGCATACACTCAGCATTTATCAAATTTCACCTAAAATCTATCAAAACGAGAATAAGTTAATTTCGATTTTGATTATTCTTAAACGTTAATTTGTGTTTATAATTTCTTTTGTTTATTTTTAATTAAAAATAAAATATTTAGGGTGTTTATTTTGAAATTAATTCAAAAATTAGGAAATAATCGATTAATAAAAAAATCGATTATTTATTAATCGATTTTTCATGCTAAAAAATAATCGATTAATAAAAAATCGATTTTTTTATGCAGAATGTCACATCCCTCAGTCACCTGTGGAATCTTGAATCGCGGTATTGTTTTGATTTGAGAATAGTATAAGTTTTTCGAAGAAGGTGACATCTATTTGTTGAACATAGAACTTTTATTATTTAAACATGACTTACTACTAAATTAATTGTAATACACTAGCAAAACATATATATTGTTACATATTATTATGTACTTTATTTGTATTTACCTTTTTAGCAATTTTTCTGTATTCGTAGTTATACGCTTTGTTCATAGGTGGGAAGCGAGGACCAAATCTCTCATCATTGGGACCTTGTAACGGGTTATTACCCGCAAATCCCATCAAATTAATATGGTCGTTAACAATCATTAGATCACCAATTTTGTATGAAGGGTTTAAGCCACCCGCAGCATTCGTCGCCATTAAGGTTTTAACTCCTAGTAATTTCATAACCCGTATGGGCAGACAGCACTGAAACAGATATTGAATTTTATATCTATTATAATTTCCTTGATAACTAATTTAAGACATATACCTACATGGTATTATCAGGTAAACTATAACCTATTTCGTCGCAATACGTATCGCACCGATTAAAGTATGTTTTGGTAGGAGAAGATCTAACTCATTCCCAGTAGAAATTCTTCACATAACTTAAAGAGGAAAAACTTAGCTTATTATCTGGTTAAAGATTACATAAGCAAATCCAGAATATCCATTATACCGATAAAATACATTGGAAAAGTTGCGGCATGTCAAGATTTGATAACAGTACATAAAAAGTCTTAAAACCGAGTACCTACTCTGTTCGCCTTTAGCTAAATCTTATCTAAATGCGACATATGGTTCAAAGAGATAACCCCGTCGCTGGGGGTCGAGACACAATACGCCCTTGCATCATCCTATATTATCTGTACAGCTTACCAATCAGATGACTATACTGGAGTAAATTCAAGTTTATTTATCACTGCTGTACCTTACTCTATAACAATATTTGATTATTAAATTTTGTTGATAACAACTTTCAAGCTAGTGTTTCGTCTCTTGCAAACATTATTTCTTAGCTATTAATAATACTATTATGTCTCATATACAAGTCATAGATACTCTTATAACGTATTTTAAATTTATATTCGATTTACAATCAAAAGGACAATGCGTGATATATTCTATGAATGCAATGTGAATTTTATTTCAGTGATAATTTCTGCATCAATAAAAATATTTTAAATTTATTCTAACGACGGAGCATAAATATAGTCAAATTATGGAATTCGTCAATTTATATTTTAATACCAATCTTATTTTTATATAGAATATAAATTTCAATATTCAGTTGCTCAAATGATATTTGCATATATTAAAAGTATTATCGCTTATTGCCCTATGTTGAGAGCCGTCATTTATCATCAAGAAACTTCCTTATTCATTTTATTGTAAATTCTAATAATTAAATTAATTGATAGGATCTCATCTGATCGAAACGTCCGATGTCTTAAGATGCGATGCGACCTTGCCTTGCAAATAATATAATTTTTACGGGTCTTAGATTAATTACATTTAAGCGTTTCACAAGTAGACCTTACCTTCCATAAAGGGTATCCTTCATAATAATGGAATCGTCCTTGCATAGCTACGACGGGGACCTCTCCAAGGCGACCAAATACAAGTTGACCATGGTGACCTTCTACTGTGCTTGTGGGGAAGTTTGGTATTTCCTCGTATGGAATCCGCTCAGCGTCTACGATAGTATCTGCTAACGATCCTGGAACAAGAATGTAAGATAAAATATAGTCTTTTGTCAATCGTTAGGTTCAATTAGTAAGGAGTTTGTAACAATAAGTGTATCTTTAACTAGCACCTTTAGGATGAACTGTATGTAACAAGAGCTGTAAAAGAATAGAAATGATAGATTATTTGAAAACGAGTTTGTAAGTAAATGGACGCACAAACAAGCATTGTTCAAATAGAATTCGTACTCCTATAATATGGAAAATCGAAGACTAAAATTAACGAATACTTGGCTTTAAATAAGTCTCTATTTTTCAGACAAATATTAATTCATATGCTATAATGAAGTTTTCAACATTATAGCTGCAAGTTTTCAACAACACACGGTAAAGGAAAATCATCGTAAGTTAACTAAATTCAAAAATGTAAGATTTTTTTTTTCTAATACATTTCTCTCATAGAATAATGGAAGTAATTAATAGGTACCGTCTTTCCAATACGAACCCATGCCAGAGCCGCAAATTATTCCAATAATTGGTCTAATTTTTGTTTTCGTCAGGAGGAAATTTGCAATCTCCTCGAGCATTTCGTATGAGTACCTGTTAACAAATAAAAAATATTGTAATTCGAAAAATAAATATAACCGATATATATGAAAATATAACAAAACAATCAAATCAGCTGACTTTAATTTTTATTTATTCATTTAGTTGCAAGTGCAACCTGACTTAGAAATTTACTATTTAAAAACCCATTCTCCTGCTAAATATTTTTTCACTATTGTAAATGTCGCCAGAAAAGACTTATTTGCGTTTATTGCTGTGTATATTGTAATACTAAAATACGATTCTCAACCGTGAGTTAGTGCGTTCGCGAACCCTGGTTTTTCCACCAATAGCTTTTTCTTACTATGAACGCATGACACGTTGATTAAAAACATTGTAGGGAAACCCGCATGGATAAGAACGACATATATCGGGCTTTGATCACTGAAAATTACGCTGAAATGTACCCCATGCCCTTTAGATTAAAATGACCCTAAAGAAGAATCTAAGATAGAATTTCCTTTTTAAAGTCAGTTAAAAAAATTAAGCATTTGCATGAGCATTTTTATGTGATATAAATTCAAAAGATTTCGTCATATCAGTTCAGATTTATAAAATACTTATAAAAACACGAGAGCAAAGTCACTCAGTTGTCTATTTATAAAAGTAACCGATTTATTTTTATTCTATGACTAAATACAAGCCAGATTTGTAATATGATATTTTAGCTTCCATCCAAGTAAGTTTTTGTCCTTTCTAAGGGTATAGCGGATGAGTGGAGGAATACGTAAGGCATGGCTATGTGAACCTCAAAAATTAAAAAAAATATTTAATATTTCTTATTTTCATTTAATATTTATTTTTTTCAGTTTTGTAGTGTAGTACTAAAATAAAGGTTTATTTTTTCTTCTTTAAATTCGATCTTTACCTTATCTAAAGGCCGATTTACATTATCTTAGTATTTAGGAGAGTATTTTAGTACAAGTTGAAAGGCAAGTTCTTTAGCGTAGCGTTTACTAAAGCAAGTAGCGTTTACATGTTTCAACTAAAGTACTATCCTAAAGCACTCTCCTAAACACTAAGATAATGTAAATCGGCCTTAAAATATATAAATAGTAGTGGAATTTTAAGAATAAGAATTCAACAAAAATTGACTTAATGCCTACGAGATCTAATTAAACGAAAATATTTTGAGTGACAATTAATGGCAAGATCTTATCTTCACGATAAAAAACGAAATATTTAAAAAAATATAATTGAAGATAATATTAACATTTTAATGTATTCTAAATATTATACATGTTCTAAAACCAAAATTTAATATAAATTACTATTGACCCTCGTGCCTACTCCGCAATGGCTTCATTATTCTGTTATCTATGTATTTTCATCTACATATAATCTATATAGTAGAATTTATTGACAGAATACAGTATAGCCAAAGTAGTGGTTGAATGTATTTTGTCAATAGATTATTATGATAATTTATGACATTACTAGATAAGACACAAATGCTTGATTCAAGTTTAAGCCTAATTATAATATTATACAAGATTATTTTAAAGATGTGTCAAACTTCTCCATTAATGTGATTTTTCGCACACATGAATATCACCTGTATGTTTGTATTTTGTAGGTATATTAAATAACTTTTACGCCGACTTTTTCAGTGTAGAAAAGTCTATCTGGTCCATCGTTACCTTCCATAAAGAACTATATAATTTATCACACAGAGGAATGAATAGGTATTGCCTAGATTGAGTCGCAAACAGATCATCTACTTGCATTATTAATGCCAAAGTAATTAATAAACTAGGAATAAAAATAGGTCCCATCTAGAAAAATCCCTCGGAATCATAAAAGCCTAAGGCGCGTACCGAGAGCTGTTTATTTAACCAACTCATTTCAAGCATTTATGTAAAACCCACAAGTTAATTACTTTAGTAATAAATTTAATTACTAGGTCGCGTTCAGTTGTTTTATATTAATATAAAAATTACAAAATATTCAATATGTACCTAAAAAATCATCGTATTCTATAGTCGTATTGAAGACGATGAATGATTAATCGTTTAATAATGAAATATCTCGTTTTTGTATAATTTAAATTAATGGAGTCAATAGAAGAAAAAGTTCAAGATCGTTTATTTATAAGAACAACAGTTTTATTGAAACGGGATATAAATTATTGTTACTTTTGACTTATGACTTGGAATGAAATAAGCTGATAGACGTTTGATAAATTCAACATTCGATTTTTCTTTCTAATTATTAATTTCATAACAAATAAAGTTACTTTAACAAATATTCGAAATAACATTAGTCGATTTTAAGCTGCATACGGTCAGGTCCGTCGGGTATGCACGACAAAGTATATTTCCTATAAAATGTTTATATACCAAAGAATCCAAAACTGTAAGTTGGGAAATTGCATATTATATAATGTTTCAAAAACTTGTTTTTGTAATAGTCTAGTCGACAAGTTGAAAATGGAACAAAATAGAGATACTACTCCTAAAATTATGTGCGATAGCTCATTGGATCCGGAATGACGTCTAGAAAAATGTGCTAAAAGCGTGTATTAGCACATAAAAAATTGCAAAAGTTATAGACCATTAAAGATGAAAAAATAATGGCATTTAGTTTTTTGCTAATATTTAATAAACTATTAATATTTAAGAAATTTCAAATAAAGATTCTGAAAGAGGAGGAAATTTCTAATAAAAAACTTCTGACTCCCAGAACTCTATCTCCATTATTTATAATGTTAATTTAACGCTGAAAATAGGTCTGCGGGTGACATTTTTAGAATTCGCGCGTGGCGTCAAAAGCGACTACGGCACATTAATTTATTTATTTAAGGTATTGAATATTTTTTTTTAAATTTGAAAAAATTATGGTGTGTTCTGAACACTATAATTAATTTATTCCCGTTGAAAATTTTACTTAAAGTTAATTTTTCAACAAGTTAAATAATTGTTAACTAACGAAATTTTCTCGAACGACCGTCTTAATTGTAAGTGAAAAAAAATGTTTAAATAATGGTCGTAAAAATATTTCGCTTCGTAGAGCCTTTCTTACATACATACTTAACAAGATCGTGCCATAAAAGTTAAAAAAATATTTATACTTTGTTTATAACAATTTTTTTACTTAAACAAAAACTTAAAAATCCATGTAATGATGTTAAAAAAAAAAAATTTTTTCTCAATCATCATATAATCGTTTTTTTATTAATACAAGATATTTATTAATTTGCAAAAAAAAAAATTCCCGCCATTTGTTGATAAATTTTTTTTAAACAAATTGATTAAATCAATATTTTTTTTTAAAATTTTAACACAACTTTATTACATTAAAATTTTTATGATTTTTAAAAAAAAAATTTTTCCTTAATAACAATTTTTAATTATTTATAATCGTTTTTTTTAATTTTCTATTGTTTAAATATTTAGTTAAGAAATTTTTTTTTCCTAAAAATCATAATTGACAGTCTTCTATAAAGTAACAGAAAAATTTTTTTTTTTAATCAACAATTCTATTGTTTATTAACTTACCAATTTGTTATAAACAAATATTCAACTTTGGTTTATTTTTTTTCTAAAACTTCTAAAATTAACAAAAACAACCATATATAACAAAGTATAGAAAAAATTTTTTTGTAAATTTTTTGATTATCATGAATATTACTTTTATTTAAAATTAAAAAAAATTTTTTCTATACTTTGTTATATATGGTTGTTTTTGTTAATTTTAGAAGTTTTAGAAAAAAAATAAACCAAAGTTGAATATTTGTTTATAACAAATTGGTAAGTTAATAAACAATAGAATTGTTGATTAAAAAAAAAAAATTTTCTGTTACTTTATAGAAGACTGTCAATTATGATTTTTAGGAAAAAAAAATTTCTTAACTAAATATTTAAACAATAGAAAATTAAAAAAAACGATTATAAATAATTAAAAATTGTTATTAAGGAAAAATTTTTTTTTAAAAAATCATAAAAATTTTAATGTAATAAAGTTGTGTTAAAATTTAAAAAAAAAATATTGATTTAATCAATTTGTTTAAAAAAAATTTATCAACAAATGGCGGGAATTTTTTTTTTTGCAAATTAATAAATATCTTGTATTAATAAAAAAACGATTATATGATGATTGAGAAAAAAATTTTTTTTTTTAACATCATTACATGGATTTTTAAGTTTTTGTTTAAGTAAAAAAATTGTTATAAACAAAGTATAAATATTTTTTTAACTTTTATGGCACGATCTTGTTAAGTATGTATGTAAGAAAGGCTCTACGAAGCGAAATATTTTTACGACCATTATTTAAACATTTTTTTTCACTTACAATTAAGACGGTCGTTCGAGAAAATTTCGTTAGTTAACAATTATTTAACTTGTTGAAAAATTAACTTTAAGTAAAATTTTCAACGGGAATAAATTAATTATAGTGTTCAGAACACACCATAATTTTTTCAAATTTAAAAAAAAATATTCAATACCTTAAATAAATAAATTAATGTGCCGTAGTCGCTTTTGACGCCACGCGCGAATTCTAAAAATGTCACCCGCAGACCTATTTTCAGCGTTAAATTAACATTATAAATAATGGAGATAGAGTTCTGGGAGTCAGAAATTTTTTATTAGAAATTTCCTCCTCTTTCAGAATCTTTATTTGAAATTTCTTAAATATTAATAGTTTATTAAATATTGGCAAAAAACTAAATGCCATTATTTTTTCATCTTTAATGGTCTATAACTTTTGCAATTTTTTATGTGCTAATACACGCTTTTAGCACATTTTTCTAGACGTCATTCCGGATCCAATGAGCTATCGCACATAATTTTAGGAGTAGTATCTCTATTTTGTTCCATTTTCAACTTGTCGACTAGACTATAAATCTTACTACTTAAACCACTGAATCATAGATAAAATGAAATCACCGTAAAATTAAACTCATGGTATTGTTATCTGTCAAAAATTTAATTTGTGACATAGGTATAGAGAATCTTACGAAGAACAACTGTCAAATTGTCAAATGGAACATGACAGAACTCTCTGTTTGCTCTCTTTCTCTTGCTTTTTTGAAACACATTGAAGGATCTTATTGTTTTTGTTTTCAATAATAACTACTAATTTACTGAATTTAAAATGTATAATTAATCCTCTTATTATGCAAGTCACACGCATTTTGGTTGAAGGTTAATATTTGTTATTGCAATTATATTAAGTAAACTTAATGTGACTGTAATAAAAAAGTAATTACCTAATAACATACGTATAAGTGCACACGTAACAGTGCCTTTTACAACAAGAAGAGAACTGGTTTACAAGGATGTAAACAATAAGGACTTGTTTTTTTCTTTAAAGACAAGAAAAATTCCTGTCATTAAGAAATGCCAATGGCCTACAGAGTGATCCTACGTTGCTCCCAGCCTAGGAAGGTTTGCAACTTTCAAATGATTAGAATGACGAATAGTTTATATTCAACTCACATTGTTTCTAAGTATACAATTTCAGTGATAGCTAAGATATTTCCTTTTAAAAAATCGAGAAACTTATTAACCACCATTATTGTTGGGCAATCAATTTATATAACCCCGCGCCGGGTCCGTCTGAAAGTGATGCGGGGAATGTGGGGGTCGATCCATGAGGTGCAAATTATTATTTTTTTATGTACATACCTAGTTAGTTTTTTCTAGGTCCACCTAAGAAAATTCTACCGTAGGCTCTGTGATGTATTAAACAATGCATTTTATAGTATCATATTTTTTCTGATATCAAGAATTTATTATAGCGATAAGTAGTGATTTAAAGGCAGTATATTCATTCATTTACTTAAGGAAATATCTGTACTATTGATAAGAATACAAAGATGCCATTCAATCTCGTATCCAATTAACCCTTATTTATTTGCGAACTACGATCATGAAGTACTGTTTTATTACAAAGTACGCAAGAGTGGAATTGTTCATTTGTTCCGACGTTTAAAATTTATAACAAATTTTCGTAAATTTTATGAGTAGTGATAACATATGAACTATAACATATATATATGATAGGGTTTTAGAAATGACGGCGGCGGTCATCAGCTCTAATATTTAAAGTAATTTTATAAATTGCATTTGTGATTAGTTAATTTTGAGTTAAAGTTAAAGATAGAAAATAACTTGATACAATATTAACATAACTATTGTAATATAAAATAATATTGCGTAATTGTATCACTAATAAAAAAACCTAATATTCACAAAGCAAACTTACATCTTGTGACCATTTCCATTGCTTTCCACCTCAACTTCGGGTAATGTTTCCTTCGCCGGTTTCACTTTTGTTCCATTCATATTTGGGACCGACATCACTTCACAATTTATCAATCAAATTATTTGAGAACTGTCCACAGTCTTCGATAACATACAATATAATGCGATCGGCACGTCTCTCTCACTTTTATATAGTGCGCGGACGTTCAATTTGTTCTCGTAATCTTTGTTTTAAGACCTTACTGCTATTCAATTATTTTTCAATTTTCTTGTTTGAACGTTAAATACCTGGATTGTGATAGTTTTATTTCAAATCTACTCACGCGGCAGCTGGTCAATCCAAGTTTAAGAAAAAATAATTGTATTTAACAAAAAAAATAGGATAGTTTAATATGATATATTTAAAATATATGCACTATTTAAAAGGCATTCCTTATAATATTTATGTAGGTAGGTACATGTCATTGATACCGTCAATATTTATTTATGGAAAAACAGTGATTCTATTATTTTTGTTATTGCTTTATTATCAACTTCTATCTAAGTACTTCGTTCGCGTAGAAAGGAGTCAGCAATATGCTTGTCAAGATGAGTTTTAGACTTATCAGTTCGTAAACTTACAAACTTTACATCTATAAAATGTATCTAAAAAAGCGTCGTATTTGGTTACCATAACATAACACGTTAACCTACTGGTCATTCGGAAAAATGTGCGCGCATTACAATAATAACCAGTTCGTAGGCTATAAAAATACTTATTAAACGCTTTGTTTAACATAAATTATTATTAAAAATCAAATTAAGTAGCAAAGATACGTGAAAATTATCGATTTTCCTTAGATCTTTATGAATTAGATAGCATTTTATATAAGTATGAAAGATAAATATAAAAATGAAATTAAAAAAAAATTAACTTTTAGGCAATTTTATGAGATTATAAATTGTTTTATTAAATTAATAAGGCAGATATTAATATGGATATCACTATCAAAACATGGTTACCGAAATGAAAAAGATTTCATCATCTTCATAACAATAATAACTTAATTATTAACCTCTTAATTGTTTTTATATATTTGTTTGTGTATCAGCTACCAATAACATTATTTTTGACATCATTATTTTGTTTTAGTACGTTAATTCATTTGCGGTCCGTTAAGGGGACTATACAGTATACAATGAGCGGCTACGAAATTACTTTCGTAAAGACACTTATCGAACATCGTTTATATGTGAGAATGCCTACAAAGTCGCCTAGGAATTTGGTCCGTTTCCTGACTAATCGACAAAAAAGGATTGTAACAAGATAAGGTCAATGTTAAAAAAAACAATCGAACACCTAACACCCATCCTGACAAGTTTGTTTTTTCTTCAAGTTGTTGTTGACTCAGCCATTATTATTCGGTAATTCAATCAAGTGGAAATTGTTGCATTAATTAATGCTATTACCGACTTCTTAACGACTATGTTGTGGATCTCATTAATAATTTTATATGATATTACTATTAATCAAATAATAAATCCGATCGAAGCATTGGTTTTAAACGATATTCATTTTTCTTACATACTTTGACGATATTTGCAGCACGCATTCTGTCAATGTTATGTCAAACGCCATAAGGTTACATCAAAAGTTTGAATTGTATGCACTGACAAAAAAAGCTATCGTAACAAAATTCAGGATTACTTAGTATGGTGTATAAGTATAGTAAGTATAAGTATTCTTAAATTTTCTAATTTTCTTAAACGGAAATAGGTATTCATTTTTATATATAAAGATGTAAAGTTAAAAGACGTTTTTTGTTCCAAGCAGTTACATAAAGCACCTCACTGTTCACAAATATATTTTCAGTGGAAAATATAAGTGTCGTTGAGTAGATATTGTATTTATCTTCTATGAGGCGAAGCTGCGAATCTATAAAAATAAGGTGCATTTTTTGCACGAATATTTTATTAATCAGTCATACTCATACCAGTTTGGTCTCGGATTTCCTGCGAGAGATTGCTTGTTAGATAAGCCACAGCATCGTATTATGTTTAATAGTGACTTTTTGTTTGCAATAGAATGTAGATAAATAATTTCTTTCTTGACATTTTTTGTCAAATGAATTACAGACGCAACAATGCTTGACTCACTATAAATATTGTACAGTCCTTGTTTTAGGAATCAAGATAGAAGACTGAACTTTGCCTACTTCAAAGGGCAACTCTGTTAAGTTTTATGATTAATATTTTCTTTATACCTACTTATAGTACGAGATCCCGCTGCAGGATTGGTGCGCTCATCGACTATTTGTTTAAAACCAAATTTTTATGTTTATTTATAATTAAGAGAATATATATTTACTAGGGTGCCTATCAAAATTTGGCCGCAATTATTTTTAATTAAATTATTTTTAATTGATTTTTGGTAAAAAATTTCGTTCATGTATTATTTAAATAAAATAACGTCTACATCACGGTAATTAATATGAAGATTCTAAAAAACCACGGGTGCCTTTGCGCACCTGGCCGCACCTCTTTGCAGCCAGGTGTAAACAGGTATGATTTCGATAAATTTATACGTTTATAACCTATTTTTATTAATTATATGTCAAATTGAAGCTAATTTTTTTCTATTAATTATCATATAAAGTTGCTTAATTAAATCTGGCCGCAAATAAGGGCTACTGGCTGTTAAAGATAATAAATATTTAAGGTAGAGTGAAAGAGAGTTAGCGCGTAACATCATTTGTCAGACGAGGACAGCGATTGTCGGCTAAGCGACGCTTTTAAGCCATTGCGCATGCGTCGAATGTCAGTGTTCTCAAACTGAATACAGTAGAAGCTCGTTAAGTCGAACCTCGACAAGTCAAAAACCTCCAAATCTCGAAAAAATGTTTTGTTCCCTTCCCTTAAAACACCAAAACCTCCATTACTTGAAATCTTGACCCTCTGTTAATCGAAATAATCACCGAGTCCCTACAAGCCATTTTGGTACATATTTTTTGGCGTCTCCCTTGATGTTCGACTTATAGAGGTTCTACTGATGATAGATGCAACATTTTTATTCTAACATAAAAAACCACGCTGTTTTGGAGTTCGTAATAAACAACGTTTTATATTTACATTGTTATTTTATTTGTGCATCTAAAAATTATTATATTAATTAATGTAAAATAAAATTGATAAAGATGAAGTCGTGTTTTTTGTGTAACGAAAAAAGCAATGTACTCGACTTTAATAATGTATCATTCCAAAAGTGCTCGCTAATGTTATTGTTTCGTCGTAAAAAAAAATATAAACTTCAAAATTTATTATCATTTTAAAAAACCATTTAATATCATTAATATCTAATAGAGATATAATATTTAAGTTTGAATCATTCAAATAATTTGTAATTGGATTATTGCTTCATCAAAATGTTCAACAAATTGCTAACTAGACCTTCGATATTATATCAAATCAATATTAATTTTTTGTTGCAATTTTTAAATTTGTCATTTTGAAAAAAATTACATATTTTTTATAAGTCGTCTCTATTACTCCCCGGTGGTTGAGAACACTAACGTTCGACGCATGCGCAATGGCTTAAAAGCGTCGCTTAGCCGACAATCGCTGTCCTCGTCTGACAAATGATGTTACGCGCTAACTCTCTTTCACTCTACCTTAAATATTTATTATCTTTAACAGCCAGTAGCCCTTTTTTGCGGCCAGATTTAATTAAGCAACTTTATATGATAATTAATAGAAAAAAATTAGATTCAATTTGACATATAATTCATAAAAATAGGTTATAAACGTATAAATTTATCGAAATCATACCTGTTTACACCTGGCTGCAAAGAGGTGCGGCCAGATGCGCAACGGCACCCGTGATTTTTTAGAATCTTCATATTAATTACCGTGATGTAGACGTTATTTTATTTAAATAATAAATGAACGAAATTTTTTACCAAAAATCAATTAAAAATAATTTAATTAAAAATAATTGCGGCCAAATTTTGATAGGCACCCTAGTACATATATATTCTCTTAATTATAAATAAACATAAAAATTTGGTTTTAAACAAATAGTCGATGAGCGCACCAATCCTGCAGCGGGATCTTAGACCATTACAGTAAGCAGTGTTAGCCTTAGTTTTTAATAATGTGATTTTTAAGCTTGAGATTTGATGCATTTGATGAATGAAAAGCTAAACGGTCTCAGATTAGTCGAATCGACGACGACCTAGCTTCGATAATACTAATACGGTTTTAGTGTTGTCATTTCGTCGGAGATTGTTAGAAATAATACGTAGTTTTCATGTTATTTAATGGTTATAAACACTTAAAAAAAATATATTGGTTGTTTGTAAAGTAGGTTTACGATCGAGATGTTTACGTGATAACGTCTTATTGGTGATATAAGTTTTTGGGAAGTAAGGAATTAATGAAGATAACAATTTTTTCAAATTTTAAATTACACTATCGTTTTATTCACACTTTTGATGATAAATTTCGGGTGTAAAATGACAAGTTTACTTATTCGACTATGATATACATTTTTCTTCATACATTCACGGAATGACTGGCAGCGCTCTAGATGAGACGGGAGATCGGTCCGTCTCTCTCTCGTTATACCTGCGATCGCGCTCGTGAGGTTTTGGTGTGACACAAGTTTCTGAACATGTCACCCGACTAAAACGATTTTAAAGACGTTATCACGTCAAAAATTTGACGCTTGTTACGACGCAATCATGGTAATTGTTTATGGTAGCTACATACTGATAGATGGTACGTATGGATCTAACTAACGTATCTGTAATTTATTCGACAATAAACTATTTGATTTTATTTTTTATTATTTGGCATAAAAAATAAATATAAAGCTAATTTTTACCTTTATATCACTAACCTCCATATTTTAATAGCGATATTAGTTCTTTAATAATATTTATAACGGCAAAACAACGTTGGCCGAGTCAGCTAGGTCATTTATGAAAATTTTATTTCAAAGAAAAGTATACAAAAGATAACATTACGAACTTATAAAATCGCATTGCTTCAAGGTTTTCTTAAACATCATGAGAAAACCGGCACCGTCGGTTGTTATGTGCGGCCAAAACAAAAGGTTGTAGCCCCATTTTATATATAGATATTGAAATCCCATTATTATACGACTTACTAGAATACAATACACACATTTAAATATGAAAGAAGCGTTACGTTAAACGTTAAACGATTTAAGTTAATCCCGACACCAGTAAGTCTCGTGTAAACCTATAGCTAAGATGTGGGTGTTAATAATTTTCATTTTAATCATGTTCATATTAAAGGAGGCCGTACAAAAACCAGCATATTTTCCACCAGGTTGACTGATTATTTAAAATTTATAAGTAAGACTTTTTGACTGGTATTTTTTGTTCTAAATTTAAATACTTCCAGGACCACCAGTATTACCAGTCATAGGCAATCTATTAAGCGTGTGGCTGAATTTAAAAAGGTACAAATATCATCATTGCGTTTGGAAAAATTGGTCCATGAAATATGGAAAAATACTTGGCTTACGATTAGGCGTAGTTAATGTTGTTGTGGTGTCTGGGAAGAAATATATTAAGGAAGTGTTGTCTAGAGATGTGTTTGATGGAAGACCGGATGGATTTTTGTACACCATAAGGTCGTTCGGAAAGAAACTGGGTTAGTATTTTTTGAGAATTTGATTCCGTATATCGGTTGCAAAGTTAGTCTATGTCAGTCACGATTACGTAAACAATTTTATATAAAAAATTTAAATAACTTAACCATCTATCAATCGTTATTATTTGATTTAATAATTACTATATATCTTATATTAAAATGTTTCATACACAGTAATATCGATTGAACTATTTCTAATAATTACGTTTAAATAACGGTGCAAGTACAAAGTTTAAAATAGTAACGATTGTTTGATTGAAACCATTTAATACAAAAAAAAATTATCGGGTAAGCGTGAATATAAGTTTTAGTTTCATTTTGTTTGGGTTATTAAAATATCCATACTAAAGAAAACGTTCACATCACTTCACTTCACTTTATTTATAATGGCGACATCTGTGTAAATCACAATTCCGCCAATGTCACGTTCTAAGTCTTCACACAGTGAGGATAGATTTGATAATTTTGAAAGAAAACGTTCACTACAATATATTTTTTTGTTTTATATTGCCGTTACTGTCAGCTGCATTTCGTTTTAAACGGTCACAGCTTATAAATTAACAACGTAAAAGTCTACAATGACACCAATTTGCTCATTTTAAAAGGTCATTTATACAACTATGCATGTATCAACGCGTATTATTTTTCTTTTGTTTTATTTATTGTACTCAACCAAACAAACGTAGGTATTGTTTTTTCCGACGGTGCTACGTGGGCAAAAACAAGGCGTGCTGTGCTGAAGCATCTAAAGAATTTCGGCTACAGCTCACGAGCTATGGAAGCCAATATAAGCGAGGAAGCTAAAGCAATCGTGGAGCTTCGAAAAATAGATGCCGGAATACCGATTGTCGTAAATCATATACTTGATGTTGCCATCGTCAATATTTTGTGGAAATTAGTCGCTGGGAAAAGGTGAGTGGAGCACTATAGTCGTATTTTTAATTAGACGAAGCCAACTGACAGTAGCTAATGTCACTTTGTAAAATAATGTTGACACATTTAAAGTAATAGTGATGCGTTCAGTTCTTGTTAAATCAGATGAATGAACAATGAGTGTGAATAGTCAATCATTTCAAACAATAAAAGAATATTATTTCTATTTCAAAATTGTATAAAAGTGCTCTGATATAAGTTAGATACTAGTACTATGTAACTACAATCAGTTTTTTGACGTCTTATTACAAAGCGCGGCGCGTCGACTAGTGCCATCACCGATCATTCATTCAGGGGTTTTTACTTTGTCACAACACTATTTTTATTTCATTAAAAACTGACAACACCGTAAACGTCAGTTAACTTCGTCTAATTAAAAATACGACTATACTTCCATATGTCTCTCACTTTAAGGTCATAACTTAAGTACTATGGTATAGAAACTTGAAGGACAACAAAGAGAAAAATAATTAGGAGAGAAAATCATCAATAATATTGCCCGCCTTAAAATACAGATGGAGGTTATGAATTCGACGTGAAATTTATTTTTAACTAAACGCATTTTTAACAGGAAAATGTGTTTAATTCAAAAACATATTAACAAAATCATCTTGTTTGATAAACTATTAAAATTTAAATTTTCTAGATACGATTTGAACGATGGCCGATTGACACTATTGTGTGATTTAATAACGAAATCATTCCAAGTTGTGGACATGAGTGGTGGAATATTAACCTTTATGCCATATCTGAGACATTTATTTCCAAAAATAATTGGATATACAGACTTAAAAGCCGTTAACGATGATGTATATAAGTTTATAAAGGTAATTAATTTATTAATAAAATATTTTTCCCTTAAACTTAAGATATGCCTTCTATTTATTTCATAATTAATAAGTATTTAATTTGTAGTCGTTTCTTAAACCGTTTAAACAAGAATCATTTCCCATTTATTCTTTAGCAGACAGGACATTAAATAAATTGGTATGAAGTAATAGTAAGTGTATATAATAGTAAGTAGTGTTATATATGTACTTATCTTAATATATAAAACAATGTCACGTTTGTTCGAACACTTATAACTCAAGAACGGCTGGACCGATTCTCGTAGCTTTTGGTTTGTTGTCTGTCTGTTGTCCAGAAGAACTATTAATAACATTGGAAAATTTACGGAAAAATTCAATACAAAACCTTCATGGGTTTCTTAGCTGTAGTGTTAGTCAATACGAGGTTCGCCAGGCCAGCTATTATATTAATAATAATGCAATAAAATTGTTAAATTTCAACCGAATGTTGATGTAAGTAAAATATAGACAGAATCACGCAGTACGTTAACGGTTAACCTTATTTGATAGCCCATTACTTTAAATATCTTTGACAGCACATTTAAGATTTAATGACGAAAAACGTACTACAGAACTATCGAGGTCATTTATTTAGCAATTGATGAACGATCAATACAATATTTGCACCAAAATTTGCACCAAAGTTCCATCACTTTGTAGAAGTGCGTAATTTATGGTTTTGAAGAATACATTTAAAAAAGATTGCGTTCCATTTATAGTATCATATAAGTTCTCATTTCGTAGCTTATACTACTAGATTATTTAGATGACTTTATGTAACGCTATATAGTCTGTAAAGAGGTTAGTGACGAATTCCATCTGATATTTCATTTAGTTTCTGTTTCGAGATTATATGTTTTGTATAGGCATGTAGGTGATAAGCTTTCTGCGTACGAGTCACGCGTCAGGCCGTACGAATGTTAAATCCATAGGCCGAAAGTCTATTGATGTTTGTTGTTGTGTTGCGCAGTTGACCTCAATAATGAGTCGATGAGAGTAGTACGCTGACGTATTTCAGTACCGCTAATAAGAACTGCCAATAAGAAGGGAGGAGTCCAGGAGCAGCCTATATAATTTTTCCTTTTTTGCGGCAGAAATAATATGTAAATATATAAAGGTTTAAAACTTCGAGTACAATACTGTCGTTCATCTTTATTTTCCTTTACTTTCTACATCTTGGTATTAAGAATAACCCTACACAATAACGTGGTTCATATGATTTTTCCTTTAGTACAAGTTTTGGCATTTCATGTTTTAATATACATTTAAATTGTTATCACCTAAAATGTTTATTTTAGGAAACCATACACGAGCATCGTACAACGCTTGACGTCAACAAACCAAGAGATCTAATCGACTCTTTTCTCATTGATATTATGGAACAAAAGGACGAATGCTGTATGTATTCTATTGTATACATTATCAGTTATCTATATATAGACTAATATCTATGTCCTCAAATAGGGTAGAGCACCTGGAGCTGCTTTGTAAATTCCAAAAGCGTATGCGATTTTAATATTAACTTACGTACCTGAATTTCGAGTGCCATGTGCTATAAATTAAGAGAACTGCGTGAATCGGTTTTGTCAATAGATGACGTCATTCTTTATTGTCGATTAAATCGGTATTGTGTTAACATTTAAGAAATACGCGATAATGTCTTTGAGGTTTCATGATCAGCTTGTCGACGCCAACTGCTGCTCTCTCTCCTGAAATCTTAGTTCGATTTCACGTTTAATATAAAACTGACACAAACTGCAACCCTTTTCCCTTGCTCGTACGGTGAAGATATAGAAAAACATCGTAAGGAAAACAGCACGTCTTAGACCCAAAGTTCGGCGTGTGTCAGGAAATATACATCTCTGAGTAACCGAAAAACGAGAAGTTACATTACATTAATAAAAACTTGTAATGCGTTATCGTTAATGAAATCAATTTTTCAAAATTACATAATTTGTTTATGTTTTTTCTACTATTACAGGTTTGATCAGAATAACCTAAAACACTTTTTGACGTGACAACGTCTTATAATTCGATGGATCCGGCTGCACGTACGAAAAAACATGACTCATGCGGCGTTACCTCGCTCTGAGGCGTTCCATTTAAGGCTTGAAGTGCAAGCGAAACCTCGGGACGAGCGACAAAGAGGCACAATCGGCCTCCGCGTTCGGCTCAATTCAATTGTGATTTCCATTTACCTCGTTCTCTATATTCATACAAAATATCTATCAAACAAATAAAATTAAAAATTTCTTTTGAAACATGCAACCATTCCATCAGTATTTTCTTATGACGTTGTCACGTTCAACTATCGTCAGTAAACCGACTTTACAGACAAACGATTTTTTTTAACAAAACAGTGTTACGTTAGCTTTTTATATATATATTGTCTCTGCACAAAGACATCAACATTAACAATTAACATTACGATGTAGCCTAACTTAAGACTAATAATAAAAAAAGTAACCTAATTTACTAAAGTAATATTGAACAAAAGAAAGTGTCTAATAACACTACTTACAGTCTCTATTAAGGGAAAGACACTCTGATCTTGTGTACTATTTTTTTTCACCACTGTTTAGCACTTAAGACTACCGTGCACTCACACTAATTCACTACTTCGAATGGTTTCCTCCTTTTTAATTTTCTCACCAGACCCGTGGTGTCAAGAATTTGAATAGCCTCGACATTAAACTTGGTGGAGCCTTTGTTTGTTGGCTCCAGCAATCTTTGTGATTATTGTGGTAACGTCCTCTACATTAAGGTCCCGATGGAGGTCATTGCGAATGTATCAGGAAGCATTGACTATTCCCCTGAGCACTTTGAACAAAACAGGACTGCAATATAAATAATATAATTAGTTTATCTCATATTACAAATATACTGTTAGATGGCCTGCATATGATAGCAAATAATAATTATATAGGTGTTGTGCACGAACATGATACTTATAAGAAAATTACATATTAAATAGAATGTAACACATGATTATAGACGCCGCGACCAGGTAATACAGTAGAGTTGTAATTCAATCAAGGTAAACGGAAGTTAGCTGTTGTACCTCATCATGTTCATATAAAAATAAAAGATATAATAAAACTAAATTTTGTGTTAAGAAGCATATTTAAACTATGAGGAAATAATTTTAATATTTTTTAAAAAGGAAAATATTTATAAATTTTGTTTATACATTTAAGGTTCCAAAATGTAAGCGGTTAAATATGAATGAAATTTTTATATAATTTTAAATCAAGAACGTCACCGGCAACTACCGTCCGTATACCGTACCTATATTTTCCCTTTTCCTTTATATTTTATTTATTTCCAGTCACAGATGAAGAGCTGCAAGTTATCTGTCGCGATTTGTTGGAGGCTGGAGTAGAAACAGTTAATAACACGGTAGTGTTTATGCTACTTCATATAGTTTTAAATAAAGATATACAGACGCAGTTGCAGGCAGAGATCGATACGGAAATCGAGAATCGACCTCCAACACTTAAGGATAGGTCCAGGTGAGTAAATATAAAAGCAGTAGCTGACATTTCTTTGTTCCTTCAGTAACTAACTAGCCAATATTGTTCAATGTTTTTGTTCAAATCGCACACCAGCCCTGCGATTCTGTAACTCACTTTTCGAACTCACACAGTGGTTTTCGCATCGGCGGTCGCTCTCAAATCAGTCGTGAAG
This sequence comes from Pieris napi, assembly GCF_905475465.1. NCBI lineage: Eukaryota > Metazoa > Arthropoda > Insecta > Lepidoptera > Pieridae > Pieris > Pieris napi. The sequence continues at coordinate 5,736,421 of NC_062237.1, read as the reverse complement.
CAGTCATTTTATGATTTGGCATTCTGAAAAGGTAGCTTGTAGTTTATTGTTTATCAGAATGCCAAATCATAAAATGACTGCTTCACGACTGATTTGAGAGCGACCGCCGATGCGAAAACCGCTGTGTGAGTTCGAAAAGTGAGTTACAGAATCGCAGGGCAGTATTGACAGCCTATGAATCAATTTAACATTTCTTTAATATCTAAGCCAAGTTCACATTTCAAGGATCGTCATGCTCGCTTAAATGTAATGACATTTGTGTGTGCAGGAGCACGCACTTACATTCTCGTGGGCATGGTGAAATAGGAATCGCTGATAAAGGACAAGTCTTTGTTTTTGATTTATGTTATTATTATTTATTACTTAAGATGTCACATGGAACATGGTGTATTGGTTGCAGCTCCTTACAAACGTTGTGTAAAAAAAAACATGGCGATTAAAAAGAGTGGCGAAGAGTTTATTGCCAGTTCTTCTCTTCCGTTCTACGCCCTTGATTTGAGAACTGGCACTAAATGTAAACTTAGAAGCATTTCATACACATTTCTTTTTTTGACGTTCATAAGTGTAGGTACATTGTGTTACCTATATGATTAAATGTTTTTGACTTGACTAAAATAATAGTCTCCTTATAGGATGATATACACGGAAGCAGTAATACTGGAAACCTTGCGAATATCGAGTGTAGCAGCAGTAGGTATACCTCATATGGCAAGAGAGGATGCGCGACTTGGTGATTATATAATAAGAAAGGTAATTTCTGCATTAAAGTCAGTATTTTAAGTATATGTATTAAATTATACATAGTAGCCTTTATGCCCTGGCCAGTTTATTCTACCGTAGTTGATTCTACTTAACATTACCACTCTCCATTAGTCTGACTGTTTCGGCCCTTTACCATTAATTCTTTTATCTGTTTTTGACGTGATAACGTCTTTAAAATCGTTTTAGTCGGGTGACATGTTCAGAAACTTGTGTCACACCAAAACCTCACGAGCGCGATCGCAGGTATAACGAGAGAGAGACGGACCGATCTCCCGTCTCATCTCGAGCGCTGCCAGTCATTCCGTGAATGTATGAAGAAAAATGTATATCATAGTCGAATAAGTAAACTTGTCATTTTACACCCGAAATTTATCATCAAAAGTGTGAATAAAACGATAGATGTAATTTAAAATTTGAAAAAATTGTTATCTTCATTAATTCCTTACTTCCCAAAAACTTATATCACCAATAAGACGTTATCACGTAAACATCTCGATCGTAAACCTACTTTACAAACGACCAATATTTTTTTCTTTATAAATATATTATTTCTGTTGGGTTTACAATTATTGCTTCTCTCGTTACTCTTTGAATTTCCGAAATCTGTTTACTAATGTAGGTATGCACGATTATAATTTACTTGATAAACTAATTTTGATATAATGACTTTAATTTATTGTTTCAACAGAAAACTGTGTTTAGAATATTCAAGTCAACGTACAGCACATTTTAAATGTTATCTTTGTCTTCTGTTATATCTTATTGGGTTTTTGATAATCTTTACCATCATAAAATGCTACGATTTCGGGCGAAAAACAATATGAATTAATTAATGTGTTTTTAAGTTTCATATGTGCAATATATTTAAATGTGACCTTTAGCACTATTTTTTTAAATATGATAATTAAGCGTTATTAAAAACTAGAATTTTGATATTCTAAATGTGTGGTATTTTTATTGTCTCCACATAAATAGTGATTCATGAATTTTAAAATCAAATCCGATAAGTATTTTTATTTATCATAGGCTTAGACTTATAATATATAACGCTCAATTACAACATTCATTCATACATTAATTCATTATGGAACAGGAAATATCTGGCAATTTCAAGGTCTGAATATTCGAAATAAAATTCAGTCGGCCTAATGGTAACCCTAAATAATAACCTAGCGGTATCCAATTTGCGGAAGTTTTAATCCAAAAATCATAAAACCGCCGTACATGGCTAACAGCGTAACGGGAGTTGATCTCCCGGTCTCCGGCTCCAAGTCCTTGTAGTCAAATTGTAGTAAACCTTGAGCAATTAATAGGGGTAGTGTATTAAATTCAAAATGGCCGTAAAAAATGATGGCCGCCTTACAAATGCAGGAGTTTCTCGCATGTATGCATAAATTGACCCATGCATAAATTGACCCATGCATAAATTGACCCATGCATAACTTGACCCATGCATAACTTGACCCATGCCTCGGTATACTCAAAAATTGTTACGACCTCTGGTTTCGTAATTCATAATGTGGCCCCTATCCCATCACCGCCATCTCGCGGGCCGCGCATTTAGTTTTCATATTCAGTTGCAACCAAACCAAAAAATAATCTATTTATATATTTTCATTGATTATAATGTCTTTTATTTATACAACTGCATAAGAAAAGTTCCGAATAGATTCTCAATCGCACATCACCATGGCGGCATAAAAAAACAATATTTTGCAAGTAAACACAAATCTTAAAACATCAATATCTTATAAAATAATAATAGGAACTTGTTAAAAATATTTTGAAGTAACAGTGACGTAAAATAAAATAATAACAATTGTTAAAATGACCTGTTATCAGTGATACTCGTTGAACTTGTTTTGCTCGTGTTATCATTTTATTTATTATGTAATTATTCCTCTTAGGGTACATTTTTGCTACTGGCTATCCATGATCTTCACAACGGGGATCAATGGAAGAACCCTGATGTATTCAAACCAGAGCGATTCATAACAGCGGAAGGAAATTTGATTCAAAGTGACTTATTAATGCCGTTTGGTGCCGGTAAATATATACCTGATAATTTTGCTATGGGCTAAACTTTCCAATATGGACCATCGATTTGAATGTCCATATTGCCGTTAGCCGCTACGGCTTGCATAATGCCTGTGCTTTGTTACAGCGGGTGGGGGCTGCTCTTCCTCCGCGCCTCCGATTTTTTATATACACTCTAGGGGTAGGTTAGGTTAGACAAGACCACGTGGATAGTGGGGTGCTCTGATTCGGTTTGGGGTACTTTTTGAATATAAAATTTTCGGCATAAAGAAAAACACTTTAAAGTATCGATATTTTCAAATTTTTCGGAACCTACACTAATTGAAACGTGAATTGACGTTTAACATCAATTATTTGTCAAATGTTAATACATTATAATAACACGCCATAACATAATTGTTATGGCGTGTTATTTGCCCATTTTTATTAAGTAAAAATAAATTTATCTTATGAACCGTAAGTTTCCGCAACTTAAAACTTTGCAAAACGCTACTATCTACATAAAAAGTATGGGCATTCAAATCGATGGTCCATATTGTAAAGTTTAACCTTGGCGGTATCATCACATCATCTGCTAAAAAATATATAGATTTTTGTAAGCTCTATAATTTTTCGCTAACGTGCGGATCGGCAACATTTTTCAATTGGACCGTTAAATTAAATGTCATACAAACTTTGTATTTCTAGTATCTCAAGGAGGATCTTTCATAGTATATCGCGATTATTGCTTGAGCTGAAGAATTTAATTGGTGGCTGCAACAAATATTTCGTATTTAGAGTAGATTTATTGGCGTAGTAATCAAAAGCCTCTTCTATGAGACTAAACAGGGTTTATATTCAAATTAACAATGAATAGATACTACGAGTTATAATCTTCGCAAAAATCGCATGATTTCCTACAGAAAAATATTAATTTATTTATCTATAACTAAAAGTGACTTTTGCCTGAAACCTAAGTAGGCTCAGATCGTAATATTACCGGTATTCATTTTGGTATGAAAGCTCATATTTATCTTAAATTGTATTGCCTATTAACGATACGAATTTAAGAGATTAAATTATTCGATTGAGAAATTAAGAATTACCTTTTACAGGTAAAAGGCGCTGTATTGGCGAGGGACTGGCTCGTGCTGAACTATTTTTGTTCCTTACTCATATTTTGCAAAGGTTCAATCTTAAAATACCTAATGGAGATCCCATACCATCGACTGAACCGATAGATGGCGTTACACTGTCGGCAAAAGAATTCAGAGTCATTTTTGAATTAAGGCGGAATAAATAATTGAAGAGTACAACTACAGTAAAACCTCTATAAATCGAACACCAAGAGATGCTAAACAATTCGAGTTGTAACATTCGTATGATTTTGACTTAAGCGGATTTTGTTTCAACTTTTAGAGTCAGAATCCATGAACTAATAGTGGGTTACGCTGTCGGCAAACAGTAAGATTAAAGCAGATAACTTATTTTGTTTCGAATTATAGACGAAAAAGCTTCAAATTATTGCGTCGTAAAGTTTGTAATATAAAACAGTGCTATGCTGGAGATACAGTGTTCCAATTAAATATTTCGAGTCATTATGTACTAAACTGTGTGGTTGAGTTTTCGAGTAAAGGTACTTTTGGAGCTTGAGGGAATGGGAACAATTTCTTTATCGAGTTTTGGAGAATTTTCTCTTATTGATTATTTATTATACAGTAGAAATAAAGATTTTATGTGTGGAATAAATCATAAATTTAATGTTTTATTTATTTATTTTATCCCTACAAAGTCAGATTATGGTAGTAATAATTATTGTGGTTCCAATTATAAAGCAATAAGATTGCTAACAAAAAAAAATGTTGTCTATTAGCAACAATGTTAACAAGAAACGGCCCAATCAAAAGTATGACGCATTACGCAAGCATTATAAAACTGTATGGGATTAACCTTACAGTTAGTCACGTGACCATTTCCGTAAAATTTCGCTGGGAGCGGGAGAGAAGCGGATAACGCCTGTCACCAAGTATTTTTGTCTATGGCATCAAAGCAGTGTTGAACAAAATCTTTAACATTAAGTTAGATTCAAATTATTAGGAATATGTCACAGCGCATTACAATTTCATGTGAGAAATAGTTCTCCAAAGTTTTATAAAATATATTACGAATTTGCATGAAGAATCCCGCCCACTTCCTACAACATCATCGCATACAATTTCTAAACTTGGAACTGGTTTCGTTTTTTAACATTAGACATCGATTTTGTCTCACGCATGCGCCCCTAATTGCAATCCCAGCTGTCAAATTGAGCCGGTGCACCGCGACATAAATAACTTAAAATACAAAATATAAACGAATCATTATCTTATAATTTAAACTAAATATCAATCAATAAAGCGTGAGAAAAACCACTACTGTCTTCGAAACAAAAATCAGATAAATGTAAATAAGTGAAAAGACAAAGGTCGTCGTAATTTGTAATCTGTGAATTATGGTATGTGACGAAAAATATTCGAATTTGGAATACGCCGAAATGGGTTGCGAATTTGCGTAAAATGAATGAGTTAGGTCGCGGGTACGCCCGCATTGAAGCAATGCGTGGTGCTCGAGGGGAGCCCATGGGCAGTGTCCCGGAGCCCAGCCCACCACCTCCAGATAAATATAACTCCGTTTATTTTACCCTGTTTGTCTCTGGTGCTGCTTTCTTACTACCATTTAACAGGTGAGTGCTTACTTTATACTATATAAACAAATTTTGTTTGATAATAAAATTAACAATAGTCCGGTTCATGTTTTCTATTTATTACAACATTAATGAATTTTTATACAGGTAATTTTCGTACCGCACACGTTCAGCCAGGACGTCATATTTGACCACGAGAAACAATAGTAATTTCGGCAAAATAATGTTTTTCTATGAAAATGACATCAATTAGTCCAATAATATAATTGCGGATTGACATATATCATGTTTACAAATATATAATCGCGAAACGCATTATTTTGTAATGATCATAATTATTCGTATTTTTCTATACAGACAATATTCTTAAAAAAATAATTTTAAATCGAGGTACTTATTCCGTAATGCCAGTGAAATATAACTTCGCGTGTTCTTAAACAGGCTTAAAGTATGTAATTACCACCATTCTGTTTCTAATGAAAACAATAGCAACAGAAATTAGGTTAATCATGTCTAGTTTTTTTGTGTAATTGAATATTATTTTGTCGTTAATTATATAAGAACCAGTTTCATTCATAAACAACAATAATTCTATTACCTATAGATTTTCATAATTTTCTTTAGGATGGTAATGGCATGGCAAGTATTTTGGTCGCATGAAGGAAGAAAATCTATTGATGCACAGAATGCGATACGGCTAACCCTTAGATAAATAAGAAATTTGGATGTCATTAAATGAAAAACGTTAATATTCAGCAATGCCTCAAGTGATAATTTTGCCCCAAAAAATTTACTTTTTTTGCCTTAACTTTTTAAGTGCGAATAAATTCAACACCAGTACAAAACGATTTCGCTGACTTCATCGCCTACCGTCCGGTAGACAGTACGGGGATAAACAAACTACCATCAAAATGGCAATAACAATACTATATTATAATATATATAATTATAATATATATAATATATTATAATTTGGGCGAGAACTTTGATTAGCTGAAATAAAATAAAAATGCCAAACTTGTAAGTTTTCATACCACATTTCACAAGACCTAATACTAGGTTAGTATTTTCACGTTTACAAAACTCAACTAAAACAAACGCGCTTTGCAATTTTATATACAAAATATAGCGTCCTCTAGTCGTAATAGTAAAATACAAGAACAGGTATCCAATATAATAATAATATTTCAGTTTCATAATGGCAGTAGATTACTTCCAACATCACTATCCAAATTCGACGATAATGTTTGATATGTCGACTGTTTACATCGCGTCTGCTTGTGTCGCTGTCGTCATTAACAATCTGCTGGTAGATCTCTTCACTTACAACACTAGGATAACATTTGGTACGTAACTTAAAATACTGACACTTAATAGTAAAAACTATTGATGCACCATTTATTATGCAAACATTGTATTTTATATGAAACAATTTGGTAATTTAATTTTTAATTTCTTGATTGTTGCTCTAATTTATGAGATAAAAACCCGCTAACCGGGACCAATATTTAACCAAGATTGATTTAATTTCAGGTATACTATTGTCCCTAGCAACGATGATATTTGTCGCGGTGTGCAACATAGGATGGGATGGATTTCCCAATAATGTGTCCTATACTATCAACTTAGTTGCAATAGGAGTTGTCGCTTTCGGTTGCACAGTACAGCAAGCCTCCTATTATGGTTTTACAGGATGTCTTCCTCCAAGATATACCCAGGCTGTTATGGCAGGCGAAAGTTAGTATATATGGTTGAAAATCGATAGCCCTACAACCCTTTATAGATTGCCTCGAATCTGTATCTGTGGATCATTTTCTTTATAGGCTAGTAGGTTAAGTGCCTGACACGCGTCATTGGTTTTTGGTTATAAGACACAGTTTCCTCACGATTTTTCTGTAACGCACAAATAATTGTTTATTGCAAATGAATAAAATCATGGACGCTCAGTTAATGCATAAGTTTAGATTTGCACGCAATTAGTAGGGTAATAACTTTGTCAGTATAATAGGCAAATTTAATTAAAAAAAAAATTTTTTTTTCTAAAATCAATTTAGATAGGAATTTTTACACTTGGTCTAAAAATTAACAACAGACATCATGCTAAATCCTCTATATATTTTAATGCTCAAAAGTAGATAATTCTCTTAAAGCACCATGAATTAAAAGTGCTAAAAGTGCACCTAAACTGAATTGCAATAAAACTTTACCAGGCGCGGCCGGTTTCTGGGTGTCTTTGGACAGAATTATGACGAAGTTCGAATTCAGTGAACCTCAACGAAGTACATTTATGTTCTTCACATTCTCCATACTCATACTTTTGGGTCACTCGGTGCTCCATCACTTGATGATGCGGCATCCTCTTGTTCTTCATTACCTAAGGCTCACCGTGGAGTCCCGTCACAGGCGACGTATTCAGCTACATTTAAATCCTACTGAAGATGCTACTTTGGTTAGTAATTTTAACATAAATAGTCATTTAACACACTTTTTAGTTTATATGGTACTAGTGGACCCGACAGACGTTGTCCTGCATGATATTTCAAGCAATTAGTAAAGCAAAGTATGAAAGTACCGACTGCAGCGCCATCTGGCGGGCTGATTTGTGAATCTAAACCATTCCCAGATCCCCTTGAACACACACAAAAAATTTCATCAAAATCGGTCCAGTCGTTTGAGAGAAGTTCAGTGACATACACACTCACAGAAGAATTATATACACTCGGCGTCAAAAAAATCGCACCTTTTCTAAAATTCGTGTCAAGCGATTATAACTCCGAAGATCCTTCTTGTACCCTATCATTATTAGTATCATTTGAAAGCTAATGAAATCCCTTATTTGAAAACGGTAGGAAATTGGTAACCACCCCCCTAAAAAAAGAAAATTCTGGGAAAATGTGAAACATGTGTGCTGTGTATTCTGATCAAAATTACAAAGAAAATTAACAATACAAAAATTAAAAATAAACAATAACAATAATTAAAAATTAGTCTTAAAACCTAGTGTTGCCTCCTCTAGCCCTCCGGCCAGCTTCCAAGCGGCCAGTCATGGACCTGATAAGCGTCACGACGTGTTCCTGGGGAATATTGTCCCACTCCTCGATGACGGCATCTCGAAACTCATCGAGAGTGGCAGAAGCTGGATTACGGGCCCAAACTCGCCGTTTCAGCTCGTCTCAGAGGTGCTCAATAGTATTGAGGTCTGGGCTTCTTGCGGGCCAGTCCATAACCTCGATGCCAACTCGACGTAGGTAGTCCTTGACAATCATGGCTGTGTGGCACCGGGCGTAGTCGTGCATGAACTCGAAGTTGGCGCCGACAAAACCTGCACATGGGACCACATGCTCCTCCAAAATCTCGGTGATATACCGGTGGGCAGTCAGAGACCCCTAGCCGCGACCATCTCCAGCTCTGGAGACGCACACGAGGTCTGTTTTGCCGTCGATAGAAATGCCGCCCTAGAACATGCAGGATCCTCCTCCATATCCGACGGTTTCCACGGTGCAGGCTGGTGTTAAACGCTCCCCTGGTCGCCTGTAGACTCTTTTACCCATGTCTATGGTGTACAGGCACACTCGGGTTTCGTCGGAGAACAGGACATTCCTCCACTGGTCGAATGTCCACGGCACGTGCGTTTCGTAAAATCGCTTCCTCTTCGTCCGGTGGATGGCAGTCAATTGGGGGCCTGTAGCAGCTCTCCGGGGCAGCAAATTCTTCTCTCACAGCCTTCTTCTGATAGTGGAGACGCTGTCTGCTGTCCTTCGAGTAGCTCGAAGCTACTGCTGCAGCTCCACAGCGTTGGAGAAGCGGTTCCGCAAAGACGTCGAAAAAAGTAGCGAACATCTCTGACGGTAGTGCAGCGACGTCTGCCGGATCCATGTCTCCTCCAGTCCTCCAGATGTAACCTCCAGTCTCTTGGAACCGTTGGTATACCAATTGCACTCGAAATCGGCTGATTTTCAGTTGCCGAGCAACTTCAACCTGCCGTAGTCCGGTTTGAGGTAGGGCCACCACTTGAGCTGCTTCTTCTGCCATGGTATTCATTTTCACTGGGTTTTTTATTGTCGAAGCTCTTCAGGTGTGACCTCTGTGACGTTTGGATAGCGAATAACCCATAATTGACTTGTACCCCCTCGTTTCAGACGCGTCCAGGGTGGTACAATTAGTGAGCCTCCAAATGCGTACATCGCCACTTTTTAATCAAAGTGCTGGCGATTTGTGTTTTTTGATTTTCCGTAAACAAATGATTATTTTTTTGAAAGCTTATTAATTGAGCTTTTAAATGATACTAATAATGATAGGGTACAGGAAGGATCTTAGAAGTTATAATCGCTTGACACGAATTTTAAGAAAGGTGCGATTTTTTTGACGACGAGTGTATATAAAGATTTGTTTTGCTCTTTCAAATTTATATGTAACGTAGAGTAAACTCTGATCCTTAGGGCTCATTAATAATTGTGGTCAGTTTTTTAATTGTTTTAATCTTTTTGTATAAAAACATATTACATTTTTGGCTATTTTTACAGTTATAATTTTATTTTATTTTCTGTAATATATAATTTAAGTGAGCTGTAGGTTTACAAAAAAAATATATTAATTATTTTCTAGATGGAGAGTGAGGCTGGTGACGCAACTTATGGTGTGTTGAAGTTACAAAGCCCTGCTCCTTCGAATACAGGTAAATTTATTTTCAAGTTACCTTGTATTGGGTAGAAAAGCTAAAATATTATAAGTGACTAGTTGACCCGGCAAACGTTGTTTTGCCATGTATGTATATTGTAGATTATTTCTAGGAAACATTTTTTAGTTTAATAAAACAACTCTACTATAATAAAAAATAGAGGTTGATTGTAGAGGGGTGACAATTAAGGGTTGTATGTATTTTTGTATACTGTATCATAAAAAAATAAAAACAAAAGGTTTTGTCCAAAAAATATTAATGTAGGGGTGAGACCACACTTAACATTGAGGGGGATGAAAAGTAGATGTTGTCCGATTCTCAGACATACTGAATATGCAAATAAAATGTCATATGAATCGGTCGAGCCGTTTCGGAGGAGTATGGGACCGAACATTGTGACACGAGAATTGTATATACGTATATAAGATATTAATAATAGCGCTTCAATGTAAATTGTGTAAATCAGTAAAGTGATCTTCTAATCTAAACAACTGAAACCGTTAATTTCAGTAAAGCTGTACTAAGAAACGCTTACTGACAAATCTCTTCCAATTGCTAATACGAAAGCTACAAAATATACAAAATCTTCCGTTGGAATATATGTACCTTTATTTATTTTTTAAAGTGAAACTTCTTTATCGACGTATGGGAGAAATTTTGTAGCAAATCGTCACGTTTTTCGGTTACCTGCCATGTTGCTTTTTGAAGTCAAACTTCTTTATCGGCGTTGGAAAAAAAAATACCATCACATTTTTCGGTTAGGCGCCACCTTTTTTTTGTCCCTTCCACGGTTGATCCGAAGAGATTCGAAGCCATTAATAACAAAAATAACGATAACAATGATAGTAATAATTCTATTACAATTAATGAAATTCTGTAATAATCTTAGAAGTAATAAGGTAAAATGAAATAATTGTATTTGTATTCATGTCTATGATAATAAAAGCCTTTGTTAAACTTTATCTAATTTAACGTTATTTACCCAATTTCTATAAAGTTGCATATAATATGTAGTAGATCTTTTTTCGAAAAATAAGGCCATAAAGAAGTTTCACTTCATACGTGTGCACACCGTACACATTTTTATTTAATAATTTAACATTCCAGGTGAAACTGATAACGCGTTCAGTTTCGCTAATCCCGTTTACTCACCAACTGCGAGTGGCCCAGAGCCTAGAAGCTCTGGTGGTGCTTCACCACCTCCAAGTGCTTCTCAACCTTCAGCTTCCCCTTCCGCGCTGCAAACCCCAAGGCCTTCATACAAAGTTGAGGACGTGGTCTTCGAACCACCAGACCGACCTACCTCATGGAGGGGCTTTAAACGTAAGTTTTCATTTACCGCGTAATAGAAATTCAGAATTAAAACTTGACTCCTACGCCTATACGTTCTAGCAAAATATCGGTGATAAGGGATGAACGCCTGCTGACAAAATATAGCAAAATCTGTTATCTGCGCATATGAAAAATTAACTGAATTTATTTTATTCATAAAAACACTTTGGCATTAGATTGTACTCAAGAAAGTACAATGCTTTTCGATCTTGCACATTTTTAATAAGTTAATTTCGCATACCTCATTTTTTAATATTTTTAATAGGTATGATAAAACTATCAGTGCTTGCCTAATATCATATGTAACCTGTTTTTTTATATGTGGGTTTAAGGTAACGAAGTGTAAATAAATAAATGCTTTTAATAAACTAATTAGACCGATTTACAAATAATCGTTAGACAAAATATTTTTTTTTTTTAGGTAGCGTGCAGGCACGATGGTCTGTTGCAAGAGCCATCTACCCTTACATGGTTTCGATCGGTCTGGTCTACTTCACAACACTGAGTTTATATCCCGGAATTGCTTCTGAGGTACCTTCATGTCGACTGGGGTCTTGGATGGCTATCGTTCTGATGTCATCTTTCAACTTCTTTGACTTAATAGGAAAGGTATGTAGAGCTTTGACTGAGAGACAGATGGGGCAACCATCATCATTTTTATTTCTATGTTCATCTTTCTGTGCCAACTAACCCGAAACAATTGTTTCGCCGGGAATTAAATCCCATTGCAATACCAACCATACATTTGTAGTTAAATGAAAAAGTAGATTAATAATTGCTTAAATTCAACATCCAATACCGTATTACTTAAAAAATTGTATTTGCTCGTTAACAAATTAAAAAAAATTAGTCCTTCAAAAATTGCCAAGGATACTTTTCTCCTATTTTAAAATACAGATAATGTTAGCCTTAGACAAAACATCAAAATTACCGACAAGGTATAATAGCTTTACAATAAGGAAGTAATATATATAAGTTCCTCATAGTCTTTTAATTAATCATGACGAGATGAAGTAATAAATCTGAGCAGAATGACGTAATGAGTGTCATTATTACAATGCACCAATGTTAAACAGAAAATGTATTCTATGTTAATACGTTATAATATTATTCGTTGAACTTCGATGTCGCCAAAAGCCAATAAATTTTATTTATCAATACTACAAGCGAATTGTCGTTTATTTCGTGCGTTACGCATAACAAGTACGCATACTTGGTTTTATATCAATGTTTAAGTTAAAACTTGAAAAATATAAAACATTAAGAAGAATAAAGAAGTTGATTTGAACGTAGTACTCGCTTGAACGTTGTGGGTACGTACAAATTTATTAGGCATACCAATTAACATGAAAATTTTACTTGATTTTGAAATCACTTACATTTTTTTAAAGGATTTTTCAGGCTGATTTATTAGTTAACGCCCTGTAATCCATTATTCCGTATGCCTCCCAATTTCATATTTGAACTTGTTACCAAGATCGACCTTTGAAGTTTATCTTAATATTTAGTTTTTATTATCAATTTTTTAGTTCCTTATTATGTCTTCCGTCTTGAACTTTATCAAAAGTTGTATTTTTAGCTCAATCAAATAACGTTACAACATTAGTGGAAAGTTTGTTATCTATTTTTCAAAACTTTTAGGTCTGGGCATCAGAATTCTGTATCAGTTTCCATTTGTTTTTTGTAAAATGCAACCCTTCTATGCAGGACGCACGCCGTCGAACACACTTTTTGTTGTGGCTGGTTTCCTCACGATTCCTGTGTTGTTAATGCACGCATTGAAAGTAAATTGGAGCACGCTATGAATTTAGAACCTCAAATCAAACACATCTTGAGAATGTAATAAATTAAAATAATAAAAATAAAAGTTTAATATAGAATATGGTCAATATTTTTCAATTCATTCAAAAATTTATTATAGAAATTCTTAGATTCAAGATTCTTAAGGCGCTTGTTACCTACAGGTGAAGTATTTACTGTGTCTCGCCAATAAATGTTCATGTATCATGGTATTTATTGAACGTGTAACTAGCGTACTGATGAATGTCAATATTTAATAATGGATTTCTAGATTTCTTGATTCCGTATTGACGATCCTTCAGAATGTGATAAATATTGAACGTTTAATCTCAATTGGTTCACTTTTCAAGTCTTTTAGATCTACTTGAATACCTAACACAATATGTTTTTAAGTAGATAGATAGAGATAAAAGTGCTTCAAAGCCCGATCCATGCGATAATAATTTTCGTAATCATCCTTTTCGCCGTGTAGTTTAATTTCGGCCATTCAATTTAAATGGGTGTACCTTTCTATTTGTAGGTACCAGTTTTATTACCATCGTCTTATTTTAACTTTTTTTAACCAATTGCTAAAATTATAGCCACACACTGTATAACTTTTACCTCTGTGTCCATTTTAACGAGTATTCAGCAAGAAACCGGACTATATACTGACGTAACAAATATTGAACATGTGTCTGGTGTAATAATCCATCATTAGAAGCAGACAACTATCAACAAATACCGAACTGACGAATCACAGTAAATACTTTTTGTGTAACAGGCGCCTAAGAAGTAAAAAATATAATAGTGAGGTTGTGCACGTGAATATCACGAGAGTGTCGAAATATAGTTTCACTATCACTAATTTACGATTACCTAAAATTTAAGATTATACTCGTATACATTTTCTCGACCATTCCATATAATATAATGCAAGTGAATCTTTATAATGATAATGAATGAATATAAAAATATATGTTTAATATTTTAACGAAAGAAATCAGCACATATCTACATCATTATTCATCAACATTTAAATTCACACGTCCATATACACAATTTAAAGGAAAAACCGTGGAGTAGCTCCATATCAAAAGTAGGGGACACCGGGCTAAGACGAGGTCCAGGACATAACGGGAAATATAGTACGTAGTTGGTCCCAAAGTTCTGTCAATGTCACATTATTTTTAAATTTCGAACATAATTTTATAAAAAAATATTGAATTATATTTTTGAATGTTTGACTATTGTTTTAAAACAAAAAACAATCACTTTCCGTAATTTTTCACGATGGAGTGGACATTGAAAGAACACCGAATAGCTGTTATTGCGTTGCACCGCTGTGGACACTCTCCGAGTACCATTTTCAAGTTGCTCAAAAGTTTGAATATAACGCTTAGGTTTCTGTACCGTACTATTGATAGGTACAATGAAGTCTCCAGTGTTGAGGATAACAAAATAACTTGCCGGCCACGCTCCACAAGAACACCAGCAGTAATCAAAGCTATCAAGGCGCGGATAGTAAGAAATCCTGCCCGAAAACAGAAATTGATGGCTTGGCAGATGGGTGTCAATAGGAAAATAGTAAAAAAGGTTTTAAATGAAGATCTTGGTCTACGAGCATACAAAAAAAAGAGTGGGCACTTACTTAATGCTCGTCTATCCATGCAATAAGGCTTAAGAGATCGCGGGTGTTGTTAAAGCGGTACGCGAAAAACCGACACCGTGATATCTTCTTTACGGACGAAAAAAATTTCGATATTGAAGAAAAATACAATAAACAGAATGAAGAAGTTCTGAAGAAGCTAAAAATAAAGTTCCAAGGGTGCAACATGGACATCATCCATCATCAGGAATGGTCTGATTGGAAGTGTCATATTACGGGCCAACTGAGGTTCATTTTTGCGAAAAGGGGGTCAAAACCAGTGAAAAAGTATACCAAGAGACGGTTTAGGATCAGCTTGTCAAAGACCTGCCCAGCACGCTATTTATGGGACATCCCTTCGTGTTCCAGCAGGACTCTGCGCCTTCACACACAGCCAAGACCACTCAAGCCTGGTTTGAGCGTCAAAACATCGACTCAATTAGACATGAGGTTTGGCCTTCCTCCAGTCCGGACCTTAATCCTTTGGACTATAAAATTTGGCAGGTCTTAGAGAGGAAGGTCTGTGCTATACCACATAAAAAAATGGAGAGTCTGAAGTCATCTTTAAATAAAGCAGTCACTGAAATCGACATGAATATGGTGCGTGCTGCGATAGACGACTGGCCGTGGCGCTTAAGGGCCTGTATTAAAAATGAGGGAGGTCATTGCGAACAATTTCATGCTATTTCTATTCCTTAATTAATGTACTATAAATTGATATATCACTCATTAAAAAGTGATAAGTACTTTTGTTTTTATCATTATTTCCATTTATGACAAAACTTTGGGACCGACTACGTATAGTGCGGGACTCCTACACACGAATTTGAAATAAGTCTGATCAATAAATCTTTCTTTTCAATCTTTGTCCATCATGGACAAAGATTGAAAAGAAAAGAATTTAAAGAAAAACAAAACCGAAAAAGAAAAAAGCTACAGATAGTTCGAGTTCTTGCCAAGAATATAATTGAATGTTGAAATAACAGAATGTTGGGTTTTCCGCAATTTTTACCATGCTTCTGCTCATAACTCTAGTTCAGGAGTTGACAATAAGGACGAACTAGCATGCAAACGTTGATATTATTATAACAACACTATACTCGTTTTGCCCCGACGCTGGGGCAGATTGGGAAAACTATCATCATCTCCAAATATATTATTTCCAAGGAAAATTTTGTTTTTTATTATCTAATAAAGTCTTCAATGATAAGTAGATTAAGATATAAGAATTACTGTTATTTGAAATGAAAAATATTTTTAATAAAGTATGTCATTTCCTTTATATAATGTTTTTTTTTCTTCACTATCCCACTTTGCCGCGGTCTCTTCAAATAGTAAGTAATCTGTTCTAATTCAAATAACGCCCTTTTTAGTTTGCAGCGGCATGGCCTTACGAGTGGAGTCGCAGCCAGCTACTGATGGCCAGTGGTCTGCGGCTGCTGCTAGTTCCTTTACTTCTACTATGTGCAGCACCTCGGCATTCACCTCACATTATTGGAGACGTTAGTATTTTTAGTCTGTTTCAAATTAGTTTGAAGCCGACCACAAAAAAAACAATAACTTGGGCCCACAAAAAATAATTATACACGTTTCATGTTAATTTAAAAATATTGCAACAAAGTCAAAATAACTTTATTCATATAGGTAACCAAGTACACTTGTGAACGTCAACAGAAACTATGTTTAATTTTCTACCAGTTCGCATGTCAAGGGCGTAGAGCGGGCAAGAAGAACTTGCAAAAAACTCTCCGACACTCTTTTTAATCGCTAAGTTTTGAGTCATACAAATTGTTTGAACTGGAGCAAATGAATCCCAAGGATTAGGATCATTTAAATATTCGTCAAATTTATAAAAAGATTTATTGATTAATTTACGTTTAACGAGAGCTTTGAATTTATTTAGTGATAATTCTCTAATTTCACTTGGGAGTTTGTTGTAAAAACGAATACAATTTCCATATAAGGAGTGGTTTATCTTCTGGAACGTGGTTGATCGTATACTTAAATTAGTTCTGTTTTGAGTATTATTCTGGTGAAAGTCACAATTTGTTTTAAAATCTTTTATATTTTACGTCTTTACGTCTGTGCTCGTGGGTTACGCGCGTGATTTCTTCTTTTTTCCCTATTTTGCATTAGGAGACGATAATATAAGGCAAAGAGTTGGATAGTGATACATTTTCTAATAGGCTTAAGGGCCTAAGAAATTAATAAGATAGTTTAGATTAAAATGGAATATTTATTAGAATAAACAAATTTCAGATTTACCCAATTATGTTCTCCGTCATATTGGGCTTTTCCAACGGCTTGTTTGGATCGGTTCCGATGATAATGGCTCCTTCTCGAGTTGGGAGAGAACATCGCGAAATAGCTGGTATGTATCGAAACTAATTTAACATGCTAACTAACTTTTATATATATTCTAGATTAAAAAAAGATTTTTAAAGGGAAATAAAAATTGTTTCGGTTTAGATGATTGATGATGTCAATGAAGAGATGTGATCGGTGATGGTAAAATTTCAACCAATTTAGGTTAAAATAATTATTGTTTAAACAATGACGTTAGTAAAACGTCGTCTGTTACATTAAATTAATTAATACGGACCCCATTAGGATTTACGATAATTCTAAACAATCTTGCTACTAGTGGGCATAGTTAAATCAAAGTGCGCATTTAACATTCGCTCGAACGGTGAAGGAAAACATCGTGAGGGAACCGACATGTCTTAGACCCAAAACAACGACGGCGTCAGGCCTACTTGCCTATTAGATTGAAAAATGATCATGAAACAGATTCAGAAATCTGAGGCCCAGACCTAAAGAGGTTGTAGCGACATTGATTTAGTTTTTATTTTAATGATTTTAGTTAAATCAAAGAGACAATTAGGTTGCTGTGTCTGACACGTCGTCATTATTTAGCTCTAAAGGCCGATTTACATTATCTTAGTGTTTAGGAGAGTGCTTTAGGATAGTACTTTAGTTGAAACATGTAAACGCTACTTGCTTTAGTAAACGCTACGCTAAAGAACTTGCCTTTCAAGTTGTACTAAAGCACTCTCCTAAACACTAAGATAATATAAATCGGCCTTAAGACATTTTTCTCCACGTTTTCCTTTACCGTGGCACAGTGTGCATCTTGACTTCAAAAAAATAATTACACATCGAATTGATAACGAACTTCTTCTTCTTTCGCTTTTTTTGAAGTCGATCAAAAACCGATCCCTTTTTTACATTCTCGTCGCAGTATAAACTCCCGCATGTTTACAATGTACATTTTATGGGTCATATTTCACAGAAAATGTGTTAATTTCTTAACACTACGACCACAATTGAGCTTAAGATATGCGATTTCCACGCTTAACCACATACAAATGAATAGTGAGTAAGAATGTATTTACAGGTAACATGATGACGCTTTCATACAATGGCGGGTTATTATCTGGTACTCTAGTATCGTACTTGCTTCTTAACATGCTGGGGCCCCCAACCGGATCACCATGTCGGATATACCCCACTCCGCCTTTACCAACATTACCACCTATTATTACTACACCATCTAACATTACTTTTATTACAACGCCTCATTAAAGAATGGCTTTACAGTAGACACAAATTACCACAGTGAAGAAACAACACAACTTCACGAGCGATTTGAAAAATTACGTACGTATTGGTTATAACCGAGAACCATAATGACGTCAGCTAGATTCCAAATTTCGACATGGCTGTAATTTGGAATCACCATTGATTTTTATTGTATATCCAAGGAATACAGATTTACGGATAGAAATCCCCCGTGATTTAACCATTATACTGAACAGATTATGTGCGAACTAGTGGAAATTAAAGCAGCAAACATTTTTTTTTTGTTATCGCTTCATAGGATGTCAAATTTTGACTATCGTTTAGAAATTTCTTTACTTTAACTAAGAATATACCTTGTATGCTATATTAAATATCTGCGATATAAAAATTGTATATATAGTTGATTGTTAAACACCTAAGATAGTTTAGAAATTAATATTAGTATTTATTTCGGTAGATTATAGTTATCATATAAATATCAGTTACTAACATTTTAACGGTACATTATTTCGTATCACCCATTTGTTGTGCTTGCTTTTGCTTTTTTTTGTTATTTCTTTCTTATGTTTTTCTTTCTTATATATTATTACTAAAATTGTGTAAATTGAAGATGGCTTATCAAGGACTGAGAATATGGTAGGTAGGTAAATAAAATTACCTTTAGTACAAGGAATTAGAAAAATACTAATGTGAGGTTTTATTATTAAATTGGCGATATTATACCAGGACGGAAATATTACTGAAATAATTTTATTACATACAAAATAAAAAAAAATTGCAATAATATAATAAAAACAATGGCGCTAGAACTCTTGGTGCTGCCTTAGTTGCTTTCGTTATTTGTTTTAAAGGCACGTAGGCGATCAACTTCTTTTACTTACATACGCCGTCAGCCTTTTCAATATGCCGTGAACAAGACCAAAAATTGTTAATTTCACAAATACAACTTTTAAAAACTTTCATACATATTAAGCATTGAAATACAATACAAAATGGCAACACTCCCGATGCCGGCGCCGCACCGTACACATGTGTCCACGACCTACCGGCGGCGGTGTCGTGCCGTAACATGGTGGCGGCACACAGTAGTTCTTTTGTACCATACAGTTGTATTAATTTACGGCAACTTTGGTTATCCATAATTGGGAGCGCAACAAACACAAAAAAATACGATATGTCCGTCCCAACTGGCGCGCGCGCGCCACGCGCGTAAAAAACCGACACCCGTCGGAACGGACCGCTCCGCGTTCGGACGCTCCAACGAACACATTGGCGCGCGTTCCAAAGTGGTATCCATTGCGCGCGGCTGGAGCGCGCGCCAATGTTCGCCCACTTGGAGCGCGTAGTCGATACGCGGCTTTAGGCATGAGAACGTCAAATAATAGTGACATAATGACAGCCTGTAGAAAAATCCACATTTGTGCACAGTCGGGATTTAATAGGCCAACACTGCTCAATAAAATAATACACTAATATTGGTCTTTAAACAGTTAAAAGTTTTAAAATTTTCAAATTCATTTACATACAAAATAGTCGTAATATTTTATAATACTATAATTAATCTGAATATAACTAATCGTAATAAGTGATGACGTTAATTCTATAAGTGCGATAAATATAATTGTAAATGCAATTATCATGTTTGGAAAATAAGCAATTATTTTTTCTACAATTCGCTGATTGCTTGTTATGATTTATTTAATGGGTGTTACCAAGTAATTATGACTGATGATAAGCATTAAAATATATAAATAATTGTAAATCGTACTCGTAACTGCATTACAATTATCTTAATGCTACATATCACCAATCGTTATTTTTCTCGTAAATATTCAGATAAACTAAACACACACTGTCGGAGTAGTCACTACATATCTTAATAGAGAAGCAAGCCTTTATTTCGAAATCAAAAGTGTGAGTTAACATATTTTGATATTTACATTTTGTTTGCTTGCTATGAAACAAGTAGCGCATTATAAAGCGTATGCGTTTTACATCCATTTTCTAGTAAGGCCGATTTACATTATCTTAGTGTTTAGGAGACTTTAGTACAACTTGAAAGGCAAGTTCTTTAGCGTAGCGTTTACTAAAGCAAGTAGCGTTTACATGTTTCAACTAAAGTACTATCCTAAACACTAAGATAATGTAAATCGGCCTTTACGTGTCGCTACGACAAGTACACTATTTCGTCGTCTCCGATGGAACGGATGTCCGCCAAGACCGAAGTATCACGAGAGAATGCGCAGCTTTGTTTGCTCATAGGAATCTTTAAACATCATCAATCATTAGTAGTCGCTTTAAACTATTGACTTTTGATAAAATCGCAATAGCATATTTTATTTTTCAATATGCAAACAGCTAGGCCAAAATATAATTTCTTTTACAAACGCTTGACAATGGTTCTGTTCAATTGCTCCTAACATCTTGACCAATAGATTTTTAATAGTATTATGTAAGGGTTACTAGTCAGTACTGAATGCTTTATTTCGTTACTTATCATTTTGTGTTGTTACTTTATAAATTTTATAATTAATTAAATACAAAATTATTTTGTGTTTGCTAAATACTAGCTCCTTATGTTTAAAAATAGAAACCTATGTGTATTAAAATAGTACATAATAATTATATTTTTTATGATTTTATTATTTATATTAATTGTATAAAGATATTTTTTGGATGTAATAAATATTTTATCGTTTTTATATTATTATATACGTAAGATTATATTTAAGATTTGTAAAATTATTATTAAATACGTAATTGTACCAATATTGTATCTCATTTTGGTTTATAGTTATAAATTAGTTATTTTCTGTAAATAACAGTTAGTATCAACTGAAAAATGTTTTCCAACATAATGAGATATTGTTGTATAGAATTTAGTAGCTAAGTAGTGGTTATAACTCAGTGTAATTAAAGTTCACCAATCTGGAAAAACTTTTCTTAGGTGGAATGTGTAAACTTTTACACAATACGGCCTCATTGTATATACGTGGACGTTATTACGGTAAATGTTAACATCGCTATGCGATTATTTAGCCTTATTATACAACGTGGATATACAATTGTATATCCGCGTTGTATAATAAGACTAAATATGAGAACAATCTGCCAAGTATAAATTGGCGTGTGGTAAAGGGGAAATTAATATTGATAAACGTAAATTCTTAATGTAATCTTGAAAGCGTAATTCAGGGGTATTGAGATGAAAGCACTGTACGACAGGCGAACACCAAAATATAAATTTGTATCAGAATAACAATAGCTCATGCTCACATGATTTTCATACAAATTTCTTTTGGCGTTCAGTGGCTCACGTCTATCGCAAAGTGATATTGTCTCAAGCAAGTCTCAATTTGATCTAAAAAACTGTTACATAATACCTCATGTAATTAGTATTATTTTCAAGGAAGCCATAAAACACATACCTACAATAAATAAAGGTAAAACATAAAGTGTAGGAGGCGCCACTAAAACGTCAAGTTATTCTTGACAGCACGTAATATTTAATTAAGTATCTGTCTCTTACCTATCATAATAATTAATGGCATGAGTTTCAAAAGCACAAACAATTTCCCACAGATCAAAGGTCTGAGAAATAGCTTTATTATTTTAGTAACGTTTAATTTAATATTTGTAATGTCATATCTCTCACTTGTGCTTATATTGAAATAAAGTGATGTTGAAAATTTTAGCCGGCTTTTCTTTGTCAGAGAGAGCTTTGTAAAATTATTATCTTGGGATATAGAAACGTTTTCTACTTAAAATTAATTAATTTCCAACAAACAAATATACAGTATTAACAGTATTCTTAATAATAGTAATATTAATTAACAATTGATAAATAGGAAATTAAAACAAATTTGAAAGGTTTGGTCCTTGACGCCGTGTATCTTTAATGCTGGCAGCATTTCTTCGCTGTATTGCGATAGTCATTCGTTGAGCGAGTAAGGCACCAGCTGTGGGGTCGTCGGCAGGTAGGTACTATCTACCAAACGCCAACTTAAATCTTTAATAAGCGCCTGGGCACTTGAATCCCCACGGCTCAAGAGTACTGCAAAGGAAACAAAACAAAGTTAGAGGAAAGACTCTTATATTTTAGCCATTTATTATTATCCGCCTGCTCTGCGGCCTCGCCAGCTTTTGTGCTTGTTCTACGGGGCTAACGTGTCAACACGAGTAGCCATACCAAAGCCCTTTCCATCTAAGGCTTTCCAAGCAAGGCTTCAAAGACAACCCATCCGGCCGCTTGCCATCGTCTCTAGCGATGCTTGTTGACTCCAAAATGGCTGGAATATTGACGGGGACGAGAGAACTGCGTATGATGTCGTTGACTGCGGCGCGGAGTACCGAGAAAAACGACCTTTCTTTTACGGTACTTAAATTTTATATTTTTATACTGCCTACTTGATTGGATGGGCACATTTCTATGTATCTTTCATTTTAAATCTTTATATTTAAGCAGTAACAACATTAGAATTCGAAACGGTTACTTTTTTGCTGAGAATCAAACCCTACTCTCAGACTCTTCAGGCATAACTCCGTATTCTAATTAAATGCAGGTAAAACCGCGGCCACCGGTACCGATAGCTGTATGAAATTTATTACGATTCTGACCTTTACTGTAATTGTAAAATAGTGTGCGTAAATACGTAATTCAATTATATTATTGCTTGTCAGTATTTAATTATGTTTACTATAACCAGTAATTCACTCCATGTCACGATATCGATATCTTGTTGTTGAGCTAAAAATATCATAGGTACATCGTTTCCTAAAAATAATTATTTTTTTGTTTTTTCATTCTCGTTTTATCACGCCAAAGCAATTTGTCGCTTAATGAACTCGATGTACGAACACTATCTTATAAAAACAAAGATTGGGACACATCAGTAGTTTAACTCATATATTTTTCAGTGAAACAAATTTTCTTATTTTTAGAATGCCTTTACTTTTATTGTATGAAGAGTGAAAATATTGTAATAATTCTGTGGAATATTGAGCCAAAACCGGATCATCAATCAAGCGTTACAGCTTCATCTACTAGTAACTTTTCAGAATTTGAATCTTATATGCTCGTAATATTAAAAAGAAAAGAAAATCCCGAACCACTATGAACTACAATACATTTTCTGCCGAAAAATGGGTATGAGTTGGAATAGATACGAGAAGTCGCATTTATATTTTTTCTTACTAAAAGAACTTACTCCCACCACAAAATGGTGCCAAGTTAGTACTTATACAAAAAGAAAATAATTAACTCCAGATTTATCCATCTTAATATATATAAATTACGTGTCACGTTGTTTGTCCGCCATGGACTCTTAAACTACCGAACCGATATCAATCAAATTTGCACACCGTGTGTAGTTTGATCCAACTTAAAAGATAGGATAGCTTAGGTACATCTCAATTTATACCCGCAAAATTATTTTATTGCAAAATATTTGTTTATTATTTGATAGTCACAATTCTAACAGATGGCGCTGTGTTGAAAGTACCAACGTTTCACATAAGCTACAATTTTATGGCATAATCACCAAAAAAGTATGGTGGATTGGTGTTCGCCTGCCGTTTCTCTTGAATAGTTTACTACACTGTAATATAACAAAAATCTTATCCACAGCAACGCTTGGCCGAGTCTACTAGTTGTTATATAAAAACGCTTTAAGTTTTTAAATCTTTGTGTCGAAGTCACATCCATATCGAGATTTGATAGTCGGTCGACAATTAAAAAATCACGCTGATATCATGTACCAATGTAGTGATTTAGAGAAAGTGCGCAATACTGTTAACCAGCCGCAAATAAACCTTTGTTTGTTCACAGACACAAAAATTAAAATCAACAGTGTAAATAATTTGGGATATAAAAGAGATTAATGCGATATTTAGCGCACATAGTAATCGATAAAATTTAAAATTAATAAAGCCATACATTTTAGCGATTTCAATTTTTAATACGTACCTAAGTGTATAAGAAAAAGAAAATGAGTTGTCATAGATTAGATATTCATAATGAAAGGCTGTGTGTTTAAACAAGTATTTTGCAAAAAATACAGAAAGATTAATAATAAGATTATACTACTATTTAGTTATATTTTATTTATTTCTGACACAATAAAATTACCACAGTTGAAATACAATCTCACTTATTAGGTGTGGTATAAATGAACATGTAATTATTAATTATTGTCAATTGGGTTTCAGTAATAAAACAACAATACATAAAAATAATTTATGAATACATAGGACATTGAACATCATACATCGGATACACACAATGACTAGTATAACACCGCTCGCTGTACACAACAGCTTTTAATAGGCGTTTGAATAGGAGACAATAATTCCAATAACATCTCAAAGTTCATCTATCTCTTACGGCGTCTGGTTCGAGATCTATTGGACTGTGGACTCCACTCCAAACTGAGATCACTTGAAGAGGGTGGCGTTTCAGGGAACTGTGCGTTGGACGTCCATCTACATGAAGCGCACGCTGGTTTGGGAGATTCAACTACTTTTTCACCACTGCTGAGCCCTCCATACGACTCCAAAATGTGTTTATATGCGCACTCCAAGGGCTCCGGGCTGCGGCCACGGGCGGCGCACAACCTCAACCGAACACAGGCATTGCAATAACCGCAAGTGTCACCGCGTAGAGAATTTTTCACCATTTTTGACGTGCGTAACAAGTTATTGTCCTAAAAAGACTATTGTGAACGTCTTCGATACGGTATATTTATGCGGCGTACCGCACGCGACAGCTGATAACCCCTTCCCGGCGCCGAAGTGTTACCGACCGCTTAGCTCTGGCCTTAGAATCAATAATGTCTAATACTTATAAGTAGGACTAAATGAATACGACTCTACGTAGTCTGATATAGAAGGAATCTGACGAAATAACAGGAAACTATAAAATTCTTATGACTAATGCTATTTATAAAACTAGGGAACTCGACTCTAGGATTTTTTTTGTTATATAATATTGCATAGAAATACACTAATTTTCCATATTAAGTAATACGAGTCCCTATCATTCCGCAAACTACAACCTAGTTTTCACATTAGCTATATAAAAAACCAGCGGCAACATAACCCACGTAACACGTTATTATATTTTTGATTTATGTAATTAGATATTTCTTGATACATTTTTCATTGATTTCTTGATTTATTTCACTCACTAACAACTTTTAAGAGTCTAAAGCATGCCGGGTTCTTTTCAACGTTCGTCGCGAATATAGAAAGAAAAATCTATCGGTGCAAACCGGGCATCGAATCTGCGTCCTCAGGGATGAGAGACGCACGATCAAGCAACATATACAACATTATACATCGTATTTGTGCCATCATTCCTATTCCATTCCTTACACACACTATTAAGTAAAATAGGAGAACTGGAGGGGCATGCTCATTGCTCTACCCAAGCCAATGTCTTATAATCTGTAACGTATTAGTGTGGTCTGGGTCATAAAAAAAATGTTAATGCGAAGATAAATTTACATAGCAATGAATGTAATTCATTATTAAAACAAGTAATAAACCCTTATAAGTGTAAAATCTTAAATTGAAGATGTCAATTATATTTTATGTCCGATAGCGTCAGTATTGTTCTAGATCTTTACCAGTAATCACCAGAATGGCAACCTCAATATAAACTGCAGCGCATTCAATATGACTCGTAAACAAAGATTAGTTAACATATTATACTATTTCATTCCCACGAATTACTAAAATTTTGTATGAAACTATCAGTTCCCTGTAATAGTGTTGTCACATGTTTATCCAGTGAAATGGCATGTTTTTGAGTTTTAAGCTAATTTTTAATTTCGCAGAAAATATTGGAATTTGGCCTCTAAATAAAATGATTTGAAAAAATACAGCGTCCGCGTTAGCTTCGAATAACAAATCGAAAAAAAAAATAGTATTTTCTTGTACATGGACGTCAAATAATATCAAATTGTTTTGCCATATTGTCTTAATGCATTACTATATTTTAAGAACACTAATTTTGAAGTTAACTGTACAGAAATCGCCGATATCATATTTTGTACTTCAGACATGTTCATTCATAGAACAAACGAATGTGTACGATATTTCTGGAAACTGATGAATGTGTTCTATATTTAATACATGGGTCCGCTTATCGATGAGTGACTTGATGTAAACAATCACTTTATATCCTTAATTTCACTCGATTTCAAGAAGTAACGGAAATAGGAATATATTAAAAATTAAACTCATTCTATAAAGTAGGTAAATTCTCTCAGAAACGAGAATTAGCACTAAGTGACTACCGTATGTCAAAATCATATGAATCAATGTCTTAGATTTATTAAATTAAATTTTTATTTAAATATGTATTACTTTTGTAAACAACAAAATACACAATTATAATTCTAATAAATCTATGACCATCGCAAGAAATCGTCTGCTTGTAGAAATTTCACGGCATATTGTACAGCCATCGAAACCAAGTTATTGTAACGAAATATGTGTCAAGCAAAGAAAAAAGAAAGCTGATCTCTTAACAAATATTTCACTGAAACAATCACGTGTTGGTTACATGGAATGATCGACAATACACATATTAGTGACGATAAATTTAAGGGGTCATTCATAAGATAATTCTCACACTGTAAGACACAATACCTATATTTTTTTTAATTTTCCTTAAGCAGCAACGAAGGTCAAAAAATGCAACAAAATATCTAAACTTATTTTAAATAAAATAATTTAAGTAAATTAATTAAATTATTTTAAGTAAATTGTAAATAAAGTCTATAATATATATAATTCGATAAGCGGTCATTTACCCATATATTGAAATAATAACAAAAAATAAGAAGACTAGGTATTTACATAATGTATAAGTTGGTCGAAACAAATTAGGTAGGTATATCTGCATACTTCCTGGACATTTTGTTCCAAAAATATTTGTTAAAAAACGTTATAAACTTGAAAGGGCTACAAAATTTGTAAATATTTTAACCTCAAAACATAAAGATATACGTCCAAATAATTTTTATTTTCGTCTTGCTACATATAGGATTTTAATAATTTGCGATCAAGAAGCTTTCGTCTTGAACTTTTGAAAGTTCGTTAGTGTTACTACTAAAGATGCCCGGCCTTTGAACAAGTAAAGGCCCTTACGGGGGACCATCACCCAGGCGCAGGGACTTACCGAAGACTGGGGAGAGTGGAGGTAGTTGGAGGAGGCCACTAACACGATCTTCAGAAATGAAGAGAGCGACTGAAGAAGATACTATACTTTGTATTTTATTATCATTGTAGGCAGGAAGACAGTTACTTATACTATCATACATATACTATCACACTATCTTCCGTTTACAAATTAGCATTGAGCCAGATTTAACCTAGACAAAACATACTTTAGCATATAGTCGATAAGAATTTTTTGGTTAAATTTTGCTGTCTGATAAAAATTATAATTTTGAAAATATCAAATACTACATATGTAAACTAATTATCAGTATTGAATTGGCAGATAGTTGTTGCAATAACCTTAAAGGCCCGGCCTTTAACTTACGGCCGTCATTTTACGGTTGTTAATAATCGCCGTCCTTACTTTTTAACATAATGAAAAAAAAACATAATTTCGGCTCGTCCAAGTCACGTTTCCACTCATTGTATTAATTAAATATAGGCACCGCTACACGCGAAAAACGTTGAACTAATGTTTATCGCCGCTATGACGGCCGTCATTTCAAGACAGCACGGCTATTTGACGTTACGGTGACACTACCTTCTCTAGGAAAACTACTCCAATGTTATATATAGACAACGTATGGGTGACGTCACCCAACGCTACATTACGGCCGTTAGATAACGGCACCGCTTTTCTAGGAAACCTAAGCTTTAGTGAAGTATATTTTTAGGTTTTGTCAAAATGCGCCGCGAGACTGTTTGAGAATATTCCGATATTACCTTCTTTATTTAACTTTATATTATTATTTAACACTTGACCAACTAGCCACGGTTTTCACAGTCGTATCTATGGTGACTTGAATTATGAAAAATGATTGAGGGATAATCAAATATATATTAAATTAAAAATGAAATAATTGATGTAAAATTTATAAATAAGTAATATACAATACTAGAAGAATGAAATATTAGGGAGGCAGAAATGTAAAAACATAGCTATATTAAAAATGTATTAAGTTTATTTTATAATATATAGAACCTATCTTAATACTATACAGATAGCCAGAAAGTAACTGCAAAGTACTGATAAAAGTAAAAAGTTATTGGCTTAAAACAAATATGATTATGTTAAAACTAGGCGAATTTTGTTTTATCTATGATGTTTTTAAATTATAGGGCATTGTTCAAGCTTTTGCTGAGCGCATCAAAGTAATCATTTTTACATAGGACATTTAAAGATTTAAGATAATGACAGAAGCGGTTATTTCTTTTTGTATTCAATGTGTTTTTCTCCAACCTACATATGGTTCTGCAAGACGGCCAGTAGTCTAGGGCTAATGCTCTTCTGTCCAGTACCACTCCAAGATTTAAATAACTTGACAAAGTATGATGACGAGATGCAATTTTCTCTTGCTCTCTGAAATGTAATATAAATTAGATTTATTTTTAAATAACTTTATTTGATATTTAGATGAAGTGAGAATTTTTTTTTTTCTGATTAGTAGTTCAGTGATGTTAAGGTTTTTTGTTGTATGTATTTTTAAAACAGTGATAATCAAAGATATAACATAAAAGGAATGGAGTAACTGAAAAATTACATAATTTCTAAAATGTCTAAAACAGAAAGCCCAACTTGACTTAATGATATACTTGCCTGGAACCAAAAATATTATGTTTAACTAATGAGATCAAAATACACTATTAAAACTCACCTTTCTGTATAATATCCTGGTGCAGAGATATCGATAATAACTTCACTCTTGCAATTTGTTGTACATTTTGAACCTAATAAACCAAGCTCTCTAGCTATATCTTTGCTAACTTCATTATTCCTATTATAATATTCATAACTTTCAGTTTCATTGAGACTGGCACTTTCTTTTGGATACCACATTTTGTTACAAGTGTTTGCTCTTTTGGTGAAACAATCAGCTTCAGATATAATAGAAAGCCCATTTGATATAGATATTAGCTGTTTCGAATCCTGGTTATCATTTTCTATGTGACTTTCATATACATTGGAAATACTCCACCATACACTTAATAGGTCTAATGGGGCACCAAGACTGATTACTTTAATATGTTGCTGTACTAAATTTTTTGATGTATTTGGTTGGGTGGTTTTGTCTGTATTATATTCATCTGTCCAAGATAAACATGAATTCTCGTCTTCTACACTTAATTTATCATGTATTTCCTGTGAATTTTCACATGTTGAGTGCTTGTAGGACACCATGTAAAATTGCAGGCTATGAATTGTTTTTCGTATGTCACCTTTGTAGTAATCTAATAACCCATCACCAAGACCAGGAAAGCAAATTCCCGTGTCAGCTACACACATAATATCTAACCAAGTCCCTGACATTCTTGGTAAAAACTTATGCATTTTAATAATTTTCCCAAGCTGAATGAATTTTTGCAAATGTTGACAAGACAGAGAACTTGTTATCAATATAACTGGTCTTTTTGAACTTTGAATTAATTGTGAGATAGCAGAACAGAATCCATCATCTTGTTCAAACACAATATCAGCATCATCAATTAATATTAAAGAACTGTCAGTTCTTACACTATCTTGACTAGAAGAACATTCTACAATGCATTTCATATTTTCGATTTTTTTTACATCTTTTGACAAATCTTTTGCTTTCTTGGGTCGTCCTCGTTTCTTGGGCAATTTGGGTTTAGCTGTTTCCTGAAGTTTTTGGCTATTATCTGAATTACTTTTTCCCCTATCTACTTTATGGGATCTTGTTGCTTCTTGGAGATCTTGTAACATTATTTTTCCTGTCCTTTTACTACTAGAATTCACTTCAATAACTTTTATAGCCAGTTCTGCTGCAACTGCATAAACGCTAGATGTTTTACCTGAACCGACGTCTCCATAGATAACCAACACATTATTAGAAGTTCTCAAAGTCTCTCTACTCTCATCATCTGAATCTTGAAAATCATCAAAATCAGAACTACCACTACCTCCACCTTTTTTAGTCTTAACCAAACTTTCAGTCCAAGATTGTAACCATTTCTTTAACTCATCAATTGCTGCAAAGTTCCCAATAATTTGTTTTGTAGATGTAGGTTTATATTTTTCAACCCAACATAATTTGTCTAAAGAATCAAAATCATTTGGAAGATCATGGATTATTTCAATACTGTTGTCTAAATCTGGGTAATTGAAGTCTTTGTTTTCACCATTACTTTTTCCTTTTAATAAATGATAGGTTCTGTACACTGGAAACTTGCGATATGAATGTTTTATCATATGTAAAAGATTTTCCTGGTCATGTTGATTTGATGGAATTATTTGCTTCACTTCTTCATCCAAGCTAGTCAAAGACTTGAAAAGATTATCATTGGTTTCTAAATTTGAATCATTAATCATCAAAGATGAATCACAGAGGGAAGAAAAATTTATTTCAATTTTATCTAATGTCTTTGCAATATTTTGTTGAATGTGGACTACAGGATGAAACTCTAATTTAGAAGTATTATTTTTAGGTTGTGAATTATCCTTCTTCAACTTTTGAGGAATACCACTATGCAAGAATTTCTGTCTGGCTTCTTTTTCTGCTACTAGATTCGATAGTTTTGATGTAAAAATAGGAGCTAATTTCAATGGGTTGATTAATTTATGATCTCTACACTTCATAGACTTTATTTGTGACTGTGAATTTTCATGGTTTTCTATAATAGATGGATTTTTATTTTGACATAATTCTTTCATACCTATTGAATTTAAGGTAGACTTATTTACAGTTAATCTTCCTGAATTCTTTTTTTTTTTTGGTGTAAATATGTAAAGCTCCTCATCAGAACTGCTTACTTCAGCATCATCTAGGTATTTTGCTGGCCTTTTAGTTTTTCGTTTAGGTAGTTTACCGTCATTTATGACTTCAGTGTCTTCTATTGGAATTAAGTTTGAAGTAGTACATTCAGATACTTTGAGCTTCCTACTTTTAGTTAAATCCTGTATTTCATCACATCTGCTGATTTCCGTCTTAATCTGAGGATTATTTAAAAAGTTTTGATCTCTGTTTCTTCTATGTGATATTTTCTTCATTATTTTTGAATTAAATTTTACCTTAATAGTATCAGTTACTTCCACTTCATCAGCAGGGTTATCTGTATCAGCAACTTTTTCTTCTACTTTAGGAAAGTAACTCATCATATTTTCTTTTTTGCGAATAGAAGGAGATAATTTACTTAAAAATTCCATATCCTCGGTAGAAACTTTCTTATTTGTCAATTTTTTACTGAAACCCTCTGCATCTGATTTTTCAAACATATTGCATAATTGTAAAGTCTTCTTAACATCTAGTAAATGAGTATCATTATCATCAATGATTTCAATATCACTCAAAGAATGTTCTTTATTCTCATTAGTTTTATTTTTGCTCTCAGTGTTTTCCTGACTAAGCATAAGTTTAAATGTTTCTGCCTGTTTTGAAAGTTGTTTCTTTATGGATCTATCTCTAAATTCTTCAAGTTCTTTATTTTTCAGTGATCCTTTCGCCTCAGCCATTTTTTGTAATGACAATACTCTTTTTGCTTTCAGTTCTTTCTTTTCTAAAAGTTCCTGGCATTCAGGCTCAATGACAGGTCTATGTTTCCCAGGAGAATTGCTTCCAATGCTTTTAAGTCTGGACTCCATCAACAATTGAAATGCATTAGTAGAAGACTTTTCTTGGCTATTGTTTAGCTCTAAAGTCATAGCCTTACTATCTTCACTTTCTTTATTAGATTCAATTAAGATATTACATTTTCTTCTTTTACCCATATTGGCCTTTAATTTATATATCTTTAGTAGATATTAAGGATACTATCTCCAACACAAATCGTGGCTTATTGACAACTTTGAATTCAATAGGTACCTGAACTGAAATTAAGATTTCTAGATTTTTCTGTCATTTTTATAAGCATAATAGTTGTATAAAGTCGGTTATTTGACCATTTTCCTTTAGAAATTCAAGCATACTGTCATAGTGCACACACATTGCTTTCATATTTCATTTTCAGAATAAAAATGTAACTACGTTTATTGATAAAATAGTTTTCTTATTATTACATGACTAAGAAGTTATGTCAGATTAATAATTTATTTAGATAAAATACATTCAAAAGCACGGACAAATTAAAGGAAATAAATTGGCGCTCAAAGGCAACAAGCACTAACATAGATTATGAAAATGAAACATCACATTACACATGTAAATAAAGCTACGTCATAAGTCACAATGGAGGCCACAATTCACAAACTTGAAACTATAGTCCTTTTCATGAAAGAAGTCCCCCAGACGCGGCGCTGCAATCGCATGACGTAATGTTGCCATTTATGAGTAATAAATTTACCTATTTTATTTACATTTAGCAGATGTAATTTATCAAATAATATTATTTTCTGCATACTTCGATGAAACAATATTTCTGTTATGTAAAAAGTATTTTTTTTATTTACTTATATTAGCGGTGTTCTACCTGCTAACAGGATAAAGATGAGAAAATAGGGTAAAGAAAAGCAATACAATTTTTTATCCAGAGTTTTATTGCATAATTGTTGGGTTACAATTTTTTCCGAAGTACACGCCGCTGTTATACCTTCGTTTGTAATTCTTGTTACAGTTTGCTCTGACACACCTGCAATTAAATTATGAACAATTGAAAATAATAATAACTTTAAGTTTATAATGCTTATGTAATATGTAATATATTTTTAATTTCAGTTACCTAGTTTCATCACGTTATGTATTTGTTCAATTTTGTCGCAAAAACGAATTTATATCATAAAAGTCCCATCAATACAGCAAAAAATTATTAAATGGCAACTCTAAAAAGTACCTGTTATGGCGGCAACTCTCTTCCGAACATTGTTTAGTGGTATTAAAACACCTTGATTCTTATGTTCCGCTTCACAGAAGTCTTTCACCTTTGATATAATTTCTCGAGCCGAACTTTTTACAACTTTTGGCATTGTAGTCAATCTTTAAAATGCACTAAGCTAGATAAAAATTCACAAAAATCTACCACAACAAACGAACTTGATAACATTGCCGACCTGTCAAATTTAGTTCCAAAAATCACCGCGGGACTTCTTTCATGAAAAGCACTATAGTAGAATTTGACAAAAAGATATATAGAGTCCTTTTCATGAAAGAAGTCCCCCAGACGCGGCGCTGTAATCGCGTGACGTAATGTTGCCATTTATGAGTAAAAAATTTACCTATTTTACATTTAGCATAATTATATAATTTATCAAATAATACTATTTTATGCATACTTCGATGAAACAATATTTCTGTTATGTAAAAAGTATATTTTTATTTACTTATATTAGCGGTGTTCTACCTACTTACAGGGAAAAGATGAGAAAATAGGGTAAAGAAAAGCATTACAATTTTTTATTCAGTTTTATTGAATAATTGTGATCAGCAGCCATAGGAACATCACTGTCTGAAGAGTGGATGGAAACAGAATCAGATTCTGTTTCGGTATCACCAGCCGTAGATATAATTATTCTTTTTTATATTGATACTATTTCGGATGCGCGCGACTCTTCCCCGAGGTGACAATTTTTTTCGAAGTACTCGCCGCTGTTATACTTTCTTTTGTAATTCTTGTTACAGTTCTCTCTGACACACCTGCAATTAAATAATAAACAATTAAAAATAATAGTTACTTTAAGTTTATAATGCTTATGTACTATGTAATATATGTTTTAATTTTAGTTAACTAGTTTCATTCGTTATGTATTTGTTCAAGTTTGTCGCAAAATGAATTTATATCATAAAATTCCCATCAATACAGCAAAAAAATATTATGTGGCAACTCTAAAAGGTACCTGTTATGGCGGCTACTCTCTTCTGAACCTTGTTTAGTAGTATTAAAACACCTTGATTCTTTTGTTCCGCTTCACAGAACTCTTTCACCTTCAATATCATTTCTCGAGCCGAACTTTATACAACTTTTGGCATTGTAAACAATCTATAAAATGCACTAAGCTAGTTAAAAACTCACAAAAATCTACCACAACAAACGAACTTGATAACATCGACGAATGACAACATGGCCGACCTGTCAAATTTAGTTCCAAAAATCTCCGCGGGACTTCTTTCATGAATAGGACTCTAATTTGGAAGTATCAAATGTAAGTAGATATAAAGCATAAAAGGATCTCTATCGGATTTGGGGCTTAAGAAAAAATCACTTTGCCAGTAGGCGTCACCGAATTAACTCAAAATTTTAATTTTTGAAGTGAAACTTCTTTAGAAAAAAGATTACCCTCATGCTTCTAGACTACAAGCCCATGGAAAAAAAATACGAATGACTTATTCACGTTGGTTCATTTCACAGGTATTTTTTTCCATGGGCTTGTAGTCTAGAAGCATGAGGGTAAATTTTTTACGGATGAAACGTCACGAAGATGTGCAGCGTTTTTGTCGAAGAAAAGGGAGAGAGTGATTGAGACCGATTGAGAGAGAGTGAGAAAGGGAGATCGAGAAAAATACATGCTATTGGTTGATGTATTCGTATCTACCTATTAGAGTAGCTACCTATTAGAACTTTAGATGGCAATTCTGTCGCTTAACGTCTTGTGCAGTGCAGTATACGCAGATTTTTTATTTATTTATACATATTATCTTTAGCACGTATACAGTGTGAATATAGCTGTATATACAAATACATGGAGTGATCATATGTACTGTATGATCATATATTGGGCCTTTTACTTTAGTAGTAATTAATTTACAAAAAAGTTTTACTACTGACATGTGTAACTTGTACGCAGGCACTTTTTTTTGTAGCAATAGTTTCAATTTTATGCCAAAAATTCAAATTTATCATTATATAGTGTAGACAGACTATGGTATCCACCAGGCATCAGCGTACAGCGTGTGAGATAGCGAATGATCGACATATGTCGTATTTACAGTTTTAATTCATTGAAGATTGTTTATTATTGACCAAAATACACATTCGAATGAATAATTCTTGAACAAAGTTAGTCGTCAAAATAAGCTACTTACCGATGAAAGGTTATGTTTGGTTCTTTACGTTCACTATAGCTTTTACAGCCAATTATGCAACAATTCACCATGACTGACACTTTAAATACACCTCTTATAAGGATAAAATCTTAAAATATGGGTTTGACTTGGGTTTCACAGATTTATCAGTAAGCGGTGAAAACTTGTTTAAACCAAACAATCACCAAGGGCTCGGTGGTAAACAAATAAAACCCGATACGCAAATAGAGACAGAAAAACTGATACTTTGTTTCGCTCGCACTTAAGTATTTCACGTTAATGCCTTCTCTCTTTAGTTATTATTGTCATTTTAGAAGCTCATCTCTCTAGATAGAGTTCTATACTCTATCTACGTTTTTTTTTATTTATTTTTTTTATGGCTCTGGCACGGTTTGTGCATTAGCCAGCGTCAAGTATAAGATTTTTAGAATTCGTGCTTTTTGCCTTAGAAATTCGACCATGTCCTCCATGTACGGTTTAGGCACTCGCCCGGTACCGCACAACCCTCCCAAAGGCCGAGAACAAATTTAAATTAAATTAAAACTTGCCCTCGAACCGGGAATCGAACCCGGTACCCCTCACCTTGCTGCCACTTTCTATCTATATACGTTATATAGGGTATGTTCCGATATACACTGCGACCACTGTACAGAGTACCGTCAATTTAGTATACTGTGAAACCGTTTCTCTATAGCCAGCTATACTGGTTACAATTTAAAACGGAACGCAGTCCAGTATACTAGTCAGCTTCGTTTTTCGACATAGTTTTCAAATGAGTGCATCAAAGTTTTTCAATTCAACAAGAAAAACTATTATTGGAGTATTATCGCATTAAAAAAATCTATATTAATATTAACTGTCAATTGAATTAATACTACAAAGAAAGTAAGTTAGAATTTTAAATGTTTGTTATTAAACTGTAAGTTATATCAGCCGTCAGGCATTCAAGTGGTTTTGATTGATCACGTGATCAAAGCACTGCGAGTACCTTACCTCGAAAACGCCAGTGCTCGCAGTAGAAGTATAGCGGGGATTTGTGACGTCATATATTTCCTAGGACGCTGCGGCTGTATGCTGCAGTCCATAGCGGAACAAATTTTTGAACAGTGGGAGCACTATACAGTACTCGCAGTGTATATCGGAACATACCCATAGTAAATTTGTGACACTTTGAAGTTAAGGTTTGAAGGATCATGACAAGTGTCACGATCCTTCAACAATGACACGAGTCCATTTTTGTCAATGTCACTTATGAATTATTGGAACTAGGGATTCGATGATCCATGAAACGGGTTAGCTTTGGTTGACGCACGTGTTAGTGAGATTTCCGTGTTTTTCTCGGAGTTTCTGTGATTTTCCTAAGCTGAAATAGTTGTTATTGTGCTATTTAGATAAAACTAACCCTATTGGTGCTGGTAAAGTATAAAATTTAAATTAATATAGTTGCTGCAGTTTTAGTAATATGGATCTAGATCCTGACCCCGAGCCTCCTGACCCGGGAACCTCTTCTACGTCTCGCAAACGACAAGGAGAGGAGAGAAATGAACCATCCTTTAAAAAAACTATTACGGATCCCGCTCAGGCGAACCCGTCTATACAACACCTTTATGTCCACCCCTCCTTCTCCGATGGACCTAGGTCTTACTCTAATGAAGATAAAGGTCCGTTCATTGTCCAAGTCTCCCGTGAAGTAGAAGACCCATCTTCCGGAGCCTCTTTACGTGCTATAACATTCGGCCAGTTTATGCATAAGCACAAAATTAATTCTATCATACACGATGGTGTAAAAAATATAGGCCGTAATAAAATCACCGTTGAGTTCTCTTCTGCTGAAGCTGCCAACAACTTTCTGGTCAACCCGGTTCTTAGTATGTGCAAGTTTAAAGCTATTATCCCCACTTACAACATTACCAGAATGGGGTTGGTCAGAGGTGTACCGGTGGACTGGTCAATGGACGAACTCGTGATTTCATTAGAGCTTCCTCCTGGATGTGGTGAAGTATTAAAATCAAGGCGACTGAACCGAAAAACAGTCACTGAGGGTGTCACCACCTGGGTGCCTACCCAATCTGTCGTCCTTACCTTCAGGGGGCAAATGCTCCCTGCCAAGGTTTACTCCTACCACACTTCCCTCCCTGTCGAAACCTACCAACTCCCAACCATACAGTGCCTGAACTGCTGCCGTTTTGGACATATCAAATCGATTTGCCGATCTAAGCCAAGATGTTACAGGTGTGCTCAGCCCCATACAGGTGATACGTGTGAAGTCACTTTAGAAAAATCCACATGTTTACATTGCTCAGGCAAACATTTTGCTTCTGACAAGGGCTGTCCAGAATTTACTCGACAGCAATCCATAAAAATGGTGATGTCCCAGGACAACATCTCATACGTTGAAGCAGCAATTAAGTTTCCTCCTGTCCGACGTTCATATGCTGAGATGACAAAAGAAATGTTTACCCCTCCTGCCTATTCTCTAAAATCTACTCAAAAAGCCCAAACTCCTACCAATGCCTCCTATCGCCAAACAATTTATCGCTCCCCTCGTCCCCAAGCTCCTCTAGCAAAGGGGTACGATAGAACAGCTCACCAGACTATTGTTGGTGAGTGCTCCTCATCCCTCCCAAATGGTTGTGCTCTCAACAATAATGTTGACACCCTTCCCTCTCAGGGAAAAATGTTAGAATTTATTTCTGAATTTCTTCTAAGTATTGTCGCTCCATGTAGCGAAATCCCCCTACCGCCCAACGTTGCCAAAAACCTATCCCAACTTTTTAAATTACTACAAAACGGACCCAATAACCCTAATTCAATGGAATAGTAAAAGCTTACGTTCAAAAAAACATGAATTAATTTCCCTCATAAACCTCCATAAACCCACGATTGTTGCCATCTCGGAGACATGGCTGAGACCTGGTTCCCGATTTCGGGTGCCTGGCTTTTCCTGTCTGCGGGATGACAGGAATGATGGGTATGCGGGCAGTGCTGTCTTTGTACGGCATTCCCTCCCATTCTCCCAAATTCCTCTCCCTACCCACAGCGATCAGATTAATGCTGTTGCTGTTCGTACCTTAGACATTTCTTTTGTATCTTTGTATATTCCTCACCCTTCTCCTTCTCTTCTTCCTGAGATACAATCAATTTTATCATCCCTTCCCAGCCCTATCATAGCCATGGGTGACTTTAACACCCATCACACTATGTGGGGGTGCCATGCTAGTGATAGGTTTGCTCCACTGCTGATTGACTTACTCGACGATGTCAATCTCTGCATCCTCAATGATGGCTCTCCTACTCGCAGGGTATACCCTAATCAGAATCCCAAATCTGCAGTGGATCTCACCCTCTGTTCCCCTAACCTAGCCTCGCAACTAACTTGGAACGCCCTTGAGTTCACCTATGGCAGTGATCATTTTCCTGTAATTATTTCATTAAATAACAAATCCTTACCCCCCTCTTACCACAACCCCCTTTTAAAATATAAACTCAAAAAAGCAAACTGGAAAGATTATGCCCAATCCGTTGATTGCATGGTAGACACTCTGCCTGATTTGGAATGCGAAGAAAATGTCTTGTCGTGCTATGATCTTTTTTTAAATTCTCTCATATCTTCGGCCGATTCCCAGATCCCCAAAAAGCACTCTCCTAAAAATCAGCTGCTTTCCTCGCCCTGGTGGGATGATGAATGCAGCGATTTGTTTGGTAAGAGAATGGCTGCAGAGAAATCCTACTCAGCCAGTATGTCACAGGAGAATTTTATTAATTACCAGAAGCTTGATGCTAAAATTAAAAGGTTGGTATCCAGGAAGAAAAGATGTAGTTGGATACAATTTTGCGAATCCCTTAGCCCTCGTTCTCCATCCTCTATTGTGTGGTCTAATGTGAGGAGATTCCGTCGTTCCCTGAACCATGTTAATCCTTCTTCAAATAACCCTTCTGACTGGCTTAACAACTTTGCGGATAAACTGGCTCCACCTTTCGCTCCCTATGTGGACTCATTTCTAAGTTCTACGCCAGCTCCGGCTAACAATGAAATGGATGCTCCCTTTTCTTTCTCTGAGCTTCAAATCGCTCTTAATGGTCTCAAAGATTCAACTCCAGGGGAAGATGGCGTTCCATATTCCTTCCTGACTAGACTAAATGACAAAGCTAAACTTTACTATCTAAAAATAATCAACAAAATTTTTGAAACTGGTATTATACCGACATCTTGGACATCTCAAATAGTCATTCCCATTCTCAAACCTGGAAAAAACCCTTCAGATTCAAATTCTTATCGTCCCATAGCTTTGTCATCTACTTTAGCTAAAGTAACGGAACACCTTCTTAAAAACCGACTGGAATGGTTAATGGAAAGTAGAAATATTCTCCCCTCATCCCAATTTGGGTTCCGGAAGGGTATGAGTACCACAGACAGCCTCAGTATACTGACAACAGACATTCGCCTAGCCTTTACAAAAGGAGAGTACCTTGTGGGTGTGTTTCTTGATATTGCTGCTGCATATGACAGTGTCCTACTTCCAGCGCTCAGGCAGAAACTGCTTAAGCTGAGTGTTTCTTCGAGGATGGTACATCTCATATGTAATCTGCTATTTACCAGATCTATTTTGATAAAGCATCAGAATACCTCTCTTCCCCCCAGACTAGTCTGGAAAGGTCTCCCTCAAGGCTCAGTTCTCAGCCCTCTGCTCTATAGCATTTATACCTATGACCTCGAACTGTCTGTTACCAGTTTTTGCAATATTTTACAATATGCTGATGATATTGTCCTCTATCACAGCTCAAGCAGTATAGGGGAAGTATCCTGTCGTATCAATTCTGCTTTGTATTATCTAGGCCAGTGGTTGTCTGACCACGGCTTGTCCCTGTCAGTGGGCAAATCTCAGGCAGTGGTGTTTACAAGGAAGAGATACATTCCCACTCTACTCATTTCATTTGAAAATCAAGCAATCAACCTGACAGATAAAGCAAAATTTTTAGGTATTTATTTAGACAACCGGCTGAACGGAATTGCCCATTCTGAACACATTATCAAAAAATGCGAAAAAGGTATTAACGTACTAAGAGCAGTAGCGGGAGTTTGGTGGGGCGCTCACCCCTATTCTTTAAAGTTATTGTATAATGCCTTAGTACGTAGTCATATGGATTACTGTATGTTTGTTCTGGATCCCTTTAACAAATCAGCTGCTGAGAAACTAAACAAAATTCAATATAGGTGCCTTAGAATCATTCTAGGTGCAATGAAATCCTCCCCCACTAATGCTTTGCAGGTTGAGTGTGTTGATCCTCCTCTACACATCCGCCGGCAGTATTTATGTGACCGCTTTGTTAGCAAGATGTTACAGCTATCATCCCACCCTCTTTGGCATCGATTATCCCAACTATCACATTCTCCTTGTACCCGCAACTCCTCTTCCTATCTGCTAGATAGTTATCTAAAGTTCACCAGCCTCCCTAACCCCCTGATATCTTTTCCAATAAATCCCCTGTATTCTACTTCTTATAAAGCCCTGGTATACAAACCTCCCATCATCACAGACCTTGGTCTGATCAAAGGAGCCCCAGATACCAACATCAAATTACAAAGCTATATTAATCAAAATTGGCCAAATCATCTTCTTATTTACACTGACGCATCAAAGCTGTCTCCAGACGGCTGTGTTGGTGCTGCCTGTTGGGTTCCTCGGTATAGAATTATCCTGAAATTTAAATGTCCTCCCGAATCTTCAGTGTTCACAGGAGAGGCTACTGCTCTATTGGAGGCAATCCTGTTTGCACACTCCCATAACATACAACAGACAGCTATTTTGACAGACTCTTTTAGTTGTTTAATGTCCATTAAAGAAAACCCATTTCGCAGCAAATCACGTTTTCCCATTATTCTAAAAATCAGGGAGACTCTGCTCTCTTGTAATCAAAAAGGATTGTCTATCATACTAGTTTGGATTCCTAGCCACTCAGGTATCCCTGGAAACGAGACTGCTGATTCATGTGCCAAATCAGCTGTTGAGTCAGGTTCTCTAGATCATTTTGAAAATTCAGCACAGGATCTTTGTACTCTTGCAAAGACATATCTGGACAGAACCTGGAAGACATTTTGGAATGACTCCAAATCGGTTAGGGGTAAGTTTTATGCTTCCATCCAACCAAACATACCAAGACAACCCTGGTTTTGTCATTATCGGAATGTAAATCGCTGGATTACATCCACAATCTCACGTCTTCGTCTTGGTCATGCTTGCACTCCTGTTCATCTAGCCAAGCTCCGGATAAGGGATCACTCTATCTGTGAGTGTGGCTTGGATGAAGGCACTGTATCTCACATTCTATTTAATTGTCCCAAACTAACCTATCCTCTCTATGACGTTCTTCCCCGTAAAGTCCCCCGTCCTTTAAGTGTTAAATGTTTGTTAATGTTTGTGTTTAGTCCATATTGTAGATTTTTATGTAAATATATAGAAAGCAATAAAATTAAAGTGTAATATATATATAAAAATTATTATAAAGAGGAAACAGTATTTAATAATGGTATTATTACTCACTCATATTTGTGTTGTCTGTGCAGTCTTAAAACTAACAATCGAATTGCAACTATTTTGTTTTTGTTTAGGTGCATATTCAAAATTAACTTAATTATTATTTTCACCGATCAATCTCCATCGTGCCTTCTCCATCTACACGACACTGGCGAAGTACCTTGTGCCCAGTTGGCACATATAAAAGCCATTAAAAAAAAAAAAAAAAAAAAAAAAAATAGGGATTCGATCGCTGGCCACGGCCAACCAATTTTTTCGAAAAAGAATTAATAATTAATTTTGCAAATCTATCTAATATGACTTCAAAGGCCATGGTTTTGCCCCTTGTTCGTCAAATTGCGGTAAATATCTTCATTGTAATATGTGATGCTATATTAATGACTAGTGTCAAACCCTATTATGTAAACGCGTTAATGATAAGTTCTTCCTTTTAAATTTTTCATATTGTTTTAGACGAGGGGTTATGCACAGGCTGCTCCTGCGACAAGGGAAGTGCGCGTGAATTCGAATATATTGTCGAATAAGACCTTTGTTGCTACAGTAGATAATGGGTCTCCAGTTACCAGAGTCACCATAGCCTTTAAGTAAGACTTATTTAAAGATTTGAT
The DNA here is from genome assembly GCF_905475465.1 of Pieris napi. Taxonomy (NCBI): domain Eukaryota; kingdom Metazoa; phylum Arthropoda; class Insecta; order Lepidoptera; family Pieridae; genus Pieris; species Pieris napi. Next base: position 5,693,605 of record NC_062237.1, on the reverse strand, counting down.
ATTTACTTATCCGCCAGCAGAATAATTAATCAACTCATTTTGTAGATGATATGATAAATTGGAGAATGTAATTTCAGGGCTGGTTCCCGTTATGAGCCACAAACAGAGTTGGGTGTTGCTCATGTCCTGCGATCTGCTGCAGGCCTCAGCACTAGGAATGCTAGTGCTTTCATGATATCTCGCAAACTGTCACAAGTTGGAGCTTCATTCTCTGCATCAGGGGACAGAGAATTCATCTACTACACCCTTGAGGTAAATTACTTTTTAATAATTATATATACAGTCAAAATCTGTTATAACGACATCGAAGGGACTACTCATATTTTGTTGTAAAATCGGATAGTCGTAACAGGCGATGTTGTTGTACCTACTACAATAGAATTCACCTGGAACCTTTGATTTTGGTCAATATAACTAGTATGTTGTTTTAAACGAAGTTGTCATAGAAAATTTTTGACTGTATATATGATAATTATGTTATTACAGTAGGAGTGCTTTGTACCTAAGTACAGTAGAACCTCTATAAGTCGAACATCAAGGGAGACGCCAAAAAATTCGAGTTATAGAGTTTTCAACTTATGGAGGATTTCGACTTAGGCGGATTTTGATTAGACATAAAGAGTTTGAGGTTTATTCTTATAAATTGAACACCTGACACAAAGCAAGCAAACACGTGTTTCCATGAGTCATAAATTTATTATTGTATACTCCTAAAATGTTTTCTAAAAATAAAACGTTCCTATGTTCGAGATACAGAGGTCAAATTTAATTTTTCGAGTTATACAGTGAAAATATGTACCAAAATGGCTTGGAGGGACTCGGTGATTATTTCGATTAACAGAGGGTCAAGATTTCAAGTAATGGAGGTTTTGGTGTTTTAAGGGAAGGGTACAAAACATTTTTTCAAGATTTGGAGGTTTTTGACTTATCGAGGTTCGACTTAACGAGGTTCTACTGTATATATATTTGTAGTTAATTTTTTAAATCTTTTGCTTCTATTAATTTATGAGGTATAAAACCATAATTTTTTATGTAATTTCAGGCCACTCAAGACAATTTAGATGTTGCTCTTGAATATTTGAACAACATTGTGTCTAACCAGGAGTTCAGGCCTTGGGAGCTCAGTGACAATGCTCCTCGTATGAAATATGAGATTGCTTCTCTAGCTCCTCAGGTGACAGATTTTTTTTCTTATCATAATATAAAAAAATCATTGTAGGTAAGTCAATGTCCACTTATGAATGTTAGTAAATAAATGGCCTATGGCCATTAGTGGGACATAAACAATGTGTAATTGAGTATGCTGAAAATCTCGAAGTTTATTAAAATTAAACTGAGTAGGGACTGTTACTGATAGGCAATTCTTTGCCCCGTAAGAAGATTTGCCACAGGCCCCAGATGTTATAGTTTTTCCACCAAAGCCACTGCTTTCACATATCTGTTGTGTTAAACTTTCAGATCCGTGCTGTAGATCTTCTACATCGTGCAGCCTACCGCCGTGGCCTTGGGAATTCCCTCTTCATTTCCCCGAAGAAAATTGGTCATATCAGCTCAGAGTCAGTACAACATTATGCCAGTACAACATTGTCACACTCTCGTTGTGCCATTGTTGTTGTTGGAAGCAACCAGGTAGTTTTACCTGTTATAAAATATTACATTAAATTTATCTGAAAAATTAAGATATAACAATTCAAACAATTGATAAACAAAAGGTTTGTGTGACATGGCCCATTTGATTGTTGTATTTTTTTTATATTTAAGATTTCATACCTGACAGTCTCCATGCAGTGTTACTATGAATTGAACCAAGTGCAATGCTCAAAAATACAACAACAACAAAAATTATCCTAAGTTTTCAAATATATTTAAATTAATTGCCCTTCCTGCATACTAAATTAATTGATTCTTAGAAATTGGTTTGACCCATTTAGTCCAACAGTTATTTAGATAAAGAAGTTTTTATGAGTGCGCTTCACCAATTCTGTTGGTTGACAATTAACCTGGACGTAAGAAGGGGGGATGCTTTTGAATTTTGTTACTAAATTGTTACTTGTTTTGTTTATTTGAAATTCTACTTTATATCATTATAATATTTTTAATATTATCAAATGTAAATTAATAACAAACAATAATTGGCTAATACATATTTTCAAATCATTCAGCTCACCAGGAAATTTAATTATCAGGTTTGTAAACACAATGTACCCCTCCTATCTATCCCATATACATATGTGTATTTGTGTTGTACAATAACACTTGATATTTATATCATATTAATTTCACTAGGAGAAAGCCAGCATTGTTGCTCAAGCTTTGCAGTTACCTTCATCTGGTGATGCATCATGTGAAAAGGCTTCTTATTTTGGAGGTGAACTTAGGTATGCAAATTGAAGTAATTTAGAAGTTTTTAAATATTTTAATCATCATGGCCTGTATAAAGAGAGTGGTTATATAAAGTACAAACCTGAGCTAGAATCTGGTGTACATGTCATTTTTGAAGTTATACTTCTTTAGGCGCGTTATGAAAAATTTATGAGAGTGAAATTTTACGATGCGCGCGCACCGTGACACTAAATTAACAGAATGAAGTTGCTTACAGAAGATGCTACGGTGTTGGACATAATTTAAAAAAAAACAACATTCGAATAATAATAGAATTTATGTTACACTTAATGTAAGAGAATAATAATAAATATTTATTTATTTAATTTTTCAAATGTAAACTGAACTTTATTGACTATAATGACTCCTTTTCCAGTCTTTGATTATTTAATTGTAATTAATTATTTGCTTGCAATCAAAAACTATTTTTAATAATGCCAAAGAAGTATATCTTCTAATGCATATTAGTGTTAGAATATGGACCTTAATGCGTTTTGAACTTAAAATTAAAAAACTTATGCATCATTGTAGTACATTTTTTAATAAAGGCAGACAAACAGACAAACTTTGTTGGGAAAAATATTGTTTCACTTTTCAGTCATGTAAAACGAAAAACTCTAGTGTGGGCCAATTTACACTTGTGTAATAATAAGTTTATTGTTAAATATCTGATATTGGATTTTTACCAGGAAGGAAATGGGTGGAGATTTAGCTCATGTGGCACTAGCAGTGCAGGGAGCTTCAGCTGGTTCTAAGCAGAGTCTCGCCCTTGCTGTAGCTGCTAAGGGTATGTTGTATTTGAAGAAGAAATGAGAGAAGTAACTCATTTGGGATTACTGAATTATTTGATTAATGATTATCTTGTTTCTCTACAGCCATTGGAAGTGGACCAGTTACTAAATGGGGAGCTGACAACTCGCCCATTGCCAAGGCAATTGGCAATGTAGGTCCATTTGCTGCAGCTGGATTCAATGTCTCATACTCAGACAATGGACTTTTTGGTGTCATCCTTTCAGTGGCTAAAGACGAGGCAGCTAGTGTATGTATTTCATACAGTGATTGTTTGTTCATACATTATGATTTTATTTCTTTTTGCTTTATTAACTTAAACAGAACTTAAAACTTACTCTACATAAGTGTTGATATTTAGTTTTGAGATCAACTATACTTTAAATTCAAAATGAATCAATTAGAAGAGTTGCTAGTCACATTATAAAGAGCTGAGAAAAGTCATGTGATTTAAAATGTAAATTGATTTTTGTTTAACTATTATTTGTTAAATTATTTTAAGAGCACAAACTTAATTAATATTATATTCATTTATTTAAACAATTTCAGGCAGTAAAGAGTGCTGGTCAATTTTTAAAGAACCCCTCACTGTCAAGTGAAGCTATTAAAGCTGGCAAGAACCAACTAAAACTACAAGTATTAAGCGAAGCTGATCAGGGCTCCGCCCTGGTTGAATCTCTTGCTGCCCAGGGCTTTTACACAGGAACAGCCAAATCCCCTATTGAGATTGCTGCAGAAATTGATCAAATTTCCGACATTGATGTATCAGAGGTAGATTGGTTTTTTATCTAATAAATAATATTTTGGATTCCCAGATGGACATATAAAATGTAGAAACTTATACTATTAAGCTTTCAAATAAAACAAATTAATTTTTACTTTGTTACAGGCTCTATCTAATGCTGTAAGAAACAAAATGTCAATGGGAGCCGTTGGTAACCTAGCATTCGTTCCATACGTAGATGAAGTATAAATTTAACTCCTTTAAATGTACCTTAATTTAACAATTAAGGAAATTTCTGAATTGTACATTTATTATAATTTATTGTTAAATAAACAATAGCTGTTAATAGTGAGTTTTATTATATCATCAAAGTTTTCTTTCAAAATAATTTAAATTTTATAAATCAACTAGCGACCCGCCCCGGCTTCGCACGGATGCAATGCTGATACTAAATACACTACAAAAAAATTGTGAACGTTTACGGGTATAAAATATTATATAGACTATGTCACTCACTGAAAAAAATTAATGATTAAAACCGATCCAGTAGTTTTGATTTATTCATTACTGCCCGTGGCCCGCACGCGTTAAATTTGGATATTTTTTTATTTATTATGTAAAAGGAAAAAATGAAATAATTTACGGCATGACATTAGAAACCTCAACAATAACAGTATTTCTACACTATTTAATGGATATTATCATACATATAAACCTTCCTCTTCAATCTCTCTATCAATTAAAAAAAACGTCATCAAAATCCGTTGCGTAGTTTTAAAGATTTAAGCATACATAGGGATATAGGGACAGAGAAAGCGACTTTGTTTTATACTATGTATTGTAAATCAAAGTACAAATTATTTCCAAGAATCACATCTACCAGAAGTTAGAAGTGCAACTAAATGTTAAAAGTTACATAGGTACTGTTCAAGATGTGGTAATATCTATGTATGTAGGAAAATTTATTTTTAAAATGGATTCATCTGCATATGATATAAGCACAAATAAAAATTCAATTACTGCATCAAAATTTATTGAACTTCTGCTTCTGTTAATAACATATTTGGTATGCCTTTAGATATGGGAAAGCGCCTACCCGATTCTGGACAAACTAAATTGCCCTCTTCAATGTCTACTTCTAGTAGCACTCTGTGTGCTTTCTTTAAAAACTCATTGTTTTCTTCAAACTTTGGTTCAATTGTCTGTGGAAGTCCATCACTGTGACCAATACTATCAGCAGCCCTCCACAACACTTCCCAGTCCAGTTTTGGTATTATTCGAGTAATAAATTCAGGATTGTAATCAACTTCTGTTATATTAATGTTTGTAGCATTGATTGATAAAGGATAACCTGTAACTACGCCTTTAAGGCATTTTGAGGTAAGCATGTTATGAGTGATTAATTTCATTTCGAGCTTTTTACTGAACCAAATATCAGATAAATGAAATTTGATGTTTTAGAGAAACATGTAACATTTATGTTAGTACCTTTATATCCGTCTTTTTAAACACTTCGACATTTGGAAAGTGATTAATAAGTTGAGTGAAATCTATTTTATAGAATTCCAAAAGTCTTATTTCATTTAAAATATTGTGCCTTGTGTATATTCAATTTTGTAAATTATTTTTTGGTTATGAAATAATATGCACTACAATACAATCTACATACACTTTTTTTTTATTTCCATTTCTTGGCGTCCACAGATTTGTGAAGACAGCTAAGTATTATATAATATGTGCGCTGTAGCATGGTGCGGGTGCGGGGTGACACTTGACAGCTAAGCAAAGTGTTATGCGTATAACGTAAGGCCATAGACGTATTCAGTGATGTACTGCTACGATGGATAGTCGATGTTTTTTATAATAAAAAACGTATTTTGTGCGTAGTTCAATTTTTATTGTTAAAAAGTCTATAATTATATAAATGAAACAACAGAACATATATAGGGTAAGGTTACTTAAAAGGTTGCTAAGAAGAAATATATTTTATTCGTCAAAACTCATATAGGTGTCGGTCATTGAGTCAATAGCCACTAAATTCATCATCTGAATCTGTGATTGGCTTCACCTTGGTCCTTTTTTAGTTGAGTGTCGATAATTTATTCTCAGACATCCCTTATTGCCCAATTCTCTCACGTGTTATTTGCGAAACAATATTGCAGCCAATATCAAGGGCTTCGGCTACTCGATCCACAATTCGATTCATTGGTAACAAAGGTACATTATTTTGTATTTCTCTTTCAAAGTACTATCGAAAGCAAATAAAAAAGCTCTTTGGCATGTAGTATTGTCTTTTATTAACATAAATTTTACACATTTAAACACTTTTTTGACGGATTGAAGCTATGGATTATTATAAACTTATAATTATTTTACATAATTTTAAATTTTCCCCGACGTTTCGTGCGTGCTTTACAGCGTGCGTGGTCACGGTGACTTATCAAGTTATCACTAAAGACAAAAGGTGTTGAATGTCAAGTACTTTCGGTTGGACAAAGCGTTTGTAATGATTAGGCTGGTTAAACTTGGAAAGTTCGATTATTTATCGATTACATATTTCCCAATTTTTGAACTTTAAAGTTTTAGAATTTCCACTTTCAACCAACCCCTTTCACGCGCCAGAAACAGTTATTTAAAAAAAATATTAATATAGCGAGTACTAAGTAACTACAAAAAAATATAGGCATTCAAATCGATGGTCCATATTGGAAAGTTTAGCCCGCGAGGACGGAGTCTCCACATAAATACCAATTAAATAATAATAATTTGCTTCTTAAACTAATTTTCATAACAACATTAAAGAGAACTAGATTTATGGTGCGGGAATCGTCAGCGATAAAAATGTATTGCTAAATGTCACATCCCTAGTCATGTGGTACTGACAGATGTCAACGTCATACAAGTAACTGTCATCCGCCCCATGCTACAGGGCACATAGTATAACAATTTAAAGTATAGTGCTTTTCATGAAAGAAGTCCCGCGGCGATTTTTGGAACTAAATTTGACAGATCGGCAATGTTGTCATTCGTCGATGTTATGAAGTTCCTTTGTTGTGGTAGATTTTTGTGAATTTTTAACTAGCTTAGTGCATTTTAAAGATTGATTACAATGCCAAAAGTTGTAAAAAGTTCGGCTCGAGAAATGATATTAAAGGTGAAAGAGTTCTGTGAAGAGGAACATAAGAATCAAGGTGTTTTAATACCACTAAACAATGTTCGGAAGAGAGTTGGCGCCATAACGCGTACTTTTTAGAGTTGCCATTTAATAATTTTTTGCTGTATTGATGGGACTTTGATGATATAAATTCGTTTTTGCGACAAAATTGAATAAATACATAACGTGATGAAACTAGGTAACTGAAATTAAAACATATACTTATTACATATTACATAAGCATTATAAACTTAAAGTTACTATTATTTTTAATTGTTCATAATTCAATTGCAGGTGTGTCAGAGAAAACTGTAACAAGAATTATAAACGAAGGTATAATAGCGACGTGTACTTCGAAAAAAATTGTAACCCAACAATTATGCAATAAAACTCTGAATAAATTTTTTTATTGCTTTTCTTTACCCTATTTTCTCATCTTTTCCCTGTAAGTAGGTAGAACACCGCTAATATAAGTAAATGAAAATATACTTTTTACATAACAGAAATATTGTTTCATCGAAAAGAAAATAATATTATTTGATAAATTACATCTGCTATTATTATTATTAAATAAAATAGGTAAATTTTTTACTCATAAATGGCAACATTACGTTATGCGATTGCAGCGCCGCGTCTGGGGGACTTCTTTCATGAAAAGGACTATACTTGCTACACACAGAATGGACCATATACAATGTACTCTATGGTATAGATTAATCTCTGTGCCGTTCTCAAGTTTCAAAATTCACTATCAAATGTCAATAGATAACAAAAATCAACTACCAACCTTTTACGTTGGCATTTGCCTTTCTTAATATAAAATTAATCAGTTTTCCACTCCATGGTTAGTAAATTAGTATCCAAAAAATGGGTACCGTTACTCCAAAAGATTTTGATGACGGGACTTTAAAATCCGAAACAACTGTTCAGGAATCTGAAAACGCCAGCAGTGAAAACAATGACCTGCGAGATCATCAAAAAAACGTAGAGAAACAAGAAACAAACAATGATTCATTACTATCGAAAAAGAAAAATGCTCGTAAACGATCAAAATTACGTAAACTGCATATGCCTGATTCAAATAATGCACAAACAGAAGCAATACATAATGAGTCCCAGGGTTATGAAGAAAAAAAAAATATGGCTTCTACTTCATCTGTTGACCCTAAAATACCTAACAGGAATGATAACTTGAACATTCAAGCTACAAAGGGAACTAACCATATGCATGGTCATAATATAAGTGGAAATTTCAATAATCTACATATATCTCCTCAGCAGATAGGGCATAATGCTAGACCCCAATGTAACACACAAAGTGCTGAGTCTGTTCAAGATTTTTTCATAAGACAAGTCATACCTTTGTATTCAAATGCTCAGTACATGGAAAATCTTGCACATCATCCTCAGTTTCAGTTAACACAAAATGTAAATACACCTCAGCCTGGACACAGTTCACCTCAAATGCATGCCAAATTTGGATATCCAATAAGTGTCCCTAATTCTCCATTAGTTTATGGAAGTCCCAGTTTTCCATTCCAGCCATCTAATTTACATTCTCCAAAATACTTACAAAATCTTATGCAACATCCATTACTAAATTATTCCCTTAAGTCTCCAAATCATATAAACAATATATGTAGGAATGTTTTTCCTGGATCATCAAGTGGACATTACTTCAATTCTCCTCAGAGTAAAAACAAAGATGGTAAAAAAGATGTAAATAATGATGATAAAAAATTTGAGTCATATATGTCAAAGGAAAATGTGGAAGCTGGTTTGCTACAAAATACTTTAATTCAAGGAGTAATAAGAATCAATCCAAAGCAGTTTCAACATGCTTATATAACAGGTACAGATCGTAGCGAGCAAGATGTTCTGATAGACACAGTAAAAAATAGAAACCGGGCCTTAGAGGGTGATGTTGTGATAGTACAAATTTTGGATAGTGACACTGAAGAGACTAATGAAACTAATGAAGTTAAACAGAAAAAAGGAAAAGTTGTTTATATCAAAGAAAAGGTGCATACTCGGTCATGTATTGGTTCTTTAATGTTAATGCCTGATAAAAATAGACAGCGAGCTCTATTTGTACCCCGAGACTACAGAATACCAAGGTTAAATATATCTTGTACATTTTGGCCAGATAATTTTTATACTGATTACAAAAGGTATGAAAATACCTTATTTTTAGCAACAATTTTAGAATGGCATGATACAAGATTTGCAATGGGTAGGATTGTGTGTAATATAGGGGAATCAGGAGATATGCAGTCAGAAACTAAAGCTATTCTGGCACAGACTGATTTAGATGTGACGCCGTTTGAACCAGATGTGAAGCATCTATTTCCAAGCATAGACTATGTTATACCAGAAGAAGAGATAAAGTTGAGGGAAGATTGTCGTAAATTATGTTTATTTAGTATAGATCCTTCTAACTGTAGAGATATCGATGATGCTGTATCATGTAGAAAACTTGATAATGGCAACTTTGAGGTTGGTGTACACATATCAGATGTATCTCACTTTTTGACAGAAAATACTATTTTAGATAAAAAAGTAGCAGAAAAGGCTACAACAATATACATGGTAGAAAGAGCTTATCACATGCTGCCAGATGAGCTATGTATGCTTTGTTCCCTTTTCCCTGGAGTTGATAAACTTGCTTTCTCTGTATTTTGGGAAATTACAGAAGATGCTCAAATTCAAAAGACAAGATTTTCTAAAACTGTCATTCATTCTTGTTGTCAGTTAGCATATGAACACGCCCAGGATATTCTTGATGATAAAGAGGAATCAGAAGCAAGTTTCCCCGAAATTTACAATGGCTTTAAATTTTTAGATATTTTAGAAAGTGTTAAAAATCTCGGCAGAATTTCATCTATTTTGCGGGATAGACGTTTTGAAGGCGGTGCATTAAGAATTGATCAACTAAAGGTTTCATTTCACTTGAGTCCCACTAATGGTTTGCCAGAATCATTTCAGATTTATGAAAGCAAACAAAGTCACCAACTCATTGAAGAATTCATGTTACTTGCAAATATGGCCGTTGCAAATAAAATTTATGAGGACCATCCCAAATTAGCATTTTTAAGATGTCACCCTGAACCTAGTAACTACATGTTACGGCAATTGGCCAAAGCATTAAAACCTATGGGTATTGATTTAGAAATAAATTCTGCTGGTGACTTATACAAATCACTGTTACCATATATGGGTCCAAATGCAGACAAAGGCAAAGCCACGGTACTGAGTATGTTGTGTGCTAAGCCGATGGCGAGAGCAAAATATTTTTGTGCTGGAAACTGTGAAGAAGATTTCAATCATTATGCATTAAATGTTCCACTGTACACACATTTTACAAGTCCTATTAGAAGATATGCAGACATTATGGTCCACAGGTAAGTTGGTTCAAATTGTATAAACTTATAAATAAGTGATAATTTCTTAGAGTGTTAGAGCGTATTAAATAAATAAAATTTAAAATAATCATGTTAGATTAACTTGGTAATGTGATTATTTTCAGATTATTATCGGCAAGTTTAAAGTATAGAAACGTACCAACATGGGACATTGACTTTGTTAACATGGTTGCAGCTCAGTGCAATAAGCAAAAATACAATGCCAAAAAGGCAGGTGAACTGTCAACAGAATTATATACCCTGAAATACATAGAAATGCACTCGCCTGTCTTCACTGAAGCAGTAGTTGTTGAAGTAAAGAAAAAATACATTGATGTCATCATAGTTGCTATGGGTTTAAACAGGAGGATATTTTTCAATAATGTAAGTTTTTTTACCATGCCAATCTACATAAGCCAAAAGAAATGCGTGTTGTTTTGAACAAAGTACTTTTTCATAACAGCATGCATTTATATTGGAACTATACAAGAAAAAATCTACGAGTTGCACTCTGGGAGTACCGGCAGAAGTGAAAACTTGAATATTAACGTTGTACATTTTTGATATTTTGTAATGGTTAGGGAATAATTTTGCACGAATTGCTTTAATTATCAGTATAAAAGTACTATCATTTATGTGGTAGAATACAATATTTATTTATTGCGCTATTGTACACAAACATGACAATTTATATTACATTAAATACGCCGCGCCAGCTGTCTACTATCCATCCGTCTTACGAATTTTCGATCAGGTCACGTGTCCTGACGCTAGTTTAAATTTTTTTACCCATTCCAACAAAAGTGTACAACGCCGCTAAAGAAGATTTCACTGCAATAATTATTATCATTTTTACTTTTTTTTTTTTCAGGACTTTCCTGGAAAATATGAACATATTGTTAATGAAGCAGGATCAAAGCTATCAAAGATGGAATTAACTTGGAATGCAACAGAGACTCTTCCTCAAGTAAAACAAGTTATTAGTGTATTCTCAACTTTAAAAGTTGAAATGCACAAAGGCGATGATATGGTTAAAGTTGAAGTTAAACTTGTGAGACCAGATGATATAGCCCCAATTTTATAATTCTGAGCAGTACATTTCTCTTATATTTCTTGCTATTGCATATTTGACATATTTCAAAATGAAATAATGATTACATAATAAGAGTATCAGTAAGACTAGATTATGTTCTTGAGAATATAACAAAACTTTTATCCCTAATTGAGGTCAATTATGCACATCATTATTATTTAAACGCACAATCAAATGATATTAATTTTTTTATGACTAACTTTTGACCATCACAACTTTTTACACTAAATTTTTATTTTTATTAGTAAAAAATTAAAATCGGCCATGCATGTGATGATATTTTTTTGAATAAACACGTGGCTGTTATATTATACATAATTAGCAAAATTTTAAATTAGATCATATTTTAAACAAACATGTTTAGTTATGATACTTCTTTTAAGTTGAGTGGAGAAAGTGTTGCCTAGAATGCATTTACCATTATTTGGTTTTTTTTGTTACAATAATTATGAAATCTTATTTTAATATTTCTATGCATTTTTGTCCTTTTATAGTTTATATAATTTCAACAATGAAAATTAAAATAATGAAATGTGTTAATAATGATTTGTTTAGAATGGATTTTGTCAAGTCTTCTAATCATTGCTAAGACTCATTTCTAGGTACCTGAGTTATTTTAATATAATATTACACAAAAAAATCCATTAAGGATCTAATACAAAAATGTTTATTTATAATAAGTACATATGACAACATGAATGATTCATGTATAGAATAAGTAGTTTTGTGATCTCTGTTTTAACCTCTTGTATTATAATATTTTTGTAACACCTTTTTATTACTAGTTAAAACTAGGAGAATGTCTTTAGGCTAAATTTTAAAGAACGAGTTGCTGATATACCAACTAACAACTGTTAATATTTAAAAAACCAAGCAAATCAATACTTTCACAACCGCAGCCCAACATTGCAAAACAATAACTTTATCAGCCCAGTGGTCGAGGGCTAATCGAATTCAAGATTTTTAAAATTTATTGCTGGTGGTTTGTTGGCCTATACAGTTGGATTATACATATACTTTTTGATGGACTTTGTTGTACTTGATGAAATTTTAAAGATATATGTAGTTCTTGTGTCCACTTTAAGTAAATTGATGTTGTGTAGAAATAAGATCTCAATATGATAATAAAGGTTGTAGTCATTTTTGTCTGTGTATTAATCTATTTCAATTTGAATAAAATTTTATTTTGAGTAATAATGAGTTATTATTAATTAAAATAATAATTATTATTAAGCCTTATGAAAAACAGATGAGAGATGGAGATCCGGCTGCAGGATCAGTTCGTTCATCTGTTATTTTTGTTTTAATTTATTTAATAATTTTTATATGCACAAATAAAACAACAATGTAAGGTATTAGTGGGGGCAAGATGAAAAATCATGTGTCCAATTCACACGTGGTAGAAGTGAAACCTTCAAAAACAAAGTTTTTATAATTAAAATATGTAAATTAGACTTTTTCTCTATCTAAATGTAGGATCTTTTCTTTAAAAAAATATATATTTTAATGTTAAATTTTTATTTATAACTTTAATATCAATCTTTAATTTGGTAAAAACTAAAATAATAAAAGTTTGAAATAAATTCACAAGATCCAACGTGGGAGAAAATGAGATAGGAAGCATTATACAGTGTATAAACTTTTAATTAAGTGTAGTACGAAGTTTTCACTTTAAAAAGTTTCTATAACTAAGGATTTGTAAATAAAATTGATAAATAATCTAATTTTATAATTAAACTACTTACTTGACTTACTTATTTAATTTTCATCAAATCTGTTTTTTTATTTCAGAAAATGTTCAAATACACACTAATTTAAAGTTTATACACTGTATAATGCCTCCTATCTCACTCTCTCCCACGCCAAATCCTATTAATTTATGTGTCTGTCTCTTTTTACTGTCGCTTTTTCCGTTGCATCCGGTTTGAAATCACAACGATTCTAAAGAAGTTTCACTTCAAAAATGGGGTATTAGACAATAAATCGTCTTTAACACCTTATTTTTTTGAGTGCTGGTATTTTTATTGAAACCGCCAGTTTCTAACGTTCCAAACCACATTCGAAATTATCCGCGTGGAGAAAGTACGTAAATTTGAATAATTTCTGCTTCGTGATTTTTTCGTTAAATATTCAAATGATTTCTATCTTACCCCGTGTACTTACTGTAACTTTAATTATAAGATAGGTACGACTGTTTCATAGGCTTATTTAACTATAGTTTCTTAGTGACGAAATCACATCAAATACGTCAATAAACAACTATAAATAGTATGTCAAACGCAAGAACTCATCAGTACCAATCTAGTGGATATTATGAAAAAGATACAGAATGAAGATATTTTCGAATTTTAATAAGAATTAGTTAAAAAAAGTCAATTTTCATATAAAAACTAAAACAAATCATAACTCTGCAGGGGTTGACCTTAGAGACCTCCCGTAGAACAATTTTTTGCCGCTGATGACCTCATCTATCCCCTATTTGCGTTTGATCCACGACTTTTTGGCCATCCTGTATTTTTTTCAACAATTCAAACTTTCAACCTAACTTCAAGCGTAGTGTTCAGTGTGACCGTTTTAAGTATATTCAGTACCAAATTGGTATAATTTGGGCTCCGTAAAACTAATTTAGTTTTTGAAGTTATACTTCTTTAGGCGTGTTATGAAAAATTGATGAGAGTGAAATTTTACTATGCGCGCGCACCGTGACACAAAATTAACAGAATGAAGTTGCCCACGGAAGATGCTACGGCATTGGACTTAGTGTAAGAGAATAATAATAAATATTTATTTATTTGATTTGTAAACTGAACTTTATATTATATTATGTTTATATAATGACTCTTTTTCCAGTCTTTGATTATTTAATTGTAATTAATTATTTGCATGCAATCAAAAACTATTTTTAATAATGCCAAAGAAGTATAACTTCTTACGCGCGTACATAAGTACACACACCCTTTTTTTGTATCCTTTCATATTGATATTCTGGTATTTTTTGGTACATTTTTAAACATTTAACATTTTTAAACACAATATTGATATTTTTTTTTGGGTTGGGCGGGCACGGGGCAACACTAATTTCCATTCGTTCACATAATTTCGTCTTTGTCTGATGTTTACCGCAACTGTATCATTTTGTCTCTTTCGAATCGTCATCGCGGGGTATTACTGAAACTTAAAAAAAAAGCGTGCGTGTACTTATGTACGCGCGTAAGAAGTTATACTTCTTTGGCATTATTAAAAATAGTTTTTGATTGCATGCAAATAATTAATTACAATTAAATAATCAAAGACTGGAAAAGGAGTCATTAAAGTCAATAAAGTTCAGTTTACATTTGAAAAATTAATTAAATAAATATTTATTATTATTCTCTTACATTAAACAAATAAAACACTATTTATCTTTAAAACATTTTTATTTCATTATACTATTTATTTTTAAGTGACTCTAATGTCTTCATCAGAATTTCGGTTTGTAATTTTAAATTAATCATTACTTGGTTGTGCATCTACGAGGCTTCTCCAAAACTACTTGCTTTCTGCAACAAATAAGAGAATATTAATTTAAGCTCTGTCCATGCAAAACTTAAAATTTTTTATAATTCATATTATAAATTTAAATTAATATTATAAAGTAATGTTGTAAGCATATGCCTATGCTTGAAAGGTTGAACCTTGAACATCACCATACATCATATTTATAATTAACATTCCTACCTCGACAGCATCACAATCAAATTCATTGAAATCTACTTCAAACCATTGTGTCTCGAGAAGGTGATGGTGGCTTTGTTCCACCTCCAGTTTTTGATGTTTCACGGCGATAAGATGACAACTCTTTTTTTGTATTCAATTAAGTGCACTTCCACTGATTCATCAATTGTTTTTTGTCTCTTGTCCTTATATTTGCTAGATTAAATCTGATGTTTTGATTAAATAATGTGGTCATTTTTTTGAGATGCAGGTACTTATTAAAATGTTTACTTCTCTGTTATATCGCTCCAAGCCTTCATTTTCTCCTTATTAGTATTCGTGCTTAAATCTTTGTTCTCAATTATTGATATATAGGGTCGTAGAATATTTCTAAAAAGTTGCTGTAACAAACGCAATAAACAAAAGCAATGAATAATGGTTCATGTTTCAGTTTTAATCAACAATAATACTCGATAATACATACGGATAGTTAACCTCAATTGTATTGAAGCACTCAGGAAGGTTAGCACAGTTTTTTCACAAATATTTTATATTATTTCACAAATATTTTGTATAATGAAAATAACTAGGTATATAATTATTAATTTTAAACAATAATTAAAACTCCTATATTTGTTTAAAAGGTAAATGTCATTGTCAGATGTCAATTGTCATGGTCATTCAAAATTCTTGTTAAGCTGCTAAGCTAGAATATGCGTGAAGTTAGCTTCACGCATATTCTATTTCTTTTTACTTGTAGTTTGTCTTATTCCCATCTCGCTCGCGCACGCTATATCACACTGCCAATTTTGTGTCATAGGTGCGCGCGCAATCGTAAAATTTCATTCTCATGAATTTTTCATAACGCGCCTAAAGAAGTACAACTTCAAAAACGATTCCTAGCAGCAATGATTCCGAGTTACGTTTGATAGACCCACAAGTAGCGGTTTGTGAAAATTGTACATCTCTTACCAGCGTAATCAACAGGTTTCCGAACATTGACAAATGACACTACAAATGATACAGTAAGACAATTAATTGACGAGGAATATCGTCAAATAAAGTATGATTCAGAGGTACAAAACCTGATGAGTGGTTCTAGTAGTAGTGCTAGTGCTGTATATAATGAACAGTTATACAGTAAATGTTCCTAAGTACAAAAATTTGACTAATAATGTAAAATGTCTATTGGGCATACACATTTCAAACGCTGAATGCGAAAGATTTTCAAAAGTTGTTCATATAAAAACTAAATACAGAAACAGGTTTCTAGCTAAACATATTGCGTGCGTGTTGCACGTTAAGCAAGGTATAAGTGAAGGGATTGTAGTTGTGTCTCATTTGACCCATCATTATCAATGATATGGTAAAAATAATCAGTCGAATCGTGTTTTGGTATTATTTAGTACTGGCACCTTGTAGTTTTAGTAGATCACCATATTTTCAAACGGTCACACTGGTTGTGTTGTGCACGACGCACGTTGTACTTTAAGAAGTTTTATAAAGCTCTAAGACACTCGTAAGAATAAAAGAAGGAAGAGTTTAAGAAGTATTAAATAAAACGTGGCAGTCCGCACTCCGCAGTATGTTTATATGGCTTTAGCCTGCGCTCTTCCCTCAGGAAGAATAAGTAATAAAATTAGCGGTTTTTTAAATGATTAATGAACAACAATATTTTAAGTACCTTATTAATTTATTAGTTCTTGTTTAATATTTTTATATTTGGAATAGAATGAATAAAGCGCAGTGCCTTCGAAATGTATTACAAAGTAAAGAATTTAATACATTACCAATTTTTTTAAAAGGACTCGCCAGTTTTATTAGTGGTGATGAAGATAATAAGTTCAAATCAATTAGTTCGTACTTAGTGGATTCACAATTTTTATCTGAACTTAAGGCACCTCTACCTGGTGTTGATTTCGCTTTTGGCGACTCGCTAAGGGATGTCAAATGTACTTTAAGGGACGAAGAGTCAAGGCTTCATGAATTATATATAACTTATGAAGGTGTTAAAAAGTTAAAGATCACTGCAGGTGATATCCCGTATGCGCCATTTCTCGAGCAATGCTTTAGCAATGTTGAAGAGCTTGTTGGTGCTTTCTTTAGACATGTCAAAAGCTTACAAAGTTATTTCTATGAACTTGAAAATATAGATAATAATTGTGTGGTATTGGATCCAATCAAGCCAACTTTTAAGGATAATTTCAGAAATATTCGCATTGGTTTGTTTTTAACTTTCTACATAGGTTTTTGTTACCTGTTTGCTCTTAATTAAATAAACTTCTTTTGTAGATGACAAAACATGGCTGTATGTAGAAGTTACTCTAGATGGATACCCTACAAATATGCATTTAATAGGGCAGTCCCAAGTATGGCAAGGAAAATTACAAGATGGAATTTTAAATTGGGACCATGATAAAAATATAGTAGAAAACATAACATCCATATTTGGTAAGTTATCCATATAATTTGATTGTATTTCAGATAGGGGTCTTAGATAAGTGATTGAGAATCAAAAACAACATAATACAACTAAATATAATAATAGGTTGACAAGATTGGTACTAACTTCAAACTATTTAAACATAATACTTTAGAAGACTGTAATGTATGAGTAAAATAATTTTTCAGATTTAAATGATCAGTCAATCGCATTTAAATCACTAAGTGAAACTATGAAGCCATATGATGCACAAGAGAAAGATGATATAATATGTGGAATATGTTTCTGTTCTGAGCTGCCTGATAACCTCACTGTACCACAGCCATTATGCCAGAATTCAAATTGTGATGTTCACTTTCATAAAAGCTGTTTGTTCCAGGTAATGTAATGCGTCTCATTACTATGATTTAAAACAATATTTTAACTTAAACTATGATGTCTGATTAATAACAAATCACGCTTAGGGTAAGATTCAGAGATGGATTATTTCTGGCCATGGGATAATTTTACTTTGTATTTTTTTCTATGCCATTTAAAAATTTTATATTTTTCAGTGGTTGGTTGCATGTGAAGGAGGAAGGCCTCCATCTTTTGGAATTATAAACGGTAGCTGCCCTACATGTCTTCAACCAATCTCATGTAGTAATAATAACTGAACCATTGGACATGACAAAAATAGCAATGTAATTATTTTTTTTTTGTTTCTTAAGATGTATGTCATAAATGTTAATAATTAAAAATCCAGAAAACAATATGTTCAACCATTCAATCTTGCCTAATGGCTAACGCGTGCGACTCCCTACTTTTGAGGTCGTGAGTTTGAATCGCTCAAAATCGAAGCACCAATGGTAAATCTTATTTATGTGCACAATTAAAACTCACTTGTGAAACAAAGAAAAAGCTTGTGAGAATAACAACATGCTATAGATATAAAAATCGTCAGCGTGCTTTTGTGTGTTAGAAAATAATAAAGAACTTGCATTTACTTTTTAATATCATAAAGTTGTTGACATATCAATATATGGTTACACATATTAATTCTGTTTATAGAAGCTTTTTTGTGTGATTTCGTTCATTTACATAAACAATTAATTTAGAATCAATCAAGGCCTTAACAACCACAACAGAAAAAATAAAAATTATTTATCAATACACAAAGTAAATGCATTAATTAATTATTTATTACTAAACAAGTTTTTATACAAAGTTGATAAGTTTTGGGTGTGATTTTCAATTACCATGTAAAAGTAAAAAGTAATATGTCAACTACAGAGAGGTAATTCATCACAAGGGGACTGCATCAAATGTACGCGTAAGGCTTGTGCTTGACCCTGGAGCTTCCCCACCCTGTGGACCAGTATCGCGCCCAACATTCTGAAATTTTTTTTGAGTTACTAGAATTATACATACACCTATCTGACAAAATTAAGAGTGAATTGTAAGCATAAACTGATTATTTTTTTGAAAATATTGTATACAATACTTGTACTTCAACATTGTTGGTTGCAAATAAAACTATTACTAAATTATTAAAAATTGTTGGGATATTATTTCTGTATAATATTATAAAGTACAGTTTGCTGTTCCTTACCTTAACTTGCATTTGATTTTTTATCATGGCAGCTCGTAAAATAAACATAGAAGTACGCCGCTGATACTCTTTACCCATGGCCAAGCTTTTTTCGAAAGTAGTACTTCTCTGGTCTACATCTTTAGCATATAATATTTTATTATGTGAATCAATACGGGCTTGTATTTGACCATCAAGAATCAATTGCATGAGTTCATCCTCAAGAGCATTCACAGTTCGGTTAAATGCAGAAGCCATCAAACGCATGTCAGCTGACAAGTATGGGCTGAAGTATTGAATTAAAGCTCTGTTTCGTATTTGCATATAAAGAGAATTTAAGTGAGGTGCTAAATACATATCTAGGAGTAAGTTGTCCCTTATCTCATCAAGTAATCTTAAGCAGGAAGCATATTTAGATTCATAGAACTTAAAAATTATATCTCGCAATTGCGGCTCTAGTTCTAAGAATAATTTAAAAGAACTACTAACTATAACTTGTTTTTGTAATTCAGCACGATCAAAAGTAGCAAGTGCACATAATCCGCCATACACAGCAATATTATTGCTGCTAAGTAATTCAGGGTATTCACAGTGGTCAATACTTGCTGCTAGAAAATGTTTTGCTGCAGACTTATATTTCTTTGTTGCCAATTCTGCAAGTCCTGCAGCACATTTTAGGCGTGTAAATATGACATAGTTAGAATCCTTTGGCGGGGCCTCGTGAAAATCTGGGGTGCTCTCAGCTTTTGATACATAGTTGAGAACATGAGCCCAATTTTGCAAATATACAGACACTTTAACTACATTGAGGCACATCATAATTACATGTTTTCCACTAGTGCAATAATCTCTTGCCCTTGAATAACATTTCAGTGCACTTGTCAAGTCTCCACAGTCCAGGTAATGATCACCTAAGTCATCATGCCCTCTTCTAATGCTTTCCTTAATAGAATTTGTTTTATAGTTTTTTAAGTCTGTATCTAACTTTTCCAATTTGATAGCAGCTTTTTTGGTCTTTGACTCAACCCACATAGTATCGGGAACAGGAATATCCTGTGATCCCATTTGGACAGCAACATCAGGAAGGCCAGATGAAGCAATTGCTTCAGCAAGTTTTTTATGAAGTGTTTGGTAAAGACTCACATTATAAGTCGTCATTACATACGATATGGCCATTTTAAGGGCCTCTAATCTCAGTGATGGACAATGATCAGCTACAAACATTAATCTATACAACTTCGCAAAACCAGTATATGAGGCCGCATAAGTCTCTAAATCCAATGTAGGGTTTTCAACCACAAAGCACTCTGTCTCATTGTTTTCATTGTCTTCAAGTGGAACGTCCACTTGCATAGGTTCCGCCGTATTCTAAAAATATAATATGATAGTATAAGTTTATTCAGTCATAACATATTATTTAGTAAAGTAATGGTAAACTTACCAATTCAAACATGTTTATTTAAGTAAATTCTTATTGTACTACAGAAAATATCCGAATTCCACTGTCAACGCAGGAAACCAACCTAGAATACAATTAAGCGTTTATATTTTAACATTGACCTACTTTGTCGTTTTACTAACTTGTAAGTTTTGTAAATAAGGGAAATTTATGTAATATAATCTATTAACAGTAACATCATAAAACGCTAACAAAATACCTTTATCATTACGTTTCTTTTTTGCAGCGGCATTTTTCTTTTTGACGATTGACGTCTTATAAATTGTTGCCAGTTAATTTTTTTGCGTGTGAAATAACTTTACGACACCTTTGCGTTTTTTAAATTCTAATATAACAATATTTTGTTAAATTTTTGATCATATTTGATAGAGATATTTGATCATGAATAGGTAATGATTAGCAAGACAATTGCCAAATTTATAAACATTTTCGTCCCTTGTCGACATTTTTATCGATAATAACCGATAATTACGATTTGTTTTTATATGAAAATTACTCATCACAATAACTAGTTTATTGGTTTTATTATTACTCTATGACATACAAATGTTTAAAACACAGTTATAAAAGAAACAGTATGGAAATAGAAATTATTATGCCAATATGTCTCAACTCCAAAATCAGCAATAAATTTACAAAAATTGACGTTTCAACATTCAATCGGGCAAAGTGTATTTTCATTTAATGCACGATTCTGAACCTAAATCAAATATATCCTATAAAGATATTCAGTGGTTCATAATATGTATTTATACTTTATAGCTAGCAATCTTGTGTACTTCTAATAAATGTTCGTACCTTTAGTAATGGCAATCGTAAAAACGCGCAGGCGCGTAAATTTATCCATGACATACATATAACATATTATGCCATGGGGTAATAGAGTCACAATATCTAATTACAAGATGTTTTACCAAGTATATCATTTATTAAAGTCTGTACTTAACAATAACACTATATTAATATTATTGATAGGTTGCTACTATCTAAGATTATTGTCCCGAAAAAAGTGGAAAACAGGTGCGTATACAATATATATGTTCATTGACAAATATTTTGTATATTAGCTATTCGAATTAAAATATACTACGATTTAAAATATACTTAAATCATAAATAAATCGACGTAATATGTATGTTGATTTATTTATGATTTAAGTATATTTTAAATAGTAGTATATTTTAATTCGGATAGCTAATATACAAAATATTTGTCAATATAAAGACAATAATTTTATCTACTCTAAAATAAAAGAATTAATCAGAATCGACATTGTTTTGGTAGCTTACCTAAAGCGTTAAAAAAAACCTGACATTAAATGCTCTATGATAAGATTAGGTAGATTTATATCAATTTATATAAAATGCAAAAAGATAATTTGTCAAAATATATTGCTTGCACGCGCACATTGTTTACTTTTGTAAACGCGTTGTACTAAAACAATCCCGTATATAAATAACATTTAACGAGTTATATTCAGTAACATAACAGTCCCTTAGCCTAATGCATGTCAGGTATAAAAGTTCACTGTACAACATAAAAATTTGTGTTTTCAACGACGTCACAAGTGTGATTTTTATATGGTTTGTAGCGAAATTGTATTTTATTTAATTTATTCTTTATTTAAGGGTGCAAACGTTTTAGGTTGGTCGGTGGGTCTCCTGAAGGCTGGTTAGAAATGTTAACTATTAAAGCGTTAATATTGACTGCATATGTATACTATTGTGAAGGAACATCGAGAGCTGCACTGAACGATCGACCTATTATCGGCGTGTTATCACAAGAACAATCTAAACATCTTCATTCGAAGTTTCCTGACGAAAACTATACGAGTTACATCGCTGCGTCATACGTGAAGCATGTTGAAGCTGCGGGAGCACGAGTTGTGCCAATTCTGTGCGTAAATATTTGTAGGTTTATTAAGGTTACGTATGTAAGGTCGCTTTTTGGTTATATTTTATAAAAAACTAGTAGACTCGGCCAAGCGTTGCTGTGGCTAAGATTTTTGTTATATTACATAGTACCTACTAAACTATTCAAGAGAAAAGGCAGGAGAACACCAATCCACCATGCTTTTTTGGTGGTTATGCCATTAAATTGTAGCTTATGTGAAACGTTGGTAATTATTTTGATAAGGATCAATACCTAGGTACGAATAAAGAGCCTTTTCTAGCGGTGGTATTTTAATAAAAAATAATAATAAAAGGACGCTTATTGTGACGTAACTATAAGAGATAGAGACATGCTGTCGCGAATTTTTTTACAGATAGTGATGTGTCCTGAAAAATTGTCATACATCATTTTGTTCTATCATTAATAGTTTTCGCAGCGCACGCGATTAAAGGAAGTTTTTTGTTTATTTTTTTTATACCTTGGGTTAGATTATTCAAGTTTTAGTAAGCATCCCTATTTTTTTTGAAAATGAAACATATCCTATGTTACTCGGGAATAGTGTAGCTCGCCAACGGTGAAAGAATTTTTGAAATCGGTCCAGTAGTTTCGGAGCCTATTCATTTCAAACAAACAAAAAATCAAATCTTTCCTCTTTATAATATTAGTATAGAAAACTAATTAGAATGGCTAAGTTATTCATTTGTATAAGCTATAAATTATATAACTATTATGGATGTGTAGCATTGAAACTAAATTTTGACTGCTTTTTATGTTAATTGAAATTTAGATTTCTCGTGATTTAGCTATAACGTGTTTTTTTTTAATAGATTTTATTTGCAGCATTGGAAAGAACCGCAAATATTATGAGGATCTTATGAAAAAAATCAATGGGTAAGATAGAAATAAAGTTTTATCTTATGAATGCAAAACATTAGTTTGTTATTATATGAGTGTCACCGAAATTTTCTTTTGCATCATCAAGTATGAAATGTTTCAGGGTATTTCTTCCAGGAGGCGCCACATTCTTCAATCAGTCGAATGGATTTGCCGATGCTGGACAGCATATTTACGAGATAGCTCAAGAAATGAATAGATCGGGAGACTATTTCCCAATTTTTGGCACTTGTTTGGGATTTGAATTACTAATAATACTCGCATCTGGAAGAGGGGAGAAGGAAAATAGAGTCAAATGTTATTCGTTTCGGAATTTATCGCTCAACTTTACAAAGGGTAAGAAATAGTTTAAATGTTAAACAAGATATTTAGATTATTTAATATTAATTTTCATCACGACGATTAGCAAAACTGTTTCATAGTTGGATTATCGTGAATGGATTTGTAAAATGTAAAATTTACAAATATTGTTCGTCTTCTGCCAAAATTGGTTAACTTCATGCATTGCATGAAGTTGGCTAGAATTTGCGTAGGGGATGTTTAGTAGAACATAAAAACCAATTTTTCAATTCTATAGTATAGAAACTGGATATGATATTAAATGTTACGACATATTAAACAAATTGATCTAGATATGGATATTGCACTTGCGCGAAATGTAAAGACTTAGACAGTCGATAAATACATATTATAAAAACATTAGGATATCCATAGTAGGATAGCACACTTTGAAATCAATTCCTTTAATTTTTATAAATTATGAATTGATGTAATTTTTTTTCGTTCGTGTTTGTTATGTTTACCTATAAGTGCTTGTCGCATTAAATTTTGTAGTTTATTTTTTTAATGTACCAATGTATGAGTGTGCCGAGCGTTAGCAAGCTTTTGTAAATAAATAAATAATAAAACTTTTCGAAGGAAACTGTTGCCAAGATTTTGAAACTGAGAATTCATAATTAGATGTATGGTTCAAAATTTTCTAAGCTTTTAAGCCTTAGGTTAAAATAAATTCAGCATATATTATTATTAGCTAAGACTAAAACGAAAGAAAAAGAAAAAAAGACTGGTAAAGCTGCGAAAATGAAATCCTGCGTTCTATTTATAAAAACTCGTTCTTTGTTTGTCAAACTGAACAATAACAAGGCAAACAAGATTATATTACCTTTCGGTATGTCCACAGTCTATAACCGTGTACACTGGAGATAATAAATATATTTTTTTTATATAAAACGACTAGAATTTGAAATCTTCCTGTGGAGCTACAAACTTTTAGGTCTGTGTCTCAGATTTCTGTATCTGTTTCGCGATCAATTGTTATTTCTAGTAGGCGAGTAGATGATAATCCTTTTGTGTCTAGTACACGGCGACTTTTTGTGTCTACGGCAAGGTTTGCTCACGGTCTTATCGTACACCGTACGAGCGAGTGTTAATAGACATAAAGTACAAAGCACAGCTGCGGTCGAATCTACGTCCTCAAGGATGAGAATCGGACGCCGAAACCACTAAGCAAACACTCTAATATTATTATCTATATATTTTTATTTTCGTTTGTTCTTTTTGATCTAAAAGAGTTCTCATCTACTTCATGTTTATTAACTTACATTATTATTCAATCAATAGTGCCGTTTTATTCCCGGCGAAACAACGGTTGTGCGTTAGTAGGCAAAAAGTCTGATTGAGACGGTCAATCTAACGCAAAATTGGCGTGCTTCATGCCCCATTGTTTTACGGGTCTTGAAACACGACAAAATTTGATTTATAAAAAAACTTACAACAAAAAATGAAAGAAATTAAAAATAGCTCCAGTATAGTACTGTTAGGAACACTACCACGGTTATGATATCGATACGTTATCAATTTACAAACAGTCAGTAATGAGTTTATTACTCGGTCAACTTGACCTGGTAATAACAACACAATGTGTACCAATGACCGGAAGAGGTTTTTGATTATATTTCTACCATTATTATCATGCGCATACAAAAAAATTGTAATACCTAGATTGTGGAACCCGACCACATTCGTATCTTCTATCTGTGGTCACCTATACAGGCTGCCCTTGTCTATGCCCAACGCACGGTCACTGCACGCTAAAATATATCCTCTAAGATATTTTTATCAATGACCGAAGATGGTTTCATTCTTGTATTTAAAAAAGTAAAAAAAGGTATAGAGGAATAGTTCTCGAATATGTACGTATATATATTTCGGTGTGTAACATGGCTTGGACCTTTGCTTTAGCATAATTTAGCGTTATTTATATCAAATAGATTACATATGACAGTACCTATAATAGTATATAAAGCATATAATAGACTATTACTTAGTATACAATAACATACATTAAATAAATTAACAGACTATTTAAAAGTCTTTGGTGGTGTTTAAATAGAATCTGTAATCTGTTAAAGCAAATTAAATAAGCTTTGACATTGTTTACACTAATATTATAAAGAGGGAAGATTTGATTGTTTGTTTAATTGAATTGAATAAGACCCATGACTACTGGACCTATTTGAAAAAAAATCCATCATTAGATTCCTACATTACTCCTGATATAATATTTTCAAATAAGTAAGGGTTACGTATGTAAACTTGGATAGTATTGTATAGGAAGGTGTTAAAAATTACTAATTAAATCCCTATACTGCGAAACTGTACTAATAATAGAGCAACGACTACAGTTTTATAGAAGACCGCGATAAAGTCCGCGATATCATATTTCTAACACAAATTTTTATAACATAAATATTCAGCTGTGCGATGTTAAGAATGAACGCTAGTATAAAATAAATTTTAAAAATTTCAGACTTTCGTAGCAGTAAAATGTTTAAAGATGCTACTGAAGACATTATCAGAATTCTTGAAACTGAAGATATCACTGTCAACGCGCACCAATTTTGTATACTCGACGAAGTAAGTCGATTTATTTTTGTATGACTTTAATTTTGTATGACAGATGTTATGCGCAATGCGCCACAGTTTCCATACAAATATTTGGACCAGGCGTTTTGTTTAGCGTATTAAACTTTAGCATTGGCATATAATTAATGTGAACTATACGCTTGAGACAAAATTATTTGTCGACATTCGTGTTCCATTTACGCTAAACGAATTTGTATGGGAATGGTCACGTGACAAAGCAAAGGTAACGAAGATTTTCCATGTAATAATAAAATAATTCCTAATTTAGGCTGAAAATGGTACAGAGCGCCCCACGCTTTTTCACAATAATACCAGTATTTTTTGTTCATTACCATTTTCAGCCTAAATTAGGAATTATTTTTCACTTTTTAGTTAAAAGCGTGTTTTATAGTTTTTTTTAATTATATTTATTTTCCACTTTTTAGTCCTAGCAGCAATACGTGTTGTCTCAATTTAATCGGATTGCTTTGTGGACTTAAAAAAAATTCATTGTTTTTTCGAGATAAACCTATGAAATTATTATATTGTCGCTGATTCTTTATAAGTGTACAAAGTTTGAATTAAATCTGTCCGTTTAAAGTGGGTCAAAATCGAGTCCGAAGGAGTCGGTTACATACATACATACAGGTGAAGCTAATATAAAGCGTGTAATGACTAACAATAGTCCATGTTTTATAATAAGCCCTTCTACGTTGTTTTCTTAAACCGTTAAATTATTTATCATTAATTTTAGTAAGGTGACCCACCTTGTTTAAAGTAGTACCCGTTCGTAATTGAGTGCGTTTACGATCTTTCATAAGTTAAAGTGATGATCTTTTTAATGGTTTCAGAATTTGAAATCTCATAACTTGACTAAAGACTGGCGAGTTACGTCACACAGTAAGGACGACAACGGGACATCGTTTATAGCAACTATTGAACACACCAGGTGAAAAATATAGGTGTTTGTAGTTAACTATTAAATTATCACATTTAATTAGTTTAAAGGAAAAAATCATAGCCATAGTATAGGTCGGTTATCGAAAGCTGGCGCGTTCACAGTACTCACACTAATGCAATTTCACTATACAGTATACAGTATGTTTAAAAATATGACTTTTTTGCCAAGCTATATATTATAGTCTACTCTGGTTTTAGTAAGGTTGGGTGGGTTGTAAATAAATAAAAATGTGTCAAATACATAATATTATGTGCATTCGAGGGTGGATCCAAAAGTTCTAAGCCCGACCAAGAACGTAAAAGAGTAGTTTGTGTAAATATTTTTTCATTTTTCGACATAAGTTCCATGTAGCTCAACACACTTCACTTTTACTTCACTAACAATTCTTTCAATACTCCTCTTAGAAACCCCAGTCGCATCTGATGTTAAATAAAAAATAAAAAAATTTCATTAAACTGTTTTTATTAAGATGCTTAAAATAATTAAAAACATTGTGCACCATTTCACGAGATTGTCCTGGTAATGTTTGAAAAAAGATCAACATGTACAGTAACAAAAGCAAAACAAAAACTGTCTCTTTTATACTCATAAGCTTGACCGAGCGCGAGAGAGACGGACAGTCTTTTCGTGATGTATTTGTGATTGTATTTTAGTTTGACATCACGCCTCGCGCTTATTCACAGACACTACACAAGCACAAAGTGTGAATGTGTTGAAGCCGCCAGCTTTAGATAACATACCTATATCACTTAGCATATAGTATCACTCGCGTGGATTTCGTGGATTTCGTGTATTTTAACCTCTCTAACAATTGTAGTATTGGCAGTCAATTTGCATTTCATTAAAAAAAATATAGAATATAAACCAATCCTACATGGTTTTACGAAATGTATTTCTTCTACTCAACAGGTTGGTTTTGTACTTAAACAGTAATTTGTTGCATAAAACCACTATATGGAACCAGCTGCCCACTGAAGTGTTTCCAAGTATTTAAAAGAGCGTACCAATTCTTCAGAGTCCGGCAACAAACTCGCGAGCCCTCTGGCATTCTGAGTGTTCATGGGCGGCGGGGCGGTATCACTTAACATCAGATGAGCCTCCTGCCCGTTTGCCTCCTGATATATAAAAATATTAAAAAAGCTATATTTTTTTTTTCAATTTTGAGTTTTTCTCATTCGTACACATAGATAACCGCGGCCAGGAAACTTCATTTTATAATATGTAAGAATGTGAGGAAATAAGTATGACTATAGAAGCACAGAAGTAAGGGACGAAATGTCAAATAGTGTTAAACATTTAGATATGGCAATTTAATTGGGGTAGACATTAAAAGAAACTTAGTTAATATTTGTTACCAGTGCCATCTATCGGAATATGAGGAAACTACGCTCCGAAAAGTTAGTCATAGAAGTTAGATAGAAGCATTTATACTATTAGAATGTTATAATCTGGAAGTTTTGTTCAATTTATTAATTTTATTGAAAAAGATCAAATTTGGCTGGAGGATATCGTAAATGTATGAACTATTTTAACTTTAAAAGGAATATTGAAAAAATATTGTTTTCTCTTCACGCCGATCACATGTTAGGGAAACGTATACAGTCCGAACAATATAGTTTATGTTCTCTTTCCAGGTATCCCTTCTATGGAGTTCAATTTCACCCCGAAAAGATCGCCTACGAATGGAAGGCATCTAAAAATTACCCACACACAATGAACGCGTTACACACAAATCGATATTTCATGGACTTTTTCGTAAGTGAATGTAGGAAAAATAACCACCGATTCCCCAGTACGAAGGAGGAAAATGATTACTTAATATATAAGTATGTACCAGTTTTTACAGGTGAACTTGGGAGTTCGTACCAACAGTGTTATTTCTTTGAACCTAGAGGTGTTGATACTAAATATAACTTGGATCTTTTAAAGGATAAACATGATTCGTACTATAGAACGGATTTGTATTGATATTTTGTATCGAATATTTAATCATTTATTTTCATTCACATTTCCATGTCAAATTTCACAAAATAATATTATTGAATTTGGATTGGATGATATTTTTTTACTAACATAATTTTAACACACAAAATCTGGAATTAATTGCTAGTCATAATCGTTTATTATAGGGACAGAAAAATGTTAAAAATGTTGTAGAGGAATAGTTTACACATTGCCCCATCATATCAAAGATTCTGTTAATTTCCTAAATGGTCTCTCTGTGTGGGAAGAGAACTACCGTTCTCTCCGGGAATGGAGGGCGTTGCTAAATTACTCTTTTTTAGGTTAATAGCACTGTAACTTCATTATAGTCTTGATACGTTTAATACAAAAACAATTAAAGGGTTAACATGGAAATAAATGAAACGACGCGTAGCAAATAATAATTATTTATGTGTCGGCACAGACAATGAATCGTCAACTTGTGGAGACATAATTTCACTGCCTTTGTTATAATATATCCGCAATTGTAGAGAACTTTAAAAAAAATATTGTTATTTGTTCAAAACAAACTTAGGTTTGGTATACCATTATTAAAACTATATATTTATCTTAGCATAGATTATATACTTAGTTGATACTAGGTCTGACAAAGAAGTTTTACTGTGATTATTAAATTAAATTAATTTTACCTCAAACATGTTTTTTATTTCTTGGTTGGTTATTAATATTTAGTAAGTAAATTTTTTTTTTCATTGGGAACCATAAATACTCAACTTTTTTTATTGTTTGTTCATCTAGTAAGAAAAAGCTAACGCCTGCTATGTGAAATAGAACAACTACTTATTTGTTAAGCCTTTATTGCTGACACCCAGTATAATATATAAACACTTATTTAAGTGACATAACCTAACTTAATCTAATATGGTAATCAATATCTCCTGCGACACATAGGCCTTTCCAGCTGCTTCTATTATTTTATGTCGATGTATGTGTTTATGTATGTATGATGTAGATTATGTTGCTCTTCTTGTCCAACTTTGCCTCCTATATATATATATATATAAATATTTATATCGTCTGCCCATCTCTTGCTCTGTCTTCCTCTTTTCCTTTTTCCGTCTCGTGGTTGCCATTCCGTAATAATTTTTGTCCATTTCAAACTGCTATCCCTCGTCATGTGCATGTACAAAAATATACAATGATTTAAATTTTTAATTGAAGCCTAAAATGCAACTTTTTATTTTTTACCTTTCTGAGTCCACTGTGATTCCCGTAGTTGTGAATATGTTCTTGACATACGTGGTCATACTTGGTGCGTATGAGCTTACTTAGTTAATTATATAAAGAAATTGTAATAGAATGGGCTTACACTAGAGAATAGTATAGGACTAGAAATTCTATAAATTCATCCTTAACATCTGTTAACACATCTACGTAGGTCTGCGTTGATATTCATATTTAAATACACTTGGCGACCGCAACATGTCTAAAAAAATATTTATAACCTCCACTCCCTCCTAAGCCTCAGCGAGTCCAAAGGATTCACGGTAGAACTATTAATAGATTACCAAGGGACCTTATTGTGACATTAACTTCAGAAACGAGAGTAAATTTTTAAATTGGTTAAATGAGTTGAATTAAAAAAGCAAATAGCTCAATAAGATATTCCTTTTATTGGTTATTTTTTGTATTTTTTCGCAACTGGTACAAATAGGTAAAATCTTTAATTAATCAGTTTTGATACACTATCAGATAAGATTAAGTGATATAAATAATGAGAAATTCACATCATTCACATAGTTGAGGCGGAAAATGAAGTATTTTTTATTCGTTGCCTTGTTTATTTTCGAGTGTGTCTTTATCAGTGATGCCAAAGAAATAAATGAGCGTCCAATAATTGGCGTTCTGAGCCAAGAACAGTCTCGCTACCTTCATACTAAGTTTCCCCAAGAAAACTATACGAGTTACATTGCAGCTTCTTACGTGAACGATGTGGAAAAATCTGGAGCCCGGGTGGTGCCCATATTGTACGGCGTTCTAAGTATTATTTTAACTTTTTATAAAAATTTATTGATCTTTCTATCATATCATTAGATTATCGGCAATGGCAGAGCTGATGCATATCTCTTAGGCATGAGGCAGATATATAAATGCGTTTGTTTCATTAATAGTTTTCTTCATAAGCCAGTAACCAGCTTTCTGTGTCTGACACTTTTTTTTTATGGCTCTGGCTTGGTTTGTGCATTAGCCAGCGTCAAGTATAGGATTTTTTATAATTCGTGCTTGTCTTTTTTTAGAAATTCAACCGTGTCCTCCATGTACGGTCCTCCGAGAACAAATTTTAAATTAAAATAAAACTTGGCCTCGAACCGGGAATCGAACCCGGTACCCCTCACCTAGCTGCCTTAATAAGACCGCTAGGCTATGAGGCCCCCTCACTGATAGATTTACAACTTTATAATAAAATGTCATTATGATTTAAATTTGGCTAACTTGGTGTTTAATTTTGCAGAATTGGAAAAGATCGTAGCTATTACAGAGATTTAATGCTAAAACTTAATGGGTGAGTGTATACATTTTCGGCTTTTTTTGTGGTTTTTGAGCCAAGAAAACTGTTGGTAAAATTTCTTCATTATTATTTTAAAAATCATGGTAAAATTAGGTTATGTTCTGTCAGACTTGTTTTGATAGAACCACACGGTATCCGACCTAACCAGCCCTGCGATTCTGTAACGCGGTTACCGAATCGTAACTGTATAGCGGTTTTCGCATGGGCGGTCGCTCTCAAATCAGTCGTGAAGCAGTCGTTTTATGATTTGGCATTCTGACAAACAATAAACTACAAGCTCCCACCTTTTCGAAAAGTGAGTTACAGAATCGCAGGGCTGAACTTGCCGTTCCGTGCTCTACTAAACTTGGAGGCCGTGTAACTAAGTAATGTGCGAACATCGCTTCTTCAATTATCATATTATTTTAAACATCCATATATCTATGTTCGGTAAATTTAACGATAAGAGGTAAAAAATATTTCCTAATTCCTATCATTAGAATTATTGTGGGCAAGAAGCCGCGTGTCGGTGTCTAATCAGTTGTGACCTTTACTATATAATTGTAGCCTTTATTTATAGTCTCAAAGTTTCCTCAACAGTAGGTAGTATAGTAAAGTAGTATATTTAAGTTCATACATTTGTTTAGTATTTTTAACATGTAGTATAATTAATTTAGAAATGTTAAATTGATATATTTCTATGTAATTATGGCCTCAGTAAGAAAGCACAAAAACGGCCTCAGGACCGTTCAGGTTTCAAGTCAAAGAATTACTGTTGTGTATCTTGTACCTTAGTAGCGACACCCACAATCAAGGGCTACAATCTCAGCGATGACATCAAACCCTGAATCACGGTAAGTTATTCCGAGTCCTAAGAATATATAACACTTCTCGACCTTGGCTTGACCTTGACTGGCCTGAGGATTGTCCCTTTAGGTTGAAAGAAAAGTCCGTCCTCCACAGTAAATTTATTTGTCATATGTTTGTATACATTATTCCTTAAAAAAAATTTGTTCTAGTGTACTTTTCCCTGGCGGAGCTACTTATTTCAATCAATCAAATGGTTACGCTGATGCTGGTCAGCATATATATGAAATCGCTCAGGAGTTTAACGATGCCGGCGACTATTTCCCGATTTTCGGAACCTGCTTGGGATTTCAGTTAATCATCATATTGGCTTCTGGCCGCGGACCAATCGAAAACAGGGAGACCTGTTACTCCTTTGAAAATTTGCCGCTAATATTTGCACCAGGTACATTTGTACATAGAAAATAATGAAGCTTCTAAATAAAGTTATTGGTCCAAGATCCCAGGGCCGCCAGACGTCACGTATTTTCTGACGGATGAAATGTGGACGATTGGGTAGTGTTAGTATGTACTATGATCGTATGCCTACCTGCTAGCTTGGTCAAACGGCCAATTTCCAGGTATCAGGTAATCAAGGTACACAAAAACATTACTTACTTCACGTAAATTCTCATGGCTGATTTTTATATATGTTTTCGAGTGTATAGTTAAAAATAAATTGTCAATACTCCCAGACACTTTCCGTCGGCCATATTGCTTGACAGACGCTTTAAGGGTCTCAAAATAATTAGTCAACTTCACGTAAATTCTGACGCTCCATTTTTATATATATTCATCCCACAACTATTTTAAAAGCTTTGACAAGAAGACAGACCGATCCAAGGGGCCAATCATCCCCTAAACTAAATTTTAATATCTCTATGAGTGAGAGAGCATTATCTACGCGCATGAGACTGAGTGAGACCGACTGCGCTGTTAAAGCCATGAAAATTACTTGAACATATATTTTATAAGTTTCAGAACTTTTGTTGACAAGTAAATTATAGCAACAAATATAAGAAAAAAATTGACACATAATAAATAATACTAAAGTTAGCCGACATTTTTTTTTTTTCAATTTATTAATTAAAACTAAAAAATATTTTTTAAAAATACCACTTATATTTAAATAGCAGAATTTTTTTAAATTAATTATTTATTAGAAATTTGGAAACAAAGTGGAAAAATATTAATTCTTCAATATTTCTTAACAGTGGCTTTTAATCTTCATTATCATCATCATCAAATATCAATCTTGAAATTGAATATCTAAATCGTGATCGTCATCATCAGCATTATGCTTATTTTCTTCCTCTGTAAAAAACAAGTTAAACAATGAAGGTCTGAAAAAACTAAAAAGATACAAATAATATGAGAAACGAAAATAATTTACCTGATTGTTCTTCCAGCGACTCACTGACAAAACCCGGTAATTGATCTCCATCGAACCAATGAAAATCATATTTACCATCTTGTAGTGTCCAGCCATTGTTTTCGGGGTTGAAAATATTTATCATCTTCATACTTGCATTGTTCCAAAGCTAGCCCGTCGAAACTGTTGCCAAAGCTCACTTTTACAAGGTGGTAAGTTACTGGCATCGAAGTTTCTTAAATTCTTTCGATTGAATTCTTCATTTATATCAGATACCATGTATGTAAATGATAAACAACTGTAGTCTGGCAGCATCTACATCAATTATTCCAGGAACGTTGTAAACATCACAGATAAATTTTTGTATTATGTTGAATACACGTTCTTCTTCATCTACATCACCAACAAAATCCAACGTACCAAAACGGTAAAATGCTTGTTGGTACTCTTCATTTTTCTTCAAAATATTAAACGGCTTTTGCTTGCCCTTTTTGAATAATAATAATTTTTCAAGTAATTTTCATGGCTTTAACAGCGCAGTCGGTCTCACTCAGTCTCATGCGCGTAGATAATGCTCTCTCACTCATAGAGATATTAAAATTTAGTTTAGGGGATGATTGGCCCCTTGGATCGGTCTGTCTTCTTGTCAAAGCTTTTAAAATAGTTGTGGGATGAATATATATAAAAATGGAGCGTCAGAATTTACGTGAAGTTGACTAATTATTTTGAGACCCTTAAAGCGTCTGTCAAGCAATATGGCCGACGGAAAGTGTCTGGGAGTATTGACAATTTATTTTTAACTATACACTCGAAAACATATATAAAAATCAGCCATGAGAATTTACGTGAAGTAAGTAATGTTTTTGTGTACCTTGATTACCTGATACCTGGAAATTGGCCGTTTGACCAAGCTAGCAGGTAGGCATACGATCATAGTACATACTAACACTACCCAATCGTCCACATTTCATCCGTCAGAAAATACGTGACGTCTGGCGGCCCTGGGATCTTGCTCTATATACTTTGTCTAAATTTATTAGCTCCTGCAAGGCACTCGCAAGCTTTCAGAAATGTAAACGAACATCGGGGAAGGTATTATTTAACATAAGGCGAACATGACTTGCCTGTTTGCTCTTTTAAATAGTAGAGATTATGTTATTATTATTAACACGTGTAGGTTCCAATGGCATCAACTATTACAAATTAAACTGAAATTATGCTACCTATGTAGAATATTTAGGGCACGTTACTTGGCAATTGATATATTTTTAGACTTTCGCACAAGTAAAATGTTCAAAGACATAAACGAAGACATACTCAAAATTCTCTCTACGGAAAACGTCACAGCAAACCTTCATCAATTTTGTATTCTGGATAAGGTAAGATATCCCTTCAAATAAAAAAACATTAACGTATATCTGCTTTCTTTTCTCGCACAGCACCGAGATTGCGCCAGATCTGGTCACACCCTGGCCCTTGGACCAAAACGACGTGGTTCAAACTCGGAGATATTTATTGTACAAGAAGTATATACCTACTATTTGACAATTGACATACAGTACTTTGAAGTTTAAGCACCGCTCAAGCACCAGCACGCGTTTCGACAAAGATGAGAGACACCGTACAATACTTGCTCTTATCATTAGTCAAAGAGTGAAATTTTACATTAAGCTTATACGGATTCTTCGTCGAACAAACGATAGCGCGATCTATTTCAAACCCAGCGCCATCTATGAACATTTTTTGGTACTAAACTTCTGTATGGCGCTGGGCCTGTGAAGATTGCGCGTGTATTGGATAGGTAGCTCCTTCTGCTTGTTACTTAGGGTACTACAATTTTTAAAATACTGAATTATTTTCAATGTTGTTTTCTTTAGCTTCGAAGCTTCCGAGTTAAAATAAATTATGGACTGGCCTGTGTAATAAAATATATAACTATTTCATATTTCAGAATCTAGAAAATTATTATTTAACGAAGGACTGGAGACCAACTTCTTACGGATATGATGCAAACAATATAAAATTCATTGCGTCTTATGAGCATACTAGGTCAGTAGCCCTTTTTATCAGAGATACGGAATTGGGTTACGGTTACGGGTTCTTACACATCCTTTACGGGTTTTTTTTATATAACATTGGTTCTGTACTTCTCGCACGCATCATGTTTCTTTTTTTTTTTAGTTTTTCCTCTTTAACTAGGGTTGCCTGGAAGAGATCGCTTATTAGCGATAAGGCCGCCCGTTGCTTCCCTTATAATTTTTATGTATTGTGTTTCTTTTTTTTTAGCAACGAAGTGTAAATAAATAAATAAATAAATAAATCCTAAAGATTCCGTATCTTTTTGTTGTTTGTACTAAACGTTTATTCTTTTGGATAATTTTGACTTATCGGATCTGCATCCTCATGCGTTATATATAAAGCAATACTGAATAATTTAATTCTCTTATAAAGCCAAGTCAAATAGGAAAGTTTATTAATATTGTTTAAGGAGTTCAATAAAATATTCCAATTATTCATAATTTTGTTCCATACATTTAAAAACGGTTCATGTTGGATTATCTGTACAAACAAGCCCTCTTTATATACCTAAATATTATAACTTGTTTATTTTGTTTAGGTATCCCTTCTACGCTGTTCAGTTTCACCCAGAGAAGAGTTCATTTGAATGGAAACGATCCAAAAACTATCCTCATTCAATGAATGCTATCAAAGCGAACAGGCACTTCATGGACTTTTTCGTGACAGAATGTAGAAAAAGCACTCATTCATTCAAAAATGAAAGAGAAGAGAATGCTAATGTGATTTACAATTATCCTGCTGTACCAACAGGTATTCTTGGCAGCGCTCATCATCAATGTTACTTCTTCGAGCCGAGAGGAATTGTGTCCAACCGTTTTTAGACCGTATATATTCAACGTATCCAACGCTTGAAATCAAGTTGTTTCATTTAAAAAACCTAATAAAATTATTTCAAAATAATATATTCAACAGCATTAAAACACGTTTATTTTACTTTTAATTTAGAATAGTATAATTAAAATTAGTTTTATTCAGGAAAGCGTAATGTATTTTCTAATAATAATAATCGAGTAAAGTAAATAAATGTATACTATGTTTCTATAAAAAAATATTTGTTACAGCCATACAACTTTTAATAATTCAAATAAAATATTTAATCAAATTGGGGCGGGCGTCTTTAATCGCATTTTTATCTCGTTCAATCATTCGAAACCAATTTATAAGATAAAAGTGTAATTCTAGAATCGAGAGACACAATATGACCCTCCGACCTATTTGTCCTAATATGAAGGAATTTCACTTAAGTAATTTTAGGTTCAAGTTTTACAGATTCTCACGTAACGTAATAAAAAACGTATTTATTAAAAGTGTGGTCCTGAGTTCGAGTCACGGTACTAGTGGATTTTATTATTCTTCTAAGTACCTATTCTTAGCAATCGTTTCCCATGCAGTAGACTGAAAAATGGACGGAGTGTGTCAGGCACGGCAAGCTGATCACCTACTTGCATATTAAAATAAATAAATGATTACGAAAGAGTTTTTTTACGATTTGTATTCGTTATTCTTTTAAGAATCCAGCGGCACTCCAACTATTTGGTATCAGATTTCTTTAATTATATCTCTTTATAGGCCATTTTACCTCCATATACCAAGTCATAGGACCGAAAATTGACGACGCATGTCTGAAAGTTCTACTTGGCTTAAAAAAAGATTTATTGTTTACCTCCTGGTCCATTGGTGGATTACGGGATTTCATACAATCTTTAAGACACAATATAATATACTACTATATCGATAGTACATATCAAGCATTCAATGTTTTTAAAACAATTTCAGTTTATAGTGATATTATTCAATTAACAAAATATTACGTGAACTGAGAAATTGTTTTCTTTAAATGTAATAATCGAAATAGTGTTTTGTAATAAAGCTGTGAGGGTCGATCAAACATAGCTAAGGGCTGTTTGTCTTTGTCCTCAACCACAGTTGAAGGGTACCGACCTAAAACTCAACAAGATACTCAATAAGTGTACTGCCTCAAGCTATTGACACCATTCTAGATTGTCCGACCTATGGATATGGTTTGGGTGAGAAAAAATAGCACAAATACGTATAGAAACCTGGTTAAGTGGGACCTGGATAAATGAGAAACCTCTATTATTGAGAGTTGCAACGAAGTCCCAGTTCTTTTTCATTAAATTACCTCTGTTAATGAAACTTTTTGAAACTATTTGAATAAGATTTGAATTCTAAGACTTTTTCGATGTTTACCTCTATAATTGAGACTCTGTAGCTCAATTACCTGTATAAGTGAGACAAATTAATCAGGTTTCAAAACGTTTTGACGTGTTTGTTTACATACATTTAGCGTCGTCTTTCGCGCATGCTTTGATTGTCAGTAAATTGATTGATTTGATTGTATACTATCTCATGTTTTGACCCAAAAACAAGACCTAACAACAAAAATACGCATTTTTATTAACATTCCCACCTCTAAAAATGGAATAATGGCACATTTCGACGTCTGTAAGCGGGGGCCTCTGTAAATGAGACAACTATAAATTTAAACCTGCTTAATTGGAAAACTGGATTATTGGAAACCCTCAATAATTGGTACATATGTCTTGGTCCCTTGAGATCCCAATGAACCAGGTTTCACTGTATTTGTACGAGACGGGGCAAACACATTTCTGTATCTGAAAGTAAGAAGGCACTCAGTTTAACTAGCAAAAAATAGTATCGAAGTCAAGTAGATGCGTTGTGACCAATCAGGGAATTTCTAATATTAGAGCGATGAACAATAATTAAAAAGTTAAAACCACACTGATAAAAAAAGGGTGCGTGTACGTATGTACGCGCGTAAGAAGTTATACTTATTTAGCATTATTAAAAATAGTTTTTGATTGCATGCAAATAATTAATTACAATTAAATAATCAAAAACTGGAAAAGGAGTCATTATAGTCAATAAAGTTCAGTTTACATTTGAAAAATTAAATAAATAAATATTTATTTTTCTCTTACATTAAGTGTAACATAAATTCTATTATTATTCGAATGTTGTTTTTAAATTATGTCCAATGCCGTAGCATCTTTCGTGGGAAATTTCATTCTGTTAATTTTGTGTCACGGTGCGCGAGCATCGTAAAATTTCACTTTCATAAACTTTTCATAACGCGCCTAAAGAAGTATAACTTCAAAAATATGAATTGCAGTGTTCTTTGTGGTTTTTGAAAGGCATTCACAAATCTTAAACGTAACAAATAAAAAAGGACAATAATGAACTTATAATTTATTTAAACACAATAAACTCCAGCATTGCCCACAATAATGTTGCAACTCTCTGCCTTTTCAGGAATTGGTTCGGATTTTATTTTTTTATACCGTTTCTCCCTTTTCAGCTTAGCGGCCATTGCATCAACGTCCTTTTTGAGACGGTTGTCCCTAAAATAATTATTAATTCTCAATTTGTAGAGTAACATACTAAGACTATATGAATAAAAATAGATAAATAAAGGGCAATAAAGCTCTGGTTTAAAAAGAAAACTTTTTACTAATACACTAGATAGGTATGTAAAAAATACTCGACGAAAAATAAAAAATAAAACTGATTTTAACTATTTCTGTACTTTACTGTACACTTTGTTTATATTAGAGTTCACTAGTACATAAATACCACTTCCAGCTATTATTGAATAAATATTAAATTCATTGGTCTAGTGGTTAGTACCCCTCCCCTGACTGCGAATCCATGGGTCCCGGGTTCGATCCCCGGCTGAGACAAACATCGATGTGATGAGCATTTGGTGTTGTGCTTAGGTCTTGGGTGTTTAAAATATGTATTTATATGTTTATCTATCTATAATATCTATGTATATCCGTTGCCTAGTATCCATAACACAAGCTTCACCAGCTTAGCTTGGGACTAGGTCAATTGGTGTGAATTGTAAAAAAAAAAAATGTTCTGTCCTTTTTACCTAATCTAATCTAAATTAATGAAATTAAAAACATACAAATAATTTATCCGGCAGCAATAAAAACAAGCTGAAAAGACACACAGTACGGAGCACGCTGCTACAATTATTACAGACAATATAATTCTTTTGAATACATTCTCCGCTTCAGCTATTATTTTCTCTGAAACAAAATATTGTATGTGAATATGTTTATCGTAAAATAGATAATTCAAACAAATAAACATCGGGTACCCGCGACGTATGTCGTCTGCTTGGTTCAAAAAAGTGTCATTTTTCATAAGAAAAAGAGAAAGACTACAGTAAAAAATGGATCGTATTGTGTCATACGTTAGTACACGTATTTTATAATAATAATAATAATTTATTTATTACAAGAATATGGTACAAAATGTTAAGTGGATACAATCGTAAATGCTGCCACACACAATGGCGCACAAATTTGTCTTAAGGAATTTTACATTACTAGTCAGTCAATTCTTATATTATCTAGTCTATTATACTATATATACATTAGATCATTAAATTTATATCAATTACGGTGTTTCACGCAAATAATCATTTGTTGAATAGTAAATTTTTTCTAAAAGTAATACACTTATGTCGCTTTTTGACTCTTGACAGAAGATCTTTTAATTCTTATTATATCTAAGTACATTCAGATTATATATTGCTTGTTTCGCACTTCTGTTCTACAAACACTTTATCTGAGGTAAAAAGAGCTCCTTGTTTGTCATTTTATATTATGGTAGGGGAGCCCACGATGCTAAATGGGGATTTACTCGAGCGTCGTAGAGACCTATTGGGATGCAAAGCTTAGATAAAAAGAAGAAAAAAATGTTATATGATAAATTCCTTTTCATCGGTGGGGGAAGCGGCTATAGATAGTTAAATATGTAAAAAAAAACTGTTGCATGGACATCCTCGAGCGCGTCAGATATTGATAGCATCTATGCCCTACGTATTTTTAATAATGTACGTATGTTAATCTGATCGTTTGCATGATGCGGGTGGTTGTATTTAAGGGTTGAAAATGAAAAAAAAAAAAAAATATCGAGCGAGTCAGATTTTCTAAGGGAGTGTTAAGTGCACCAAAAAAAAGCTCTCATTCACTAATCTGACGATTTCGATGGGACGCAAACCCACAGCCATTTTCTTAATTTGCAAAAAAAAATCGCAATTTTGAAATACTCAAGCGCGTCAGATTAAGATATATGTGGTTCATCTTTATGTTCTAAACGTACTGTCTCATAATCTGACGATTATCTAGAGGGATTCGCCTGATCTGACAAAAATAATTTAGAAAAACGGTTCACCTAAAGGGCCATCCCTGCAACTTCCCGCTAATTCCATTCCTGGGCGCTTAAAATTGATATTTAGAGCTCGCTGAGTTCAAAGAAATAACATTTCGATGCATTTGAGCTCTCCCAGCTCGAAAGTCTGATAGAAGTTTCATAGAACACTATTTTTGGAATTTTCAAACCGCAATTACTTTTGAATGGATCAAGCAATTTTCACGCGGTGGGTGGCATTCGACGCAGTTTTATCATCCTCATAAGTAATTTTGCAATTTTAATTGATCGAACCACAAATTTCGGAGTAATCCCGAAAAAACACTTTTTCGGGTTTCTTTCGTTCACGATATCTCTCGAACGAATCAACCGCTTTTGACCAGCTTGGTGGTGATCGACGTGGTTTTTCAAGCTCAAAGGCGGATTAGTTTTTGAAGTTGATCGATACAGAAACCACTTTAAAAAAAATATTTCTTATTTTTTTAAGATTTTTCAAAATTTCTCAAAATCTATCGGTCCGAATCGGTTCAAATTCACAGGAAATGTAATTTTGAGGGAAATATTTAGAACGCCGTTTAGTAGATTCCGATCGGTTTAAGGAAATGTAGGCATCACGCAGCTGCACGCATTTAACTTTATCGACGAATTTTTGTTGCTTGCGGCTTGCGGAAATCGTCAGATTATATATTTTTCATTATTTCCTTCAAAATAAAAAAAAAAATAGCTACGCTCGAGAATGTCGAGATGACGTTTTTTTTTACAACTTTGTTGCCCTCCCCTTTTTTTCCGTCACTCTCAAATTGTCAGATTAGTGGAATATACACTTTTTAGGATGTAATTAACTCACCCTACCTTAATCTGACGCGCTCGGGAATTTCTGATGGTCAATTTTTTTTACTAATCTGATCCTGTCTCCTTCACGCGCGGCCTTATATATGGGCCTCATATTTTGTGGAGGTACTTAACCGGGTACAAGGTATCCCCCTATATATTAATCTGCCGCGCCTTAGTAAATCCCGAAATCCCCTCTTGGGCTCCCCTACCATTATTGCGGTGCTGAAAAAGACGGTTCGGTGGCCGTTGATAGACATTATTTTCAAATTAAATAGAAAGCCTTAAATACATCAATATTGATTCAAACCTAATAATGAAAGGCACACAATTGTTAGCCGTATACGAAATAATTCGTATAGGAACAATGAGGCGGTTAGACTGATAAGAAATGCTTTGCCTTCAAATAAAATTACAACATACGCACAAACACTTACTAGAACTATATTATAGGTGCATTGAGGCAGTAATTATATAATCTGAACTAGCAGTATAACAAAACAACAGCGGAATATAAAATAAAATGTGGCGATCGGCCGTGTCAAAAATTTTAGATCACCTTCAACAAAATTTATAGAA
Organism: Pieris napi; assembly: GCF_905475465.1. Lineage (NCBI taxonomy): Eukaryota > Metazoa > Arthropoda > Insecta > Lepidoptera > Pieridae > Pieris > Pieris napi. The sequence goes on along the minus strand of NC_062237.1, from coordinate 5,650,841 downwards.
TAAATATATATATATTTCGAACTATTACAAAACTAGTACACTATCCTTACCGTGTATATCATCTTTTTCTTGTAATGTGTGCAAAAACTGTTGGATGTTTAATTCACATTCCTGCGTAGTTTCATTAAAAACAAGAACTCTGAAAAAAAAATTTCAATTTAAAGAAAATACAGTTTGTCTGTCTTAGTTGAAAATTACTGTTCCAAATAGGAATACACAGAAAAAAAAAATCCTCATCAAGTATCACAAATTTATTAAAATAATAATTTCGACTATTGCGATTGTCTGAATTATTTTTGAGAAATATATTGTGGATTGCTACCCTTTTTCTTTCCACTTCTATTACTTACAAATACATTTTGCAAGATCACTAATAGTGATAATAAAATTGACTAAACTTCGATAGGCAGGTTGAAATTGAAAAGTATATAATTCTGTTATATTGTAATTAATCGGTAAAAGAGTAGAGATTTTGATTTGGACATCTAAATTCTAAGAGGTGAATGTATGTTTACCGAACTTATTATATGCTTTAAATAAGCGCAATAACAAATCGTACTTAAAGAGTAGAGATTTTAACCTAAATTCTAAGGGTGAGATCTATAGTCCGCACTTGGACTTTGCTCAGACTTACCTTACGAAAAACTTTGCTTAGTGTACACTAAGGTTAAACTATGATTTCGTATTTATAGACATTTTAACGGTGAGATTAAGCTAAGCCCAAGCTAAGACAGCAAATGTCAAAATACAAATTGATGTTTCAGTTCATGCAATACTTTGTTTATTATCCTTTAAAAAAGTAAACAATAACAAATATTTAAACATCTAAAACGGTACACATATATCTTCAATTTATTGTTATTTATGTATTCATTTATTTTATTATTGCAATAACTAGAAATTTACGAGTAACCTTTAGAAAATGTATTAATTATTTAAAGATGACAATAATTTTGTTACGTAGAACGGATCGCATTGTTTTGACAACAGCAACAGAGCACTTGTATCAAATATCAACAATTGAAAATTTTGCCTAAAGTGTTGTATATGTTCGGAACGAATACAACCAAAATCCTTCCATCCTGTACGGTGAGAATGAATTCAAAAGAAGGAACCGTATTTTGAAACACACGGTATTAAATGTGATCCTGCCACTGATCATTACAAACTTGCAACCTTATAACAACAGAGGATCGCCAAACCTACCGCAATTGCAAATACTTTTTGCATTAAGGCATAAAAATGCAACTGGATGTTTTCAGGTAATACCTATTGTGTTCATAAATATGTATGGTTTTTCGATTTGAATATTATAGGTACCTATGTATTCTCAAATGATTTTAAATACATTATATGTTGAAGACATTTGTCTTCTGACTTTCAGAAACATAACATATATGTAACTAATAATAATTCATTGACATTACAGATGGTGTGTGGTGATCTGAACAGAATAAGCCAATCTACAGTCTGTTTAATTATAAATAAAGTCTCTGCAGAGTTGAGTAAATTACTTCCTAGATTTGTAAATTTTCCAAGAAATATGAACACAGCCAAAAGGAAGTTTGAAGAATTAGGAAGATCTAATACTCACCATGACCTAAACAGTATAATCAGAGCTATTGACTGCACCCATATAAAAATTAATAGACCCAAAGGTATCGCTCACTCTGAAGCATACAGAAATAAAAAAGGGTAATTTTCTGTAAATGTGCAAGCAATAATAGGGCCTGATATGGAAATATTTGATATAGTGACCAGGTGGCCTGGTAGTTCACACGACAGCAGGATATTTAGAAACTGCCAGGCGTATGCAAGGCTGCTAAATGGTGAACTAGAAGGAGTTTTAGTAGGTGACAGCGGTTATCCGGCACTTAACTTCATGTTAACAACACTTTTATATCCAACGACAAGAGCTGACAATAATTATAATTATTCTCAAATAAGAACTAGGCATATTGTTGAAAGGGTTTTCGGAGTGTAGAAAAGGAAATTTCCATGTTTACAGCTAGGACTACAGTCAAAATTGACAAAATATACTAGTTATATATAATTATAGCTTGTGCTGTATTGCATAATATAGGTATACAGAGTCATAAGCATCCCCTATGCTTAAGATGATGGTGATCTTGCCGACAGCAGAAGTTGAGTAACACAGAAACAATGAAAGATCTCCTACAGGTCTAGCATTCCGGCAATCTGTGATTGCACAATTTAACTAGGTAATTTGTTCGGTAATAAAGAATATCAAAACAAAACTTGTTTCATTTTAAACATTTATTTTCTGATTCTTTTTTTGAGTGTAATACATATTTCTAATACTAATTTATATTTTTGTTGAAGAAATTCTATTTCTAACAGATTTTTTAATTTTATATGTTCCACTCCTATCTCAAATTTTTTAGGGTAGTCAGGTAATAAATGGTAGAAGATTCAGGGAAACGAAAATAACAGATGTGAAGCGAGAGTCATCGGTTAGGTTATAGTTTGAATTTCGTTGTCACTATAATATGCCAGGGCTGCCAGGTGACATACAAAATCACACCAGTTATTTTTAAGATTTCTCAAAAATGGGGTTTGAACAATTACATAAATAATATAAATAAACAACAATAAATACCATAATAATGTGTAATTATTTTAATTCATGCATTTCATAGGTATTTATCAAGATCATTTAAAATTTCTTTGAATTCAAATTCTATTTTTCCCAAAGTCTATGGAACTCTGATACAAAATGGCAACACCGTTCATTAAAAACCGACAAAAATAAAAAGTCCAGTAAAAGATATGATGGTAGAGCAAATTTTAGGCCATTATTTTTGTTAGGCTTATAGTCAAAGTTTTTGGTAAGTCGTCGATTTCGTGGACTTGAGATTAAGCTAAGCCAACACTAGCGAGGGATTCGCAGTTTGCTCTATAAATACCGACTGTGTCTTAACTCGATAGTTAAGTCAGAGCAAAGTCCAAGTGCGGACTATAGATCTCACCCTAAGGGTAAAATTTGCTCTACCATCATATCTTTTACTGGACTTTTTATTTTTGTCGGTTTTTAATGAACGGTGTTGCCATTTGGTATCAGAGTTCCATAGACTTTGGGAAAAATAGAATTTGAATTCAAAGAAATTTTAAATGATCTTGATAAATACCTATGAAATGCATGAAATAAAATAATTATACATTATTATGGTATCTATTGTTGTTTATTTACATTATTTATATAAGTGTTCAACCCCATTTTTGAGAGATCTTATAAATAACTGGTGTGATATCGTATCTGTCACCTGGCAGCCCTGGCATATTATAGTGACAACGAAATTCAAACTATAACCTAACCGATGACTCTCGCTTCACATCTGTTATTTTCGTTTCCCTGAATCTTCTACCATTTATTACCTGACTACCCTAAAAAATTTGAGATAGGAGTGGAACATATAAAATTAAAAAATCTGTTAGAAATAGAATTTCTTCAACAAAAATATAAATTAGTATTAGAAATATGTATTACACTCAAAAAAAGAATCAGAAAATAAATGTTTAAAATGAAACAAGTTTTGTTTTGATATTCTTTATTACCGAACAAATTACCTAGTTAAATTGTGCAATCACAGATTGCCGGAATGCTAGACCTGTAGGAGATCTTTCATTGTTTCTGTGTTACTCAACTTCTGCTGTCAGCAAGATCACCATCATCATAAGCATAGGGGATGCTTATGACTCTATATACCTATATTATGCAATACAGCACAAGCTATAATTATATATAACTAGTATATTTTGTCAATTTTGACTGTAGTCCTAGCTGTAAACATGGAAATTTCCTTTTCTACACTCCGAAAACCCTTTCAACAATATGCCTAGTTCTTATTTGAGAATAATTATAATTATTGTCAGCTCTTGTCGTTGGATATAAAAGTGTTGTTAACATGAACGTGCCGGATAACCGCTGTCACCTACTAAAACTCCTTCTAGTTCACCATTTAGCAGCCTTGCATACGCCTGGCAGTTTCTAAATATCCTGCTGTCGTGTGAACTGCCAGGCCACCTGGTCACTATATCAAATATTTCCATATCAGGCCCTATTATTGCTTGCACATTTACAGAAAATTACCCTTTTTTATTTCTGTATGCTTCAGAGTGAGCGATACCTTTGGGTCTATTAATTTTTATATGGGTGCAGTCAATAGCTCTGATTATACTGTTTAGGTCATGGTGAGTATTAGATCTTATTAATTTTTCAAACTTCCTTTTGGCTGTGTTCATATTTCTTGGAAAATTTACAAATCTAGGAAGTAATTTACTCAACTCTGGAGAGACTTTATTTATAATTAAACAGACTGTAGATTGGCTTATTCTGTTCAGATCACCACACACCATCTGTAATGTCAATGAATTATTATTAGTTACATATATGTTATGTTTCTGAAAGTCAGAAGACAAATGTCTTCAACATATAATGTATTTAAAATCATTTGAGAATACATAGGTACCTATAATATTCAAATCGAAAAACCATACATATTTATGAACACAATATTACCTGAAAACATCCAGTTGCATTTTTATGCCTTAATGCAAAAAGTATTTGCAATTGCGGTAGGTTTGGCGATCCTCTGTTGTTATAAGGTTGCAAGTTTGTAATGATCAGTGGCAGGATCACATTTAATACCGTGTGTTTCAAAATACGGTTCCTTCTTTTGAATTCATTCTCACCGTACAGGATGGAAGGATTTTGGTTGTATTCGTTCCGAACATATACAACACTTTAGGCAAAATTTTCAATTGTTGATATTTGATACAAGTGCTCTGTTGCTGTTGTCAAAACAATGCGATCCGTTCTACGTAACAAAATTATTGTCATCTTTAAATAATTAATACATTTTCTAAAGGTTACTCGTAAATTTCTAGTTATTGCAATAATAAAATAAATGAATACATAAATAACAATAAATTGAAGATATATGTGTACCGTTTTAGATGTTTAAATATTTGTTATTGTTTACTTTTTTAAAGGATAATAAACAAAGTATTGCATGAACTGAAACATCAATTTGTATTTTGACATTTGCTGTCTTAGCTTGGGCTTAGCTTAATCTCACCGTTAAAATGTCTATAAATACGAAATCATAGTTTAACCTTAGTGTACACTAAGCAAAGTTTTTCGTAAGGTAAGTCTGAGCAAAGTCCAAGTGCGGACTATAGATCTCACCCTAAGAGGTGAGTATGTTTACCGAACTTATTATAGGCTTTAGTAAGTACAATACTCAATCATACTTACAGTGAATAAGTGTCACAACCACACTTCTTATCACAGTTATCAGGACTCGTAATGCAATCACCAAGCTCACCACATCCATTTGATGACGGTCCCTGAAAAAAATTAAAGACATCTTGATCACAGAACATCTCCAGAGTTTGTCTCTGACGTTTGACTTCAATTTCGTTTCGTTCATTGTTATATTCATATCAGACAGCTTAGGTTGGAATTGGATCTTTATAAGTGGTGTTCCCTGTTGGTGTGTCTAACAAATTGCTGTCAAACATAGGTTTTAAACTTTCACATTAAAATAACTCGTCCATTCGAATCACCAATGAACTTTTCTATGTGTGTAATTTTGGTGAAGGAAAAATATCGATGGGAAATTGGCACGCCCTAGACCCAAAAGTCGATAGTACTTACCGCTTAAGATAAGAAACATAATTGTTTTACTCATAAATGGGGCGACACAAAATACTATGTACAATATTGTATTGATATATATCTATAAATATAAAATATCATAATAAATCATGATTGGTTACTATTTTTAAATTAGGTACTTACGTCTGATACAGCAGTTGATATGAATGCTTTAGAAAACAAACATAATTATTTCAGTAACATATCTAAGTAATAACTATCACATACATAACGATGATTAATTTATCTATTTTTCACTAATATGATGCTTACGTATGAGTAGCGTCAACAGCCATAAATAATTCATTTTTATACAAATTAATACATTATAGAATTTCTGAAACACAGGTAATGCATTTGAACGAACGGTTGAAGCTCACTGCCCAGTTGTAATTTCCTTTATTTAGATTCTGTGAGCCCAAAATAGCTCGTATGACCTCGTTCATATATTACTCGGATTAGCAGGTCTACAGTTTAGACAATCGAATGGGAAATACTTTCTTGGGGGATCTCATGTTAAGTATACTTTTTTAAGAAGGCAATTGAAACTAATATTTCTTTTTATTCAAACTCAAACTCAAAATATCTTTATTCAAGTGGGTAACCAAGTACACTTTTGAATTGTCAAGTTAAATTAATTGTAAATTTACATTTACCACCAGTTCGCAAGTCAATGGCGTAGAGCGGGTAAGAAGAACTGGCAAGAAACTTTCCGCCACTCTTTTTAATCGCCAAGTATTGTCATACAAATTGTTTGAACTGGGGCAAATCAATCCCAAGGATTAGGATCATTTAAGTATTCCTCAAATTTATAAAACGCTTTATTGATTAATTTACGTTTAACGAGGGCCTTGAATTTATTTAGTGGTAATACTCTATTATTGGTTTCTCGGAACTGGATTTATGATTTCAAAGCAAGGAATGAAAAGTACATCCAAATTAAATAAGAGTAATTTTAAGTTGAAAGCAAGACCGACCTACATGGATAATAAGATATCAATTATTGTGAGAGTTTCATTGTACCAACACAACGTTTCATGTATTAATGATTTTTTTAATGATTTCTTTGTACATTCCACATGGAATTTTTTTTTTTAAATGTAATACTACTACAAATGTTTTACTAAATATTCGGTTAATTACATATTTTATCGCTGCATAAGTATTTATTTGACGTTAACGAATAGGAAATAAATTATTAAAAACTTCCTTTATCCTTAATTAAGCTCCAGGGAAATTATCTCCGATTTCAAAGCTTTGATCCCCGACGTCAAAATGATATCATGTCAAATTCACCAATCATGACCAAGATCCGATGGGGGTCAGTGTCCGATAATGTTCAAAAGGTTTTTGTGATGCGTTCATTTGGAATCAAATTAAAATGAGTAAAGTTATTTGCCGTTTCACTTGTTGGTTATTTTATTCATTCGGGCATTTTTTGACAAGACTGTAAATTATTTCTCATTTATTTTCCACTTATTTGGTTTCGTGTCGCGTTTATGGAATGTAGTTTTATGTTTATTAATGTAAAGAACATCAAAATAAAAACGGAAATGTAATTTATATTTAATCTACATTATTTTTGAACGATATATTTTACGATGATTCTTTATATATTAAATAACTATATGCATAGTGCCTCATAAGCATCTTAAATATTACCTTGGATAGTTTTTTTCTGGAATACAACGAAAGTAAGTAAATATAAACGTACCCTTATCTAGTACGACAGGGTATATACTATATGACTTTCACGCCTCAATAATTAATCGTACAGTAAAAGAAAACATAGTTTCAAATTTCTTTTCTACCCAAGGAAACCAGATATTCAGTGACGGAAACAAATATAAAAAACATATTGTATTTGTTCCTGGTACAAAACCAACGATGATATTATACGCTTAACATCCCGAACACTTTCTTTAATTTTTATATTGGATAATATTGGCTATATTATCGAATTAATTAGAATGTTAAAATCTCGGCAGTACACGTGTTTCGTTGTATGTGGACGACTGTGAAGGTAAAGCGTGATTATCGTGAGGAAATCAACATGTCTTAGACCCAAAAAACTGCATGTGCGATAAAAGGCTGATCACCTATTTGTCTTTAAAAAAATAGTGGATTACTAATAAACACATAATTTTATTTATAAACCCTAAAACCTTAACCCTATAGATTATAATATTTATATCCGATAACCAATTAATAGAGCCTATAAGAATTTTAAAACGTTTTCATCGTTTTAATCTGTTTATTTTCCGAAAAAACATCAAAGAGTTAAAAAGGTCGTAACAAATTATTAGTATTCAGAAAACGGTCATTGACATTGCGACGAAAACCTATGATCGGTTTCAGTTAGGATTAAAAGTAATTTTGATCCTTGTCTGTCTGTTATTAATAATCACTTGTTTTAGAAAATTTATAGATACCTAGTCCAGCCATAAGTTCTATCACAAATGAAAATGCATTTTTTTATGAAGTAATGTAATATGATTAAAATTCATACCTACATATTTATTAATGTTTCAGCAAAAAATTAAAAAAATATTCTATTCGAATTGACCACCTTTGGCTTTTATGCAGGCCTTTGATCTGTTTGGCCACGAATCTATGGATTTCCGCACTGTTTGCTCCAGAGATTTTTTTTTGTTGCCGTGTCGTTTAGAACTCCTCTTAAACTAACCATAATTTGAAGATGAGGGCCAGTCTTCAGCTCTTACAAAGTCCGGAACGTTGATTTCAAGCTAGGCTTGGGTAGTTCGTGCCTTGTGACCAGGTGCAGAATCCAGCTCGAAAGTCCACGGTATATTTTTAAAAAGTGTATTGAGTACACAACATGATCCATTACTGTATCATGTTGGCTGAAGTTTTCATTACTTTTTCACAAAAATGTAGTTTTGTGACTCCTTGATAAGACACGCCCCACCAAACCATCACTGACGCAGGATGGTGACCACATTGTTCCTTTCCGACCACTTGATCCGCTTCTTTAGAACTGTGAGTGTACACTTTATCATTTTGCTTATTGTTAGTGAAAAGTATAGTATCGTGTACTTCAATCGTGAAAATGTTTTCATCGGTAAAGAGGATATTTCTGTGCATTTCATCGGCGTATCGTGACAGAAGGCGTTTTGATCGATCCTCTCTCTTTTAATTGTAAATATTGATTTAGGGCATGTCCTGTATATCGACGATAAGCACTGAGCTTCAGGTCTTGTTTTATAATACGTGACAGAGTCCTTGCATCTTCATTTCTCGCGAAAAGATTTTTTGCTTCCTAATGGGGTTTTGACGAAATCTGGCTTTAACAGTATTAACATCCTTTGTAGTTCTAACCGCCCCGATCCTTTCTGGTCTTCGACAGACGAAGTGTTGTTGTATCTGTTGATAGTACGATATACGAACATACGGCTGATACCAAGCTTTTGAAGTGTCTGGAATATGACTGACGGCTCTATACCCACTTGTGCAAGGCGATCACTGCAATCCTATTTTCTTTTACTCCCCATTACATATTATAATTTGATAATGAACACGAAAAAATATGTGAAATGGCGCAAAATGGCGAATATACGTTTTCCAAATTCAAAATAATTTAAAAGTTGAAAAAAATTTATGTACTCGTAACACTATTTATGGCCAGACTAGTTATATACATAATATATATGTGGTGTTATTCTTTAGAGTGCCTACTATGCCATATTTCAATTGTAGATGCAAAGAGACTATTAGAACAGTAGATATTGATAAATAAACATGTGAAGAAGTTTATAGAAGTAGAAATAGAAATATTTCCATATTGTATGTGAGAGGTGATGGAATATCATAGTCTCACCTTAGGTTGGGGCTGAAATTGATATGGTGGTGTCTCCAACTGCCTTGAATAGCTGTAAAGCATTTGAAACGTCATGTCGTAAATGATTGGTTTAAAGCCGTCAATTTTTCATTTAAATGTTGTAGAACTTGCGTATACCAATCACAATATTACAATAATTACCCATCCTTCTATCTTTGCGACCCGGAGAAATAAAAATCCATTGATCCTATGCCATTTCCCGTGGGACCATTGTTGAAGCAGGTCCTGCGTTCGGTTGATCTAGCGATACCTGGGCCAGCCTTTAGTAGAACAATTTAAATACTAGTTTTTTTTTTGAGAAATATCTTTTCCATATAAACATGATAGACATTTAATAAAACATTCGCTTAGAATACTGCTACAGTTTAATATCGCCTCGAATTCTCTGGAAATTACAACAAATAATATTCTATTATTTGAGAGTTATATAACGTTTATGAATAAGACTAATTTATCTTTTAGCAGAACCAGAAAACGTAGTTTTCAATAGATTCCTTGTCGTTATTTGCAGATACTTTTAGTTATTTATAGTTGAGCCTACGTTTAGGGGATGAGTAGATACTTGAAGGCTTCGGGCCTGCACCACTGACCCAGTTCCCACGCTCAATGATTGCGGAACTACTCAAGCAAACCATCATTACTTTATGTGTCAAATATAACTTATAATTATTTACATAACATTTTCCTGATTAAACTGAAATGAATTGAACTAATTGAATAATGATACTTTTATACATTGCAACTAAGCTCACGTGGAGTGTGTTTCGTATAATTATCAAAACATTTAAATTTTTAAATATTACACTCTTTTTAGTGTTTAATTTCTTTCTTGTAACCAGCCCTGTGATTCTGTAACTCACTTTTCGAACTCACACAGCGGTTTTCGCATCGGCGGTCGATCTCAAATCAGTCGTGAAGCAGTCATTTTATGACTGAAAAGGTGGGAGCTTGTAGTTTATAGTTTATCAGAATGCCAAATCATAAAATCACTGCTTCACGACTGATTTGAGAGCGACCGCCGATGCCAAAACCGCTGTGTGAGTTCGAAAAGTGAGTTACAGAATCGCAAGGCAGATCGGTTAATATTTTGGAAACGTACAAATCTATTCAGTTTTTTAAGTATTGTTGAATATTATTTAATTTCAAATTTAATTTCAAAGTACTCGCGAGCTATAAAAATATTCATAACTCAATGAAGCATTTCATGTTGAATAGAATGCGGTAGTCGAAGGACGACGCTTGCACCGAGGTCTTTGACCGCGTGTCCCAGTTTCACGTTTGACGTCACAGCTACACCCTCTGACGTCACACAACGGGCCCCATTCAAAACTGGAACATAGGCACCTCTGCAACATGCAGGTCGTATTCACTGGAGGTCATCTCACCCCTCTGTCCTTCTATTTATAAAGCAGGAAATATGAAAGGTCACTATTAAATTATTAAATCATTACTGATAATATGAAGATACATTTTGGACAGATTTAGTTCGAAACCACAGGAGATTTAATCGTTTCAAGAATTACGTAATTCACAAAATATTATAATTATTTTTATGTTGGTTTTCACACTTTATAGAAGTTACGTAAGTATGGCTATGTCTTTTATTTACTCCAGCACGTACCTTGTTGAGTTAAGATTTTTTATACATAATGTGTAAAAATAATAAATGATATTATTGATTTGAGGTATTATTATTTAATTTTTGCTAGTATAGACAGTTAAAAAATGAAATCAGTATAGTAAATGTAGTTAAAACTTGGCGAATGCAGATATTTTAATCAGTCTATCAAACAAACAGTTAAATATACCACGAAATAGATAAAGTAAGTTTTAATTGTTATAAGCATTTGATCATATTATTAACTTCTCAGGGTTATAAAAACGTACTTTTGCGGATCCTTTTATTATTATTTAGACGTGTAGACTTATACATACAATTTAAACGTGTACACTGTGTTTTTTCCTTTAACTTAAGGGTATTCGCAAAATAGATACGAAATAACAGTGACGCGCAAAGCTATACTTGAATGAACTTAATTATGCAAATCGCAAATTACCGCCTCACTGCGTCTAACATGTCAAATTGTAAAATATAATAATGGTATTGTTTCTATGGAGACTACATCAGTTTTTCTCTGCATTCGTTATTCATATGAATAGAAATAAAATAACCGGGAACAATAATAAATTGGTAACACAGATTATAGAAATTGATTAAATATAGCCATTCCAAATTTAAATGTTTACTATTTTAAACTTGAAAAATGTAGAAATTTGTGATTATTACGTGGTTCTTGGCAAACTAGAGCAGTGCTGACTAGAAATTTGAAATCATTTTGAAAGATCTATTTATAGAACGATCCTTGACACAAATCGCGAGGGTCATGCCCTTTTGAGAGCGCACGGTGATGCTGAAGGTTTTGTTCAATGAAAACTCAGACTGAAACGTTTGAAATGAACATCCATTATAAGTTTAATTAATACTTAGCCTTATATTTGGCATGCTTCATTCATTAAAAAATATCCTTCTTTTAAAAATTGTGCCTTTGTTTATTTCCTGAAAATGAATTCCGCACCTACAAATTAATAGCTTTTTATATCAAACTAGCTGAACGGGCAAACGTCGTTTTGCCATGTATATCATTTATAATAAAAAATAGGGGTTGATCGTACAGGGGTGAAAATTAGGGGTTGTATGTATTTTTGTATGTTGTATCATAAAAAAATAGAAATTAAAAATTTTGTCTAAAAAATAAAATTTAGGGGTGGACTACCCCTAACATTTAGGGGGATGAAAAATAGATGTTGGCCGATTCTCATAGATACCGGATAAGCACAATTTCATCAAAATCGGTCAAGCCGTTTCGGAGGAGTATGGCAACGAAAACTGTGACACGAGAATTTTATATATTAGATTACTGTCATTGTGAGGGCACACCCAACTTCTAAACTTATTCAATAAAGTCAACATTCATTTTGGAAAAGTAGTTTTTATACAAAAATAAATTTTCTTTATTGGCACGTGTCATCGATTTAGATCTGGGCCTTATAATGATAACTATGTACACTTATGAATGTCAATATTTAAAAAAAAGGATCTAAATTTACATTTAGTACCAATACCCAAATCAAGGGCGGAGAGCGGGCGAGAAGAACTGGCAAGAAACTACCCGCCAGCCTTTTTAATCGCCAGGTTTTGGTTTACAAGAATGCACGACGTACAGTGATATGAATCTTTAAGCACTAGGCTCTACAGATATATCAGCATTATTCATATCCTGAGAAAGGATCGACTCGCTTTACACACCTGGTTTTTGAGCCATAGATGCAGAATATTTGTCCAACGAGAATGGTCATTATTCATAGACGTAGTTTTGTTATAGACTAACCGTAAAACTGTCGTTGAAATCGTTTAAATCCTTATTAACCTTGCACGGATTTTTATGGAAGGTTACTTGAAATGGGCAATAAAATTATTATTACTCCATTTAATGCTTCGTCATTTTGTGACACGACCTAGCTCTACTTAAATGACACAAAGATACATATATAATCCGATTTTTAGGTAGATTATCATAGATGATTTTTTACTTGAGATAACTGGATGGCTTTGTGATTAGGCCTTGGTATACTAGGCAATTGGGTAACTAATCTAGCGATTATTCAAGTGGTACTTCCACCTGCTAGTTGATGCCTGGTTTAGATGTATTGTTATTCTAGATCATCAAACATAAATTAAATAAAATATGTTTATTATGGACTATAAGATACAGGTACAGATACTTTGCCGATGAGTACATCCCTACTCATCGGCAAAGAAGACAGAGAGAGAAAAAGTCGGCGTAAAAAACTCTCGGTACTCTTTTAAAATATGAAATCACTATACAAAATGGCTATGGCAAACAATACTTATTTTATCTTATCGCAAATTAATTAGAAGTAGCCTGTCTAGCACTAGTCCCAGGCCCTTTTATCAACTAGATAATCGTTAACTTTATAGTAAGTCTTTTTCATATAATAATTTCTCTCTTTAATACATTACTTAAATTTATTAAAAGGCAGATATAAAAGAGCCTCTGGGATTTTATTAAAGAAAAGTAACCCTTTTCCCAAAAAATAATTACTAACTTTATTATATAGTTTACTAGATAGTCTAGTACGGGAAAATTTCAGCCTGCTTTTGTTCCGAGTATTAACTTTAGGTGTATGTTATATAATATATTCTAGTAAACTATGTTTGTATACATACATAATATTTTCATAAATATATTGCGAGGGAATGGTAAGTATATTAATTTCCTTGAATTTATCTCTCAGAGATTCCCTACATTTTAAATTATAGATTGAACGAATATCCCTATTCTGCAGCATAAAAATAGTTTCGACATCAGCAGCATGACCCCATAATAATAAGCCATAAGTCATTAAGCTGTGAAAGTTACTAAAATAAACAAGTCTAGCTGTATCAACATTATAAGTGAGCGATTCTTTTTGAACGCGTAAGCTGCAGAACTATGTCTTTTCGCCAATCCGTTAATATGAGGAAAAACCTTAACCCTTGATCCATTAAGGAAAAAGAAAATGACATTTATTTATTAATTAAATGTGTTGCATAAAAGTGCAATAAAATCAAGCAACAACGTGATTAGACGGACGACTGGCTATCTCTCACTAAGACGCGATCTTCTTTAGGTAACCCATATACTGTTATCACTAAAAAGATTTATACATTAGAAACACATAAACAACAGCACTACAACCCTTGGTCTTAGTGCCTTGAAGTCTGAATATTTGTAATACGATTAAAGTATCGTGATTATAAATCTTCCTTAATGCTGTTACTGATTAAAATGAGGTCTAGCGGGACAAATCGTTTTCTCAATCCCGTAAAAGTGTAAGAAACACATCTTTCCGTCACGTTGTATTGCACGCTAAAGAACAGCACCCTCCGAGCCACGATGTAGACGCGGACGTAAATACATTTTATAAGAGCTTGCGGTCGAGAAACCTCTTGAATATTCTTAGTTTCTATAGAAGTTACATCACAAATTTAAACTATACAAGACTAACTAGAAGTCTACTATTTTCACACTATGTTTGGATGACCAGATAATTTATTAATTATATCGTTAGTTGCCAAGTTTCTCAAAACTTTTCGTAAGTTTTTTGTACTAGTCTTTACGCCACCTATATTTAGGCTTGAACTTTATTAAAGGAATTTAATTTTAATATAGAAATATCTGTCGCATCTTCATCAATCATAACTGATTAGTTAGTTTGTATATTTATGTTTAGGAAGTATTTTCTTATTGGTCAAACGGTGTTGCTTATACTCCTGGCCATTTAAAACTGAAAAGATAAGGAATATTAACATACCCATGCAATACTATAAATATTTCATAACATTATTAACAGTATTGTGTAGTATGGAACTATCGATTACTAGATGGTCATCAACTACTTCTATTTTCAATAGATAAATGTGTTTTAGTGTAAACTTATGTGATTCACGTTCTCTATAGTGAAGAAAGTTGCAACATCTCACGAACACTGTATCTAGGATAAAGTAATTAATGTTTGCCCTATGATTATTTTATATTGCATTTGTTATATCAGTATTTGATACCTGTAATAACATACAATAATTACACAATCGAAGATTCGCCTGCGCCTTTATCGGTCCCTCACCTGTTGTATGTACACAGAAGCATTAACATATATAAGATATAGAAAGCTATTGGTTTTATTCCAACAAAACATGTTTATAAACACGAGACGGGTTCAATCGAAGAAAACAATAGAAATGTATCGGAACGAGGCACATGGAAGATACCGTTATCCGATACAACAGCACATTTCCGAGCGCATGGAAGCTTATTTATGGAACTTTTTAATAATGTGGAAAATGTCGCTATCCTTATAATCAACAATAACTTTTTAAGTAACGCGCGTTTATTTTTTATATTCCAAGCTAGCCATAAAATAGTGATGTAATTTGAGTTCCCATATCCATAAAATGTTTCTTAATTCTCCATTTTATGCATCCAAAACAGTTATTTTGCCGAGAATTGCACACTGGGCTTATTGATACCGTGCCAATGAATCCAAAGGGTCCAAAAGGTTTAAACTAGTAATTGTGCAATGATTATCTAATTATTGCACAATTATTATGAACTATAATTAGTAGAATATATGTTTGAAGTCCGGTTTCCCTTAATAATATAATAATAATTTTTGTGTTTCTCATACTGAATAAAATAAGTCCCTACAGCTGTCACATGATTAATAAAAACTTGTACCTAGTTATGACCAGAATATTGGAAATACTGCGTGTAGATAAAAAGATTATACTAAAAAAATCGATTCAAACTTATTTGTTCTGAATATCTGTTTTGCAATCATTTGTTTTTGAAGTGAAACTTCTTTATCGGGGTTGGAAAAAAATTTTGTGTAACATTTTTTCGTTACGCGTCACATTTTTCGGTTACGCGTCACATTTGACCGTTACGCGCGTCTTTTTCTTGTCCCTACCAGGGTTGATTCAAAGAGATTCTAAACCATTAATAACAAAAATGTATAATAACGATAACAATGATACTAAAAATTCTATTACAATTTATGAAATTCTGTAATAATCTTAGTGGTAATAAGGTAAAATGAAATAATTGTATTATTTGTATTCAAGTCTGTGATTTTAAAAGCCTTTTGTTAAACTTTATCTAATTTAACTTTATTTAACCAATTTCTGTAAAGTTGCATATTATAGATAATTTTTCGAAAAATAAGGTCATAAAGAAGTTTCACTTCTAACGTGTGTACACTAGTACACGCACATTTTTTATTTCTAATAGGCAAGTAAGTGTTCTCTGCCTGAAACACGCCGTCAACTTTTTGTGACATGGCACTTTCCCCACGATGTTTTCTATCACCGTACGAGTGAATGTTAAATGCGCTCATAGACAGAAAATTTATTGGTACACAGCCAGGGATCGAATCTCCGCCGTCTGAGTAAGCTCTCAACTTTGAGGAGTACTTCAAAGAAAACTAAAGCAAAAACTGCTCCAAAGAGATTATATAGGCAGGTGTTTTAATCTCTGCGTGAAGACTTGTAGTGAAATCCAATTTCATAACTTCACAGCTTAATGTTTCCTAATGCATCACACAAATTTCAACGTGATAAATAAAAACGTGTACGTTTCGTAAAAACTGTTGTGTAACTATATTCGCATTTCACGAAACACGCCGAGTAAAACGTTTCAGGATTTTTCTTCGATCACGTGCGAAAATTCTGTAAAACACGTTGACAATCGTCAGTAACACTGCGACGAAGTCAGAGTTTCGAATTTTTAGCCCCTTTCTTGGAATATCGGACGTCCGTGGTTGATTAAAAGTTCTATATTTAGCATTTTCGTGTGTGGGGCGAAGTGAAAATAGATTTGTAAAAATACAATATTAAGAATCTTACATATTTTTGATCTGGGATGTTTAATTCTATACATTTGATTTTGAAAGATTAAAATGAAAATGAATCTTATGTTTGTGGGGCCTACCGTCAGATCTTATTACGATACTATTGATCACCTACAACTGAGATGCATCGCTTATTCATACCATGACGGCGAAAAAATCTGCCGGGTTATGTTTCCACGTGGTCTTAGCGATAATCAGATTGCGTTCATTCAATTTGTATGAAATTTCGTTTAGAATATATAAAATTATTATTATTATTTTATTATTATTATTATAAAATTCAATATTTTCTTTAAAACTAGTTCATAAGTTAAATTAATAGGATTTACTATGCCTTATATATAGTAAAAACTTTTTAACTTTTATATTTCGGATATTGAAAAGTTTTATGTTGAGTTAAGGGAGATTATAAAGAAATTTCTAAAAAATCGATGGAGATAAGAAATAAGATGACAATCCCCTTCTACCGACATCGAAGATGTAACTTATAATTTACTGTACATCAACGACTTTGATTCGTTGAAGATTTCAGTGTACACACAATTGCACATACTATTTTATAATAATCAATTAATTAACAGGTATGTGCATACCTATTAATTAATTAAAAAACAGTGAAATATTGTTCCTTAAAATATGATATATTATCTATACCAGCTTCCAACTGCGTTGATTTCGTGTATTTTACCAAAGTCTCTTGCAACTAGACACGGTAGTTGATATAAATTCAATAAAGTATGATATGATATGCACGATACAAATAATATAAAAATTCATATGACTAATAATGCAAAATGTTAAATTCCTTTGACATGACATTCCAATGGCAAATTTGCGCGCCATTGTGTGTGGCAGAATATGCGAACTTACGATTGTACCACCTTACACATTTTCGTACCATATTCTTGCAATAAATAAATTATTATTATAACTTTTTCAACGTTAATTCCGTGTAATAAAATATAGCATAATGAATTACACACCTAAATGTTCTTTAGGAACCTGTATTATATAAAAACTACAACAATACTTTTGCAAAGGAATTTATATCAATAATTCACTTCGATAGAAGTATTTATTTCTTTATTTTTGGAAAACAAATTTGTGAATAATACCTCATCTCATATTTATAAGTTAAAAAATTTGAAAATCTGAAATTATAAAACTGAAAATGTAAAATGAAAAAATGACGGAAACGTGTAAAAATGTAAACTGTCAACTATGAAAGCACCAGAAAGCTTTACTAATTATTTAATATATTTACTAAAACATAATATCTTATTGTGATTGATGAATTATTCAAAATAGTTTTTAGATTTTATTTATTATTATCGAAGCAAGTTTGGCAGTTAAATTTCAAATCTTTTAGGTACCTATAGAAACCTCAAATAAATTATCGTTCTTTCGTTCGGTCTTGGGATTCCAATACGTTTCAAATGCTATTGAATTTTAGAACCTAAACTCATCTGCATCGCAACTGGATTATTTTAAGAAAGCTCATGGTAGCCCCCCTTAAGGTTTGATGCCGCTCATAGACAGAAACTGACTGAATGATAGTAACCTGATTTGGTAAATATTATTAATTACCAATATAAGATCAGTCATTAATAAAATACTCATTCGTCACTACCGAAATTGATGATGAATTAATTGTTTTTCTGTTTAATTCAAAATCAAAATCATTTATTCATATTTAGGTAACACAATGTAAATGAACGTCAAAAAATTAATGTAAATTATATGCTTCTAATTTTACATTTACTACCAGTTCCCAAATCAAGGGCGTGAAACGGAAGAGAAGAACTGGCAATAAACTCTCCGTCACTCTTTTTAATCGCTAAGTTATTTGTTTAACACAATGTTTGTAAGGAGCTGCAACCATTACACCATGTTCCCCATGAAATCTTAAGTAATTAATAGTTAATCATAATAAAATAAATTAAAAACAAAGATTTGTCCTCTATCAACAGGAGGCATGTTGAAATAGGAGCACGCACTTAATTCTCGTGGGAACAACACGAAACAACAGGTAAAACATGTTAATAAAAATAGTTTTTACAACTGCAGTTTTAAAAAAAAAGGACTATCTTCCTCAAAAGCTAAAGAAAAAAGGCTATCAATATTCGATACAAATTATCTCAGCTTCGGGAGAAATATTTACGCAAATTTCTAAAAATAGAATGTCCATTGGGCATCGACGCCTCATTGTCGTCTCGTAATTGTGCGTTATTCATCAGTTACGTCTACGTAAACATCTTAAAGCAATTACTGACTTCCTTTGATCTTGTTAAAGATATGAAATAATTCATATTTAATCAAGAATTTTATTTTTTGAGATGTTTTCGTAACAATAAATTTATGTACAAAAAGTGCATACAGCGAAATGTCGTTTGTTAACTTATTTATATATTTTTAGCATCGAACCCTCTTAACGTGGAGACGGTCAAAATGGTCTACAGTCTACTACATAATTCATAATAATATTTTCTTTTATTTGCCTTAGATAGCGTATTGCTTTCGTGTTACACTTTTGAAGTAAACTTTTAAAAGTAATGAATATTAATTACTCTAGTTAGTTTAAGTAAATATTAAATAAAAAGATAATCATCTAGAATATTTATTAATAAACGCATGTATACCTTAAATTATATATTCTTTAAAGATGTTTGAAAATATGAGTATGTTGACAAATTTTGCAGATTGTGAAAGAGCCATCTACTATGCAAACAAAACAAAACTATAATTTCGTAAGAGATTCGATTGTTTAATTCGATCATGATTTCATCTAAATGATTATAATGGTATAAGATAAACATGAATTGCCTCGTTAAGAACAGTTCTTGGAAACACCAAAAATAGGTTATGATTTCCGAGAGGTAGTTTTCGCCGAATAAAGAGTACCTACGTTTACGTACAATATGATAATGCTTAAGATAATCTAAGAACAATATTTGTATATAAGAATTCCATATTGTATATAAGGACTTATAAAAAAGGAGCATATAACTGTCTCCGTTCATGGTCGAAATAAATATAATATGTTGAATGTAAAAAGTCAAAGTCAAAATGTAAAATTCGTCAAATTAAATTTTTTTTATAATAATTTAAGTAGAGCGAAAGCTATCAATTTTAATTTTTGTTGACAGAAGTAGAGTACGTAAAAAAAAATATGATAAAACTACGATATAAAATGTCTTAAAATTTGTATATAACAACTTGAGTAAGCCTCTGAGACAATCAAATTTTACTTTTGATTCTTTTTTTGTTTGACGTAGATCGTTTTAATTGGAAAAGGGTAGTCACGTGAATCTTATAATTAATATATTAATTGATCGGAGGCGGAGAAATATTTCAATTACGCAGGTCTTTCAGGGGCTACTAGCAAATTAACTCTCGCATACCTGACGTATACCGTTTGTATAGCATAAGATTTAGACGGTAAAAGCATGCTTGTCACGTGTCGATAGGTTGTCACTTATCATATTTTCTATCCAAAACTTCATAATACGTTTTGTTTAGACTATTTACGTATATTCTGTTACTGATTTTTAATAAAGTCACTCTAATATAATTTGAAATAAAAATCAACTTCCAAAAGCCTAACGGACAGATATACATAGAAAAAACATCTCGCAATTCCGTGGTTAATCTACTAGTTTACCTGTCATAGGACTGCAGTTAAATTAGTTTATCTTTATCGACCTTTTCATTCATCATTCTGAGAGGGAGGGGTCCAAGGCTCCGTTATGACGTCACTGGGCTTAAAAATCACACCCCCTTCCTCACTACAACTGCAGGCCCCTCTCATGACCTACTAACCCAAAATTATGTTCAAGTGACGTAGAGTATTGTACAACCATCCTATTAGTACTGCTCTGGAGATATGCTACGTCCTTATGGGGAGAGCAAAACTTGTTTGCAGGTCATATTTTCAGAGTGTTCAATGGAAGGTGCTTCTTTGAGGAGAATCCGTAGTGTGGTTGTGTTGCAACTTCCATTATATTGTGTGAGTGTTGCCCGTACCCAACAACCTTCGGGGCTCGAGGTCTTTTATTACGTATGAGTTCTAAAGCAAGCCCCTACAGTTATGTAATTTTATAACTTTATTTACTAGTAAAAAGGAAACTTAATGGCTAAAATGGAATTCTTTGGTTAATTTTTTTTTGGGATAAGTAGATAGGCTGCTGTTATTTGACAAAAGAAAAAATATCATCATCGAATAGGGAGAAATCTAGTTGACATAAAAGTATAATAAAGTACAATAAGTAAAAGATATACATTAAAATACACTTGTTATTTCTATGTGAAAAAATAACAAGTCTATTATTGGAAATAGAACAATTTTGTTATTCAATTTGGTAGTCTCGTTTATTTAAATTTAGAAGGTTTAAAATCAAATTCTAAGAAAGAGGCGAAATTCAGGGTAAATATGTATCTATTTAAATTCAAAATGGCTATCTTTGGGAATTATATCTTTTATTAATGTTATATATTGTATGATATGTTTACTTGGTAATAAATAAATCATATAGAAAATAATGCAATGGCGCAACCACTTTTTAGGTCTGGACCTCAGATTTCTGTAACTGTTTCGTGATCATTCGTAATCTAATAGGCAAGTAGATGACCAGCCTTGTGTGTTTAACAAGCCGTCAACGAGTGAGCAAGAAAGTATAGATAGTACGACAATATAGATGTAAATCTAATGAATGTATATAAGATTATATATGTTCGTTTAGGATTGAATCCAGGAAATCCTTAAATACAATGTTGTGGAATTTTTTGTATTAAACATATGTAAGCAACGTTTTTTTAACTCACAGACTCACCTGATGTTAAGTGATACCGCAAAAACACACATTGCCAGTGACTTTGGGGATGTTCTAACAGTTAAGAGTTAAAATTAGGGGTAAATATTATTTTTTAAACGATTTTATATTGTCTTAGTCGGAATAATACTAATACGTTACTTTATACGTTAACTATCGATTAACTTGTAGAAGTAATGTACCGTTTATTTCCGAATATCTCCGCCCTCGTTCTGTAAATGTAAATTATTGAGTTCACTTACGAACTCACTTCAACTTCTCCAACTCACTCTTATGGTCGATAACGTATCTCCACCTAATCTCAGAGAAGTGAAGTGAACGCCAATCCTTTCGAATTTAGTAACAGAATCGTCTTTCTCTTAATATTAATATTACGTTAGGATAAAACGATGTCTAATACGTGTTTAAAACATGCTTGTATAACTCTATGATATTCAATATTCAGCTTCAATAGTTTAATAAATATTTGTTTAAATAAAAACATAGGTCTAAAATATTAAATTGAAAATTTTGTTGTGGTGGGTGGAAAGTTAATTAGCAATAAATGAGTCAATCTTTTTACAAGTACCTTAACTTGTTTAATTAATGAAGCTTTGTCTACCGTGAAATGTCTTAATTATAATAGAAACAGTAAGAATACTATTATGAATCGATAGTTGTATTATACAAAATATAATACACCTATCGATTCATATTAAAACTCATACCATTTCTAAAGATATTTCATACATTTTCTAAAGAGAAAAAATGGTATGAGTTTTATTTATAAGGTGATAAAGAAGGCGTAGGGAACATATTTAAGACAATGTAATTTTTAAATTGTTTATTTAATATCAAACCTATAATTACATAAAAATGGCTTACAATTTTTAATATTTAGTCTATCTAATACTCACTATTTGATTAGTGCCTAGAAATACAATCTCAATATTCGAAAAAGACAATACTCCTACTGATTTAAGACTCTTACATTAATGAGCAAACTTTTTAAAATACTACTAACAATTTTGAAAAAAATCTGCCAAGTTTCAAAACAAGTTTAGTTAACTCTTTGGTGAATACTGTGAAAAAACGTTATACTATGAAAACATGTGGTGTATCTGTGAAAATTTCCGTTATAAATATATAATGCAAGGTTTGACTGAGTAATACTTAAGCCTCGTTAGGTATACATATCAAAATCGTCAATATGTGGAAAGGCACTATTCACTTACGGCCAAAATTAATAATGTATCCTCAATCTATGATTATAACCAATCTTGGACTGATTCATATCTAAAGACCGATCTCCAATCTGCATGCCAATAAACATTTCTGCTATCCGATTGTTTATTTGACAAAAGATTGACAGCAATCTTTTGCGTGATCCTTGCCTCTCGACCGCGTTTCGTTCAATGCAATATGTTGTGTTCAAGCATACCAAAAGTTTGCTGTTTTTGGAACGAAATAAAATAAGTAAGACTTAATGTCTGTTTCACAATGTATGGATAAAGTAGCAAATAGCTATGCAACGTTTTGTTTGTTTTTTTGTTACGAACAAATAAATTCTATAGAAAAACATAGAACCTTAACCTTTTTGTTGGTCATTTAATATTACTTGTAATGAAACGGGCTGTCATTGTCATATGGTATTATTGTTTGTTAGGTTATTGAGTATTTTAGTACATATTATTACAAATATATATTTTCTCTGAGTAGTTTGTGTATGTTGTTTTTGTGATTCGAGGTTGGTTCTTTAACTTAAAAAAATGTCTACGCAAAAACGTGAAAGAAGCGTCAATTTCAGCCGGGAAGAAGTTGACCTTCTAACTTCGCTTGTTGCTGACCATAAAAATATATTAGAAAATAAAAAGAGTGACTCAGTCACCTGGCAGGAGAAAGAGCGGTGCTGGAAGACGCTGGAGGCGCTGTTTAATAGCACAAGTGGGGTAAACTTTCGCAAAGCTTAAAGAGGGCTACAAGAAAAAAGTCTGCCTTGATACATGCTGAAACATATCGTACAGGAGGTGGCCCTAGTGCTGCTACTCCTCTTACCCCCTATCGAGGAAAAAGTCAAAGACATGATATTGTTGTCTGTCGAAGGAAATGAAAGTCAATTGAAAGGAAGAGCTTCTAAATAAGAGAAAGCAATGGGCATTTGAAGAGGAAGAAAGAGAGCATAAAAGAGAATTATGGGCCATAGAAAAAAATATATTGTTAAATAAATTAGAAAAATAATAGATTTTGTGCCTGGAGCGAGGATGTATTGTATTAAAAAATTGTATTTTTATTTAAATAAAAGCATTGAATTTTTATTTAATTTATCTCAAAAATGTTGTAATTTATAAAATATTATAGTAATAAAGCAAAATAATCACTTATAAGATTACTTCGCACACTTGCATTTCCCACGTTGTCAATTGCGCTTTGATCAATATCATCAGCTTGTTCATCTACTTGTTGCAGTAGTTCAAAATGTTCATCTCGCATATCAATAGCAATATTGTGCAACACTGCACATGCCACTATCACGGCTTGTACACGAGATAATTGAAGCAAAACCTTTTTTGACAAACCGATTTTTTCCAAACACCATATTATGTCCTTTCCACCACATTTCTGCTTCGCATTTGAGATTCGTTATAAAGATGTTCTGCTGGAGTCTTGAGGTTTTGAAGTGGAGTTAGTAGGTAGTATCTATAGTAACAAATATTTTTGGTTGTAGCTAATATTTAAATTTTTTTTTACAAAAGTTGATGACAAGATGAAACCTGCTAGAAGTCATATATAGACATCACTTTGTGTAAAAGTGTCTCCAAAGCTTCTTTTGTTAACCTAAATCTAAATGTGAATTCGGCGTCATTCAGGCTCTGGATATAATAAATTCTTGTCTTCTTATGTCTTCGCACAGAAGTACGTTGTCTTCTTCCAGCTTCAGAATTACTATCCCAATCGGATAATTGCATTTAAACTTCCAAATCACTATCACTAGAACTGGAAGATGACGAAGATGAATAAATTTTCCCAATGAATATTAAGTTAGGTCGCAATCCCAAACCCAAATCATACGAGTTTCACCGATAGCAATCCGAGATTGATTTGGCCAATCGAAGCACTGTCAAAATGGACAGATAGGTTGTTGGCATGAGTAAACATTCATTTTCATACAGAGGGCAATCTTCAATCTCTTATCCGCCCTCTGAACGATTGGTTGAATAATTAGATTGGTATCTCAGTCCATGTATTGAATATTGGCATGCTTTTCTTTAGAAATGGATTGAATTGTCAGTCTATGACAGCTAAAATTGGATTGAGATTGCATATTGGTTTTGGCCGTTAGAGATACAACAAACATGTGTGGCCACAATCCATTATAGTTATCTTTTAACTGCCGTAAAAATTAATTATTGATTACATTCATCTTTTTTAAGATAAAAAGTAGAGCCAATAGGAGTAAAGTTAATGAAAATCGCTATCCAAGCGATTTTCGCAGTCCAGTCTTATAGATTTTTTTTAAATAGACAATTTTCAACAGACTCCCCTCAAAGGAGTACATAATGGTGTCCGATTTTGGTCCATGTTGAAATTTCCATTCGTCGAGCTCATCAGTCCATTCTATCTACTGATATGGTAAGACGTAATAGCCTTTCACGACTAAATCTATGCGTAACAGTCTTGATTTCCCATTCCTGTTGTTAGGTATCCACATATCGATGCATTACATCTTTATCGGTTGAGACCCACGGAAGCGCAATAAACTGTATGACGAGGCACCCGCTGTGTTGGCAAGCCGGATAGCCCTCGTACGTATGTGTAGGTGACTGGGGGCCGAAGAATTCGTTTTGGCTGGGTTTGCTTCTTGGGCTGGCGGTGGCGGTCACTTGGTGAAGATGATTGTGACCGACTTGATATACTGAAGTTTTGAAAAACTCGCCTCAACGACACCGTTGATCTGTGACGTCTTCGTCGGTCAGATTCGTCGCCAGAGTCGCTGGTTGAGCAGGATGAAGGGTCATCACTTCGGCCGGTATCACATGACATACTTTCGTTGCTGCTGGAGCTTCCTAAAGAGTCGTCATCGGATTTGCGGCGAGAGAGCCGCCGACTCAACGCTTTGAGCAGGCGGGATCCTCGAGGTGCTGCCGCGGGTTCAGTCATTTCTTCAACTGGAGGACACACCACAATCTTAGGGGCCATGGATTCGCGTCTAGGTTTCGGTGCTTGTTGCCTTACTACGTTTACCGACAGATCTCCGGTAAACCTCTCACTAGATTTAAATTCACCTTCCAATTTATTTTTCATAAGTCCGTCAAAACTGGCACTTGTGAGACAAAAACAGAACGGATGAATTTTGACAAAGTTATAATTGCTATTATAGAATTGAAAATGTGACTTGTACTTTTAAAAACTTTCACAGTTATCGTCGATAACAATTTAAGTGTTGAGCGTAGGGGCTGTTCACGATTGTAGGTCGTAAACTGATGTCTGGAAACCGGGATTTTTGCTTATATAGACAAATTGGCGCATGCGTATTGTGAATCTCGCACCAATTATGCATTTCAACATCATGTATCTATTTGCTTCATAAACTTACCGCAGTTCTTAGGCTCAGGGCCGAGTAAGAATATTTCATTAAAGAAATTAATAAACATGATATTGTAGAGCTTCTTCTAGGTTATATATTTTAAAACTTTATTTAAAATTTAACAGATGCGTTGATAAGTATTATTTATTCGAAATAATGTTCATAAAAATTTCAGGATAATCGCAGTCGCCATATATGTATATGCTTTTAAATCTATCCCACGTACATATGCATTTCCTTTAACGTATCACAGTTTTCTTAATAGCTTTTTAAGTTTACTCATAAAACATTTAAAGGTTAAGAAGCTTCATTAAATTCTCTGAATATGCCACGGTAAAGTGTCTATGTAATAAAATTTAATAGAATTTTAATAATTCTTCTTATTCTTCATTGAACTAGCGACCAATTTTATTTCTGTTTTTTTTAACCCTCATCAGAGAGCATGATTGTAGAATTAAGGATTATTTTACAACAATAGAAAATAGTATCAGTTAATACTGGTCTTTTTCGATTAATATATGATTTAATATATATCAAAAAGATTGTAAGAAAGATTTCGTTTGCATGCAAGCGTACCAGAATTATTATAAAAGTACCACGTCCGGGAGGTAATGGCAGATAACATATATATTATTGCCCATTCCAGAATGAAGAAAGATTATTACTAAAATAGATAATTATTGTTAAACAATCATTATTTTAGTAATGAGTTAGTTTCACTCACGCTTAAACTAATAATTTATTCTATACATAGTATACAACTCCTACTGTCTGCGCTTAGATATTTTA
This sequence comes from Pieris napi, assembly GCF_905475465.1. NCBI lineage: Eukaryota > Metazoa > Arthropoda > Insecta > Lepidoptera > Pieridae > Pieris > Pieris napi. The sequence continues at coordinate 5,623,650 of NC_062237.1, read as the reverse complement.
AACTATGTAACAGATTTCAATGCGTAGATCATGAGACAACAATTAAAGAGGAAGGATGTTTATATAGTGTAAAACTAATACTCCCAGTATGTTTGAATCTTTTAAACTTAGCTTTGCTTCCACGCGCACGAAGTCTGATAATAACTAGTTTTAACAATATTACTATTAGTATACGTCTAACACTTAGAAAGTCAATAGAATTCTAAATGTTGAAAATCACATGTTATTTAGTAAGTTTACATCAAAGTGCAACTAATTTGCCCTTTTGATCTTTGACAGGTGTCGTGTAAGCACGTGAGTCACCAGGATCCTTTATTCCCGTCTGTTTTGCACGTGATCCTTATGACTTAAATCGGTTCCTGACAAAGAAATGTAATTTACCAAACATGAAAATTTTCTCGCGATATTATGGATTTTTCTGTGATGTGAAAGTCTTTTGTTCTATTGAAATAAGAATGTATTTTGGTATATTCACTAAACAAGATTTCCGATTACATGTTATAAAATGATATTTTACTTCCAGAAGCGCTGCGTGTTAAAAACTAAATATAAAAAACTAACTATAAATATAAAATCAAAACGTTGGAAAAATATACGTATGAATCGTTGGCAACCTCCGCAAACAGCCTAATTGTGATAAACGTGTTTTTTCCTGTGACGTAAAGAAAAGAGTTGACTTTCAAAGTTTTTTATTTAACCTTAATTGAACAAAAAATTTAATACTATTGTTGTATTTCTTATATTTAACTAATACCCTGAAAGCTTGTAATTATATGTTCAAGCTTGAACTATAACCATATTTTCAGATGCGTAGTTGTTACATGATTCAGTAAACAATGAAGTCCCGGCCATTTTAAAGTACGTCATACAAGGAATTCATAACAGGTCAGGTTCTATATCGGAGTCACCATAGAAAATAGAATTTGATGTTAGTAGTACTATTATGTTTGTAATATTATAAATATAAACAGTTTGTCTTTGTTGTTACAAAGTCTGTGTTTTACACTGTTGTATCAACATATTTATTTGGATAAAGGTACAGAGAATTACCTTGTTTTTTTATGCATTTGGAGGGTTCGAGACTTCATACATTTTATATTTATAAGGTTTACCTTAATTTTTAAACAATATGCCGATAACTAACTATAACTTTTTTTTAAAGGGACAAAGCATTGTCTAACCATATTCTTGCTTGCTAAGAAGACGAACAAAATATATACCTTTATATCCAATATATGTGAAGAAATTAACGTAATAATACTTTAATTATCATATTTTATATAGATTATATATGATATTGCCTGGGCGATGGCTCCGCTCTTTTAAGACATTATTAAATTATTGCAAGGAGTTTTATTAAGAAAGGAACATAATAATACTGTTATAATAATATATACGTATAACAGTTATTATATCGATATTTAGTTAAATGGTTTAGTAACAATTCGGTCTTAGTCAGTATGTCGGTTAGTAAACAAAACAAAAACACTATGGTGGTTTTATTAACAATTAATAAATTGCTAACAATATTAAAAAAAAATAAAAGAATGAAATTTTTATTAGAGATTAAACTTATCTCTTACTTATATTATTAATCTTTTTAATTTTACAGAATAAACATATAGATTTTATTTAAATAAACTCAACAATAATAAATACATTTATTATTATTTTAAATATTAGAGATAGTTTTAGTAAAAAGTTTAATGAAATACAAATATGATATTAACATTTCTAAATTAAGGTTCAGTCTAATTGTTTAACAAACCCTATTAACCCTGTCTTTTAAATAATTATTATTTATTTAAAGCAAAAACCATACCATTTTAGCCATGAAAAAGGCAATTGTTTAAGTGTCATAATATTCTATTTCGAAGCCTGTAAAACATATGTTATATGTAATAGTCTAATATAGACCGTAATATGTTATGTCAATGTTTGGGACAGGTTCTTAATTAGATTAATCATCTGCCCAATCAATTACATAACGCAGCGTACCGAGTACGTCAAGTTCATTAGATAGTGTTTCGATGACAGTTTAAAGTGTAATAGTATTTGTTGCATGTTATGTATGTAAAGAATTTGTACTATTCTTTTGCTTGGCTATATGACGTCAAGTTTTTGTATATGTCACCGTAAAATTGTAAACACCGTTAGATTGTTATCTATCTCGCGAGATTATAAACTGTCGAAAGATTGTGAACCTCAACGAACTGCTTACAATTTAACGTATTATTATTCGGTAGTTATATGAAATTGTTGGGAAGTAAAATTAATCTGTAATTGACCAAAGAAGTTTGAATGATAACTAAGTTAGTAATCTACCGAATAATAATACGTTAAATTGTAAGCAGTGAGCTGAGGTTCACAATCTTTCGACAGTTTATAATCTCGCGAGATAGATTACAATCTAACGGTGTTTACAATTTTACGTTAACATATATTCTGTGTTGAGAGGAAGTTAACGTTAAAGCATTATTTATGTAAAAAAATACATGGCTTCTATGGCTACATATGGGCAGGTCACATTGCTAGAGCGCGGGATAAAAGATGGACACTAGAAATAACGAAATGGACTGGACCTACTGGAAAGAGAGGTGACAAAGGAATAGATGGACAGATGACATTGTAGAACTAGCGGGGGAAAACTGGATGAATGTTGCTCAAGACAAAGAGAAATGGAAAAACATGGAGGAGGCTTTTACCCTAAAAGGGGCCATACAAAAACTAGACCACTAAAAAATTAAAAATAAATCTAACTTAAATTTTGTTTAAAACTCATACCAATTGTTGTATGGATTAATAAAGCCCTAATAATAATAATAATAATGGCTACATATGCAAAATTATGACAAAAACGAAAATCGAATTAGATAATATGCGATACAACCAAAGAAGTTCCGTTCCGGTATAGATTTCTTACGTAAATCTTAAACACTTACACTTAATAATAATAATAACTCTTATTTTTTCCCATATAACATTTGAAACAACAGTACGATTAAAATTAAGACGGTATTGGGAGACTGGTTTCCAAGCTAGTTAAGAACCTGTTATATGGATAACCAGACTTCCATTCCACAGCAAAGTCATAACAAAATCAAGTACATAGGTATATGAGTAGGCAACAAAATTTAAATAATAGGTAATTAGACGCCATGGTCCGTATCGTTCTCATCGCGTTGCAAATAAATATAATAAATAATTATGAATATGATCAAGACTTTTAAATGGTATGTTATGATTTTACCTATTAAACCTGGTTCTAATAAACAGAAATAATCCAGTGAAGCCCCAACAAGATGGTTGACGCAAGTCGTTTTATGGATTTAAGACACGATGTTTTCCATCACCATAGGTGAAAAATGATAACACAGATATCATCTCGCCAGTTTAATTTTTCAATAAACACAATCAAGATATTATGATTAGTTTTAATTAATATTACTACAACTTGTATTTTTTAACAAGAAAGCAACTTCTACTTAAAAACATTGATAAATGAAATGGTTTGTGCATACAAAATTATGCAATAACCTCGAGTATTACGTCATAGGAGCATTACTATTGATGAGGTATTAAATTGTATTATATAACAAAGCTTATTGTGAACCAGCAAAGCTTAACAAATCTCATTAAAAGCTTACGATTTGCATTAGTTTAACACTGATTAAAGCATTAATTACCAGATAATGGTGATGATTAACCATTTATTAGTCTTGTTTATTTCGAAAATAAGATGAGAAGAAGTAAGTAATATTAGAGTATTGGTAAAGCACTTCTCAATAATATCGTCCGTTCAAACTCCGGTTAAGCAACGGTTCCTCAACATTCTGAGGAGAATGTCTTAGACACAAAATTTTCTAATTATCATGTATACCAGGAGGCTTAACCTCTACTTGCTTTTAAAGAAAATTTACTAAGAAAATCATTTTAAATAAAATATTTTTTGACGTGATAACGTCTTTAAAATCGTTTTAGTCGGGTGACATGTTCAGAAACTTGTGTCACACCAAAACCTCACGAGCGCGATCGCAGGTATAACGAGAGAGAGACGGACCGATCTCCCGTCTCATCTCGAGCGCTGCCAGTAATTCCGTGAATGTATGAAGAAAAATGTATATCATAGACGAATAAGTAAACTTGTCATTTTACACCCGCAATTTATCATCAAAAGTGTGAATAAAACGATAGATGTAATTTAAAATTTGAAAAAATTGTTATCTTCATTAATTCCTTACTTCCCAAAAACTTATATCACCAATAAGACGTTATCACGTAAACATCTCGATCGTAAACCTACTTTACAAACAACCAATATTTTTTTAAATTAACAATGATTTTTTTCAATGAATTATGTCGACCAAATATAAGGACATTCTTTTCTATTTACTGGTTAATTTTCTAATCCAGTACGCAGACGGAGAATTTGTTTCAAAAACAGTGATTAACTATTATAATTAAAGAAGTAGCTTTTACTTTGTTTCTATTTAGAAAGTAACTTAAATTATAAGTACCTTTAATCAGTTTTATTTACGTCTAAAGTATTCTTCTACACAAATTGCGAAATCCTTGCAATGATAATCATCACTTAATAATCTGTGAACTCCAATCAATATTCCTAGCATGATCTATTGTTAAAGAATTTACTGACCTGGTACTCGTACTGTTGGCAATTCTTGGCCTTAAAATACGCCTTTGTTTTACTGATTATAATAACAGGTAAACTGTAACGGCAGGAAAAAATCCACAGATTATAGAAAAAAGGAAAGAAAGTATATTCTAGATTAAAACGAGTAAAAAAGAGTTTCCGTCAGGCTTTTACAGTTTCGCTGCTTTAGGCTCTAAGATAAACACAATTAAAGATTTTTCAAATGTTTAATATAAAGTGTGCCCTTCACCAAATAAATATACAGTTTTTAAGTTAAATATGATAATTATAAATTACACGGGCCGCTGCTTAGGTGTAGATAACAGTCCGATATGCGTCGAAGATTCAGAGGGTTATTAATTCTAATCTCTATAATTTATCTATATTATATAACAACAATATGTTTTTATAAAATTTAGCTTCGGAGCGTAGCTGTTTTGAGCTATTGGTACACAATATAAAATTTTTAAGAGATTCTTGTATATTTGTCCATAAAGGATAGCCTCAATCGATATTATGAAACCTGGACTGAAGATATTAGTGTTTCTATCACCATGGTGTATCATGTTTTGATGACCATTTATATATAAAAATAACGTCGTACTTTAACAAGAAAATTTAACGTTTTTTTTAGGGATTTTTTTGTTAATTTATTCGCCCCAATATTCGCTTATTTGAAATAATAATTATTTGTTTAATTTATTGTTTTAAAACACACGATCATAGTGCCAATTTAAAGAACACCAAATAAATTTAATGCGAATATTTAATATTGTAGAAAAGCGAAGTTATACATAATTATTGAATAGATCTAAGAATTTACTTTATAGTTACAATAAAAATATTAATATTCATTTTAAATCGTTTCATATATCTCATGTGAACTTCGCTGTCACAAAATTATTATTATATTATAGTATTGTCTCACGCGAACACGGAACAAGCAAAAAATCATAATACCATGACAAATACATTTGCCGAACCGGATTAGGTTCTATTCATGACAGCGTATGGACATGCATTAACATACTAGTCATGTTGTTTAAGGCAATAGATACACGACACACGTACAATTCACGAAAAATGCAGTGCCTTATTGGTATTAAAGGCGTCATAAGGAAAATTGTGATCGAGCCTCATTCTATCAAAATATCAGCCAATCGAATTAAAGTTATGTCCGTTTTGAAGTTACCGTATAATTCAAATGCCTAAGCATTCTATTTATTTTCTCTACTGATCTATCTCGATATTCTTAGAGGGACATTGCCTGCTACCTTAAGTGATTCCTTTTGGTTTTGAGTGCTTGAATGCCGCGTACGTTTGGTGGGTCATCTTCGATTGATTTTGTAAATTAAATACCACTACGCTCTACGTAGAGTATAAAAAATATGCCACAGCCATCTCTACGCTTAGGGTGAGATTCAGAGTCGAGTCGAATGCTAAGTATGCAATGTTAAAAACGTATTCAAGAGTTCGTGCTAAATTTGAATTTTACCATTAGATCTTTCAACGCGTTTCTGATAGAACAATAATGAAGCTAGTTAGAAGCGAATGACCTTGAACAGTAATAATATTAAAATACTAGCTTTAGCCTGAAATATTTACAGATAAATTTTTACAACGCATTGCTCTTCTCAGACTGTAAAATAAAAAAAATTACATTCATTTTCGATTTTCCAATACATATTGCTTTTTAAATGTCATATTTTCTTGACAGATTAGAACTAATAGTAACACCATTAATCATTAGCCTTGCGTTGGCAGGTTTTTTTCAATTTTGTTGTCGGTTAAAAGTACATCTAATGTTGACGGTAATTTGTCATTATGATTTTATTAGTTACCATATTGGGGCTCATTGTATTTTGAAGTTCAAGGGTAACTTTTATGTATATAATCCTAAGAGTAAGATAGATTCGTTAGTAAATTGACACATATACTTCAACAATGTTCTATAAACTGGTAAGTCAAATTTATTATTGAGGTTTTTTTATTTTTTATTTTGAGTAGAATTGTGAGTTGGCTGTAGATTCACGCAGCGTGTACAATGTTATCGACATTGATACAACTGAAATAAAATATATATCAATATTATTTACAGCGCACCAGGCCTTTTATATATATTTATTATTTTTACATATGGCAACCCTAAAAATACTTAAAGAACGGCATGTACTATGAAATATGTGTATAGAAAGTATGATAAAAAAACAAATAATAGATAATAAAAGTACAGGTAAATTGACAAGTCAGAATAACAGACTATAAAAAACTAGGTCACAACTATTTCAGGCAAAACTTATTTTCATAGAATTTTTACTGTCACTGTTAACAATGTATCGTTGATGTCTTTTCATTAGACTTACACGTGTATCTTTTTGCGAGATCGTGCTATAGGTATAGCGTTATTGAAAGTATATATAGAGGATAAAAGGAGTTTTTAATTAAAGTTTTTTTAGATCGATTCTACTGACATCACTATATTTAATATAATAAAAATGCGATGCATTATAATTACTGGCCGTTATAGAACAATGCATAGACTAGACTTTTGTTTCGAGTACTATTTTTATAATTAAACTATAATAGAATATTATTACTTCAATACTACACAAGGTTAAACTTTATGCCATGTTAGAAAAAGGTATTTAAAGACAAGAAAAAACAAGTACGAAACGATTCCAAAATTCAGAGGCCCAGACCGAAAAGGTTGTGGCACAATTGCTTTTTAACTTGTATTTTTCATGATTTTTTTTTAAATATTATGGCAATAGTTTTAACTTCATGACTTTTTAATCCTTGTGTAGCATTTTCGTTGTGGTACAATTGAGAAAATTAAATTTTTACATTTCTGAATGATTTTTTTTTTTTTTTAAAGACAATTCACACCAATTGACCTAGTCCCATGCTAAGCTGGTGAAGCTTGTGTTATGGGTACTAGGCAACGGATATACATACATATTATAGATAGATATACATATAAATACATATTTAAACACCCAAGACCTAAGAACAACACCAAATGCTCATCACATCGATGTTCGCCTCAGCCGGGGATCGAACCCGGGACCCATGGATCCGCAGTCAGGGGTACTAACCACTAGACCAATGAGTCGTCAAATATTATGAGTAATGAGTATATTCACATTTCTATTTCCGTCTTTTGTATAAGATATTGGTAAAAGAAAACAGCTATAATACCTACCCAACCCGTTTAATTCACCGAGCAACAGTTATATCTTATTCACTAACCAACAGTGTAATGTTTTGTTCATCGAACAACAGGTATAATATTGGTATTTTATTCTTACAGTTTGTCATTGTCGCTATGCTGGCAGGAGCCCTGGCTGCTCCAAAACCTGCTCCATCACCTCAATATCTGACGTATACAGCAGGCTTGGACTACATTTATCCAGGAAATGTTCCATCTGCTATCTCGCCGTATTCTTCATCATTCTACCCTCTTTCATATGGTGGATATCCTACAGAATACTACCTGCGCAGAAAATAAAATATAACTGATTTTTTTTTAATCTACTGACTATATTAATAAATACTTATAGTTATAATTGTATGGAGTTAGTTATTTATTACCTAATCATTTATTTCTTCACAAAAACCTTTAGTTTTATCATGTATGAATTTGCAAAAAGCAGACTTTATTTAGTGAAACGTGTCGGGTGCCTTGTGTGCAAATACTTTTACATAAATCATTTATTATAAATATAAAATAAACTGGATTGGACCAAAGAATAAATGGATTCTTAATATCTTTTGTATTAAAAATTCACGGTGTTCAAAACGCTGCTCTGAAACCCGACTCTGATTTACAATAATTGACTAAAACTTACAAAAACTATTTTAAAACAAAGAGCTATACTAAAGCGATTATGTAATATATATCTTTTTCTGTTTCCTTATCGCAGTTTCGTTTTATTCTTCTTAGATTACAATATATAATCTCGCAATATAAACTTTTAAATCTTTTTGTTTTGTGTAACTAAGCTAGACTTTTATTTTTATTTTATATTTAAGTCTATTTTTGCGTGCTGTGTTTGTTAGCTTTTAAGGTGTAAATTACAACTTTTCACTTTTTTGTAAGCAATGTTTTTAGTGATGTTATAACTACTATTAGCTTAAACATAAAATAAATAAAGTATCGATTACAAATATGTACTGTCCTAAATTCCGCTACAGTGTACTACTATTTTAATTGAGTTTAATTAAGAGTTGATTTATAAATTGAATATATGTTTTATAATAGGAGTACATATTTTGACGTGATAACGTCTTTAAAATCGTTTTCCAACAACAAACAACCAATATTTTTTTCAGTTATTTTCTTATCTTTCTTACCTCAGAAATACTAAGCTAATGTGTGAGTTTTGCTATTGTTTGATCAAAACACCTAAAACAACAATGTACGCAACATTAGCATAACTTCATAATAGGTGACGTACAACGTAGTTGGATCGATTTCATGGATTTGTATACTGATAGTTCATATATTATGTAATTGAGTATTTAGGCAACTTTAGAACTTTATTATCTTTATCAACAACTTTATTTGAAGCAAGTTTGTGCTTCTACCGACTAAGAAATAATAAGAACTTAACTCCTTTAGCCACCAAACCATTGCAGTAATAAAAAGCCCAGAATTATTAAAAATAAAGGTCTTGATAGCAGTTAATATACATTCTAATTCTGGAACTATCTGTCATTAACAATAATTATAATAGTAGTGGCGCCTACTACTTCAGTTTACATTTGACTCTGATCAACATTCTATGACACACGGCGTTTTTGGGGCTAAGACATGACAGTTTCCCCTACTAGGGTTGCACGCATTCTTGTTTTTGTCATTTATTGTTTAAATACTATAAACTAAGTGCACTGCCTCACCGGGACGCCATGGCCACGTCGCCGGCTACGTAGCCATGGCTACCTCTGGCTTCCTTCGGATGCCAAATGGAGTAGCCAATAGCAGCCATTTTCTGGCCAGTCAGTTCTCTCGGCTTGTAGAAAATGACGAAAATGACGCGTTGTCAATAGAACCTTTTGCTTTTCTTGAACCGTAATATTATCTGGTTCTTTAAAGATATCTACTATTTCTTCCCAACATTTAATTTTCAAGGCATCCCATAAACAGGGATGATTCTGAATTTCTACGATAAATCTCTCAGTATCGAAACTCATTTTTCGCTATCTTATTGCAATGAGCGCGAATTTGGCGTCTTGCTTAGCGGACCGTTGGCTACCGAGTGAGTGAGACGCAACTTGCTCGCATACATTTTGTTGGCGACGTCGCCAGGCTGCCAAGTAGCCAGTCTCCATCCAAGTGACCCGTCGTCGTGGCTACGCTTCCAAATTGGCGAAGTTGCCAAACCGTCGCCAAGTGAGTGAGGTGCCATACATGTGAATACTAATTGTTTGGATACGTAGCCGGCGACGTGGCCATGGCGTCCCGGTGAGGGAGGGCACTAACAGAAACAGAAAAAAAACACACTAAGAAGTGCCTTAAGAGCCATTCCACATATATTCAATTACTTAAATTGAAATACTTTAAAATAATATATGGCACACTGTTTTCTATCACGAGGGATCATTATTAAACCAATTACCCAAATTACCTGAAAAGGCGTTTTAAAAGAAGTTAGAAGAAACTGTTGTGCTTCGTTAATTTGCGGCGCTTTAAGTTAAAAAAACCAATACTTAAAAAATTATGCAATACATTATTAGCCGTTAAAAATAGAAAACTCAATCGAATTAGACTGTGACCGGAAGTCGTATTCGTGACTGAAAAGCAATAATTAATTTCCCGACAAGTTGAATTCACGGCTAGAGGAAAATTTGAAAATAGTTTCTCACAGAGTTAATGATTATTGTCACCTTTTAAGGCCCTAATGTGCAAATAACTATAATGACACATAACCATATACGTCTCCTCTCTGTTTATAATTCAGCACATTTTATTTTGAACAAAGCTAACCTAATTGTAAATTTTGTACTCGTACTGTTATTGTGCTCGTAGTTCACATTGATTCCCAATGAGTTCTTTTGTTTTTCCTCAGCGTAACGAATAATTTCAAGGACTTATTTATGTATAAATGTTATTAAATTCGTAAAAATAAAACAGTATCATTGTGATCTGAGAGGAGGAACACTTATTTGACTATTTAAATTTGAGACGATGTTTGCTAAGCTGGTAAGATATACGAGTATTATTTCTTCAAACATTTTACTTCAATGCCAATCTAGATTTTAAAAATAATTAAATAATAAATTTATATTTTTTTACGTTGTATCGTTTTAAATAAATCGTTAGTAATTTAAAGTCTCATTTAAACGTACACTTGGAATTCGGTATACATTTTAGTTTGAAATATATTTTCATATTTAAGAAGCTTTTACATTTTTAATACTGTATGTAACCAACACACTTGTGGAAGTGTGTGTTGAAAGATACTAGAGATTTGATATGCCTTTTAATAACATTTTATTATTAAAATAATATTTATTTTAACCAGTTTTAAGAACAACAATAGAGCTATTTAAAGAAATATTTTGTGTAAAGGAAACCCCAAATATCCATCTTTTCATGAAATATTGAACATTTAAATCTTCTTTGTAAATAATCTATTGTGTAATAAATAAAAATAGAGTTACTATGTCTGTATCATTTAATAGAAATGAGGTGAACTTGAAGGATTTAAGGTCCATATGACCCTTTTATGTATTGTATCATATGAATATAATAGAAACGCCGTTTACATATATTTAGATCAGATCCTAAGAAAAATTTGTAATATTTTAGACGTTTATTTATTATAAAAATGTTAGCCACTTATAATGAAAGCTATAGTGATACAATTGATGAAAACAATAATAAACAATAAATATATAAATACTACAACAGTATACCAATTAAATTGGCGGACGCTAATTATAGGGTTTAGAATAAATTAGACCAAGGTTAAAACTTACTTATATTTTTAATTAATTTAAGTTAAAGTAATTTATTGTAGCATGTTCAGTCTTTACAGCTTACATTTTTGATAACAACATCTACGAAATGAGTTGTTTCATAGGCGTTGTTGGATGTATAGTTTAAATTTACTTTACGACGAATGGTGTACTTCATTTAATTTTTCAGGTCATCTTATTCGCCGTGTTGGCTTTCGCCATGGCTAGACCTCAGCAACTATACTCCGGATATTATAATACCTACTCAGGTGGATATCCAGGCTACTATGGAGGCTACTCTGGTTATTCAAATCCATTAGCATACAGTGGCTACGGCGGCTATAGTAGCTATCCCTATAACAGTTATAATGGTTACAACGGATTTTACTAAGCAAAACCTTTATACTATGTCGGTTTAAGAATATTGAATTTATGATTACAAACAATTGAATACCGCTTGACTTTTTGTTTTTATCAAAATGTTTTGTTATCAACTGTCAGACATGTTCAATTTAGTTTATAGAAATGTATGCAAAAGCTAATTAAATAATTTGGTTTTGGAAATATATTGTTGAAAATGTTAAAAAATATTTATATGGAACATTCATGGAACATTGTATGTAAAAATATCGTTAATAAATAATATTAGGAGAACATTTTTGTATCATTTCTGAATTCTTTTTTAATAAATTCAAATTCAAACCTGTAGTGTTTGTTTAATTACGCACAACAAATGATATTTTTTAATTCCTTAAATCCTTAATCCTTCATTCCTTCAACACTTAACTTAACGTAAATTTAATTTGTTTATTCACTTACAAAGTATAAATATCTATATATACGAGTATATAACAGAGGAAACGAAAAGGAATTTTTGAAAATGCGGTATCTTCCGTGAAATTAAATTTGCTTAACTTTAATTATTATTAAAAGTTTTAATTCTGACTACTAACTTTATCAATTAAAATATGGATTCCATTCCCGAATGTAGCCTGCCGCACATAAAAAAATCACCAGTATAGTGTAATTCACATAATTCTGACCACTTGCCTTAAAATAATTTAATAAAACAGATGAAAATGTTTCTTCTTCGTGGAACATAAAACACATATTATGTACTTATAAAATCATATATTTTTTTATTAAAAGTAATAAACTTTATTTAATAGGCGGAAGGCTAACTGCGCAGTTACATATTAAACGTATCATTAATTTTTAGTATGTATTTTTTGAGGTTTCTTTAAAAACGTCCCTGCTTGGCTCTTAATAAAAAAAACAGGATTATTAAATACATTTTATGCAGCAATATTAACAATTAAAATTAATTTGCAACAAAGTCATTTCTGAGTTATTCTGATAATTATTCTGCACGTGAATAAAGCTGGTATTGTAGTACATGTTAATGTTCAATATTATGTGCATTTATTAGGGATACTATATATATGTTTTTGTTGTTGGAAAAACATAGATTTGATCATTTCTTGATGTGACAAGGCCACTCTAAACATACATTTATGTATTTTATTTTATACTATACTATTCTCTAACTATTTTATTTTATGATACTCTTGCAGACGCGCAAATTATAAATAAATTTAAGTTATTTAACGTTAGACATACACGCCCGATTCTTATTCATAATTTCATCTGCGTGAATTAAGGATGGGCGTGGAAAGTCTCATTGCTGCACATGTATATGGGCAAGATGAACTCATTCATACATACCTGAAAGTAATTTTATCACCGAGATTTAAACCTAGGACCTCTGATACCCCGTTGCTGCATTTATAAACTTAAGGATCCATATACTAAATTGGGAAGAAATATATTAATTTGCATCTATTTTGTAGAAATTCGAAGTAGTGTATAAGTGATAGTAACTTTTGTATGTAGCCTCAGAAATAAGCCTTTGTTTAACATTGAAACAGACTGAAGACTAATTTATGTAATACGTGATGCGTACAAGCTAACACAGAAAAATAGATAGACATAAAAATGACAGACAATGATACGCCACATATAAAAAAATAATGTAGGTAGTTGCGTTAACTTCTAATTTGTATAAACCTTTGCAGTCGAATTAGTTATTTAGTATTTTTAATAAAATTCCACTAAATCTTACTTAAAATTCAGAAAAATACAATAATGTTAAGTATGCATTCTATTAAGACAAAATCATTATTGTCAAATATCAATTTCAATTTCGCGCCTTCTAAATGTCACTCAAAGCAATGTCTTTGTTTTGTTCTCTCTCTACTCTGTGACATTGTGAGTTAACAGTATTGTGCTTTATATTAGGTTGGGGAAAAAGTCTTTTCGCATTATAGTATGTATGAACTTGTAATAAAATCTCTTTGGCTATACTATATGTATCTGGCTGGTTTTGTTATCAAGAAAAGTTGAGATTTTAAAGAAGATAATTCCAAAATCAAATTAGGATAATGACAGTTTTTTATTTATTTTTCGTACCGTCAAGATGAGTGAATAGAATGAAGAAATTCGATACATTTTAAAATTTTACTACAAAAAGGTCAAAATGCAACACAAGCCGCGAATTTTTTTTGCGATGTTTATGGACCTAGTGCAGTGTCTGTGAGAGTAGCACAAATTTGGTTTAAGCGTTTTCAATCCGGAAATTTTGATGTCAAAGATCCAAGTCGCTCTGGTCGCCCTATGACAGATAAAATGGATGCAATTTTTGAAAAAGTGGAGCAAGATCGGCATATCAGTAGTTACGACGTAGCTGAAGAACGGGGAATTGACCACAAAACAGTTTTGGCGCATTTGAAAAAACTGGGTACACAAAAAAGCTCAATACTTGGGTACCTCACGAGCTCACTGTAAGAAACCTAATGAACTGTGTACTCATTTTTGATTCTTTATTACGACTTAATGAAACCGAACCATTTTTGAAGAAGCTGATAACTGATGATGAAAAGTGGATCACGTACGACAAGAACGTGCGAAAAAGGTCGTGGTCAAAGGCCGGTCAGGCTTCACAGACTGTGGCGAAACCCGGGATAACTCGCAACAAGGTGATGCTGTGTGTGTGGTGGGATTGGAAGGGCATTATTCATTATGAGCTGTTACCACCAGGCAGGACCATCGATTCTGAACTCTACTGCTAACAACTGATGAGATTAAAGCAAGAAGTTGAGAGAAAGCGGCCGGAATTAATCACCAGAAGGGGTGTGGTTTTTCATCATGATAACGCTAGACCTCACACATCTTTGGCCACTCAGCAAAAACTGCGAGAGCATGGCTGGGAGGTGATAATGCATCCGACGTATAGTCCTGACCTTGCACCTTCAGATTTCCACCTGTTTCAGTCTCTTCAGAATTCTTTAGGCAGTGTCAGGTTATCATCACGAGAGGACTGCCAAAACCAATTATCGCGGTATTTTGATCAGAAGCCCCAAAATTTCTATAGCAATGGGATCATGTCCCTACCTAAATAATGGCAAAAAGTTATCGAACAAAATGGTACCTACATACTTTAGTTAAATGTAAATAAAGTACATTAAAAAATGTTTTGAATTTTCTTAAAAAATGCGAAGAAACTTTTTCCCCAACCTATTATTATTAATTTTTATTTTCCAAAGTGAATCGTGTTCCCTTATTAGTATAAGATCCCGCTATACAACGACCTTCACCGAGATGCTTATTTAATGAAACTTATTTTATATTTAATTTAATATGTCAATAAATATAATCCATATGGGTTGCCTAGCAAATTTCAGTCCAGAGTATGTTTAATTAATTGTAACGGACGTGACGTCGCCAGTCACATCCTGCCAAGCCAAGCCAAAGCCAATGCCATAGCCAATGCCAAAGCCAAGCCATGCCATGTTGACCAACCCTCCAGCCAACCGCCATGCCTGCCAACCGCAAATGCCAGCCACTTGGAGGGGATGAGTCTATATAAGCCAAAGCCAGCCATATTAAAACTTACTTTTTGGAAGACGTAAAATAAAGAACAAGTGTGCTGTCACTCTGCCATTTTATTTTCGCTGTCAGTTATAATAAATTAAAATACAAATATCAATAAAAGAATAGGTCAATTATACTCAGAAGTGGGATAAAACGACCTCGCCACAAGTTTTTCGACCTTCTGACGAATCAATGTCGGAGGAAGATGAGGATACTCCTTCACCGCCGGCACTGAAGCTGCTCAAGAATCTGCTAATAAAAAGAAGTAATAAAGGCTCCACGCGATCTTCAATATGACTGTGTTGATGAAGCTCCAAATAAGTCACAAGTACATCGTGCTGCATTTTTGACTCCGGAATTCGACCTTGACATTGAGGAATTTACGATAAACTACGAGGTCAAGCGAAGAAGAGGTACAAGCGCCTGTAGGACTACGATTATACGTGGGAGCAATGGAAAAAGCATCTCTAGCATCAAGATGGCCGACGTTAATCTTTTCATCTGACCGATGTCCTATCCATAGCGAAGAGATAGATAGATAACCTATCAACAGCGAAGTCAACAAAGACAAACTTCCATCTGGCTCTTCTTTCCATCAAGTGCGCGTTCTGGAGAATAAGGTCGGCAACGATGTGGTAACGCCACCTCGACACTACGAGTTTGGTGGTCTACTCTTATCCCTCTACCCTGCTCCGTGGCGAAGATGGTTACATCAAAGTCGTCAACACCGGGTGCGAGGTTATCGTGTGGTCGCCGGAAGAGGTCCTAACATGGGCTGAAAGCTGCCAGGAATCTCCGTTACAGCCGTATAGTCACTAGTCAGGTAATTTCCTTTGCTGCTTGCCATACTTTTGCCAATTATAATGCCAATAATATAGGTGAACCCGTAACTACTGATTTATGACTGACGCGTGTAAATTGGGAATAGCCGGTATACTTCTATAAAAGCAGACTGACGGTACGTTGCGCCCCGTTATATATTTTACTAGAGCATGTATCATAGTTATGAGTTTGAGACTCTGGCAGTCGGTGGAATCTTTGCGTCGTTTTCGCGTATACATTGTCGGGAAAAAGGTTAAGATTGTGCAGCAGTCCGCGCTACGCTTACTAAACGCGACATTATACCACATATCGCGAAGGTGGTGGCTTTCTAAACAAGATTACGATATAAGTGTCGAGTATAGGCCGGGAGAACATATGAAACATGTAGATGCGCTTAGTAGACATCCGGTTGATGCTATGAACATGAATCGTCTAGAAGTGGCGGATTAATTTTATACGGTGCAATGTCAGGACGATAGTTGATCGCAATCGTTAGTCAATTAAAAGATAATACCGGCGGATATAAAATAATTTCGAAATTATTGATGATAGGCTCTATCGTAAAACCTTGAACGACAATAGGTTAAACTATTCGAGTACTACAAAGGATATTTCGTTTATTTTTCTTCTCTGATCACATAGTCACCGATCACGGAAAGGCGTTCACGAGTAACTTTAAGAAGTTTTCGAACGATAAACAATTAAGACATACTCTCGCTTGTCCGCGTTCTATCGGTCAAGTGGAACGTACAAATAAGACAATATTGGATGCATTACGAGCCACAGACCCTAGTGAAGCCTCTAGCAATTGGGCTAACTCTTTCCCCGACATAATTTGGGGAATTAAAAACACAATTGATAACACCACCATTTACAAACCTTACGATTTGATGTTTGCTCGGGCCGGTAGATCAGTATGTGATGTTGCGGTTCCCGGTCGTGTTTCTGAACCAGTAGAGTCGCGTCGAAAGAAAGCATCTGATAGGATACTAAAAGCGAGTACTACAATGAAACGTTACTTGACAAAAAAAACGAGAATCTGCTCACATCTATAAGCAGGGTGATTTCTAGGATAGGGTCCTATGGCGACAAACACCGACTTGTAGCGCATCCAAAGTTAACACTAAACTTGACGACATGTATTCCGGTCCTTATGTCGTAACTAAGGTAGTGGGCAATGATAGATACCAACTTACGGATGGCCGAGTGTAACGGACGTGACGTCGCCAGTCACATCCTGCCAAGCCAAGCCAAAGCCAAGCTAAAGCCAAGCCAAAGCCAAGCTAAAGCCAAGCCAAAGCCAAGCCAAAGCCAAGCTAAAGCCAAGCTAAAGCCAAGCCAAAGCCAAGCCAAAGCCAAGCTAAAGCCAAGCCAAAGCCAAGCTAAAGCCAAGCCAAAGCCAAGCTAAAGCCAAGCTAAAGCCAAGCCAAAGCCAAGCCAAAGCCAAGCTAAAGCCAAGCTAAAGCCAAGCTAAAGCCAAGCCAAAGCCAAGCCAAAGCCAAGCCAAAGCCAAGCCAAAGCCAAGCCAAAGCCAAGCTAAAGCCAAGCCAAAGCCAAGCTAAAGCCAAGCTAAAGCCAAGCCAAAGCCAAGCCAAAGCCAAGCCAAAGCCAAGCCAAAGCCAAGCTAAAGCCAAGCTAAAGCCAAGCCAAAGCCAAGCCAAAGCCAAGCCAAAGCCAAGCTAAAGCCAAGCTAAAGCCAAGCTAAAGCCAAGCCAAAGCCAAGCTAAAGCCAAGCTAAAGCCAAGCCAAAGCCAAGCCAAAGCCAAGCCAAAGCCAAGCTAAAGCCAAGCTAAAGCCAAGCCAAAGCCAAGCCAAAGCCAAGCCAAAGCCAAGCTAAAGCCAAGCCAAAGCCAAATGAGAAGTACAAGGGTTTACGTGGATATAAGAGTTTTACTGGATTACTATCTGCCGATTCGTTAAGACCCTATAAAAGCATTAATACTGTATCTGATAGTGCCAGCAGTTCAGATGAGCAACTTGAAACCGAAGATCTGATTGATTTATTAGAGAGCTAATTGTAGTTGTTGTTCCCACGGGAACAACTGTTTCAGGATGGCCGAGTGTAACGGACGTGACGTCGCCAGTCACATCCTGCCAAGCCAAGCCAAAGCCAATGCCATAGCCAATGCCAAAGCCAAGCCATGCCATGTTGACCAACCCTCCAGCCAACCGCCATGCCTGCCAACCGCAAATGCCAGCCACTTGGAGGGGATGAGTCTATATAAGCCAAAGCCAGCCATATTAAAACTTACTTTTTGGAAGACGTAAAATAAAGAACAAGTGTGCTGTCACTCTGCCATTTTATTTTCGCTGTCAGTTATAATAAATTAAAATACAAATATCAATAAAAGAATAGGTCAATTATATAATATTAAAAAAAAATTTTTTTTTTATAATTAGCATGTAGTAAATTTTTTGAACTTTTTTCAATCAATATTTTTAATCAGGGTAGTATTATATATGTATCACTATAACCTTCTTTTATACTAAAAATATACGCATAAATAATTAATTGATTAAAAACAACCTAACTTTTGCATATTCTATGGGCTTCATACTTTCGATTGGTATAGAATTTATCTAATAATCATACCGGTGAAATGTTTAAAAAAATATATTTTTTAAATTAATTAAAAATACTCTGGACTGAAATTTGCTAGGCAACCAATATGGATTATATTTATTGACATATTAAATTATATATAAAATAAGTTTCATTAAATAAGCATCTCGGTGAAGGTCGTTGTATAGCGGGATCTTAGACCATATACTGTTACTAGCTGACCGGGCAAACGTCGTTTTGCCATGTATATAATTTATAATAAAAAAATAGGGGTTTATCGTAGAGGTGTGAAAGCAAGGGGTTGTATGTATTTTTTAATGCTGTACCATAAAAAAATTAAAACAGAAAAAAATCTTACAATAAAAAAAAATATTTAGGGGTGGACTACCCTTAACATTTAGGGGAATGAAATGAAATGAATGAAAAATAGATGTTGTCCGATTCTCAGACATACCCAATATGCACACAAAATTTCATGAGAATCGGTCGAGCCGTTTCGGAGGAGTTTTACCACAAACACCGCGACACAAGAATTTTATATATTATAGTGATTGTCTAATTATCAGAGTAGGTCGTAGTTAATATAAGAGTTATTCTTTAAATTTATCAATATAGAAAGTTGTGGAACCCTAAGGTTTGATTATTGCAAATTGAATCCGCCTAATACGGATGTAATTATTGACATAACCATCGAATACATTACCTGTGAAGATCAAGGACATCAATCATGGAGACAAGTGCGTGAGGCGTGGTCAGTCTTGTTCTATTGTATATAAACTAGAGCAATAGTGTAATCGATATCACTTGAGAAAACGCATCCAAGAGACAAGCAAAATGTTCTTCAGAATCGTAAGTTTTACATTGTTATTATCTAATAATATTTTACTTGACTCAATACTCATATGAAAGTTTTAAGTTAAAAATCGAGAACCAACCCTGCGGAGATATAAGACATATTTTCGTAGTATTCTAGGTACTCGATTTACGGTTACGTTTAGTCGCTTACGTCTAACGAAAACAATTCAAAGCAAGTAGTAATATGACCATATTTAAACCGTTTTGTTTTTCGTTATTTATTCTCTTCGCTTTTATATAACTATGTAATATTTTAACGGCGCCTTCATCTTTTTCTCAGAGAATTAATTTAAAAAAATATCGACTTCGTTAAGTCTATACTTCGTCTACTAAAAAATTATATCGAAGTAAAATCCTTTATTTATTTATATATTTTGAACTACATATATATTTTTAAATATTACATTGATAACTATTGCTATATGTTTATTTATACTAATATTACTAATTGGAAAGATTTATGTGTGAATAAATTAAAAAAAATAATCTAAACTGAATTTTAAAATTCTCTCACCATTAGAATGTTACGTTTTGCTTTTCACAAAGGATATATTTATTTCTAAAATATTTTTAAAAAAACGTCCTTCCAATTGAAGCCAGAACAGATCTTTAGCAATTCATATGAGTTCTACGGCATTTCGGCTAGTAGGGTTATTGTTTAACTCAAGCAAATTGCTTTAGCGAAGTTATATTTTATAGGCTTTCTTATCCCGAATATATTGTTGGTATTATCAAGTTAATTTTCTTTGTTCCAAATTTAATTTTCCAAAGCCTGATTATTGTTTTCTCAACCTTTGTATGTCTACCGAGTTATTTATAGATGTAAATGTTGGTAAATCGTTCATGCGAAAGTAATAATATATTTTAATTTTTAATCTTAGCTTTGAAATTTCGACACTAATAACGATATTAGGTACATATGGGGATTTATATTAGTATGATCAATAAGGTAACCTGTAACCTACAAAAAATCTAAACATATGAGTATCTTGTCGTATCTAGGTCGTATACCTTATGCAAACTATAATTGAAAAAAAAACTTACAATATAATCTTAATCGCTTTAGGTTCAATTTCAAGTTAAAATTAATTACTACTGTATTGTTGTATTCCAGAATATTTTAAAGGACGGATTAGTTCTATATTAAAGCTGGGGTTTATAAATTCGTGACTTTTATATGACTGTCCGCCCTTCACAACTTCAGACTCATTTTCAAGTGTTTGTCAACACTATTCGAACGAAATCTTTTCTTATAAATACAACACATTCGATAACGTCAAATATATTGGATATGACATAGCAATTGCCTATGTTAACGGTGTTGAAAAAACATTTTTTATCGTATTGTGAAAAAATGTGTAATGTTTGAATCCTCTAGCAGTTTGTTATAGATATTATAGACTAACATTTGATTATTAAAATTATTTCCAAATGAATTATAAAAGGTAGAAACATGGCCATGATTCATATTTAATTTGTTATCCGTAAATTAGCATTTTGGATTATGATTTTCAACTAAGCCGTCGAGTTGGCCGAATAGCATACAGCTTGTTAAATATAATATTTTTTATTGTTATCTTCATGCGTTATTATTATTGTACATCCAGAATTTTAGACGGCGAATCCATGGGTTCGATCCCCGGCTGAGACAAACATCGATGTGATGAGCATTTGGTGTTGTGCTTAGGTCTTGAGTATTTAAATATGTATTTATATATCTATGTATCTATAATATGTATGTATATCCGTTGCCTGGTACCCATAACACAAGCTTCACCAGCTTAGCATGGGACTAGGTCAATTGGTGTGAATTGTTCAATAAAAAAAAAATAGTTATAAACAATAAATAAGGAACACTATACATGTTAACGTTTTTGTGTTTTATTTCAGCTCGCATTCTTCGCTATCGTGGCGGTAGCTTTCGCCAGCCCAAAGCCGGAACCTGAGCCACAAGTAGTAGCCTACACCGCCCCGGCAGCCTTCCCCGCATTCTATGGAAGCGGATACGTCCCAGCCGCTTACACGTTCCCTTACGCATACAACCCTTACTTTGTACGATAAACCTACAAATTTACAATTCCGCACTTGATTTGAAATGATTGTAAATTGTCACGACGACCAATATCATGCTAACTGACTTTGTTTCGCCTTTCTAAATAAATTTTTGAATTTTTTATATTTTTTTATTATAGAACTAGATGACCCCGTGAACTATGTTTCACAAACATATATTTGTGACAAAACTTTTAAAATAAACCAAAGAGATCGGACCTCATACAGCAGACTGTGACAACTTTTTATTTCTAAAAAGACGTCCAATTCCTAACTAAGAACAGTTTTTATTGGAAAATGTAATTGTTGTTTTTAGTATTTTTCTTTAATTGTTATTTATGTTTCCCACCATTTAAACCTTCCCTGATCTTCCACAAATATTTTAAGACCATAATTAGCCAAATAGGTCCAGCCGTTCTCGAGTTTTAGCGAGACTAACGAACAGCAATTCATTTATATATATATAGATTATAGATAGATAGATATAATGCAACGATTGTAGTTACTTAATCAAATTCCCCTTAAAATTTTGGGGGGTCAAGTCTTATTTAAGATTCTTCTTTGTGAAATAATATAAATTAATAACAATACAGGAAGTACAAACAAAAAAGAATTAATTGCCGCTTTATTAAATGACGTTTTTGTAAAGTATAAATATGTAACAATGATAACACAAAGATTTACGCATAATAAATTAATAACTGAATTAATTATGTTGTTACAAGGTATTTCTACATTATAATAAAGTATTTTATAAATGTATATGTATGTTATTACTGAAAATGTTTCTTTATCAAACAAATCTTTCGAAAAACTGATAATTGAGATGAAAATCTTTATGTTTTTTTTAATGCTTTTGATCCTTCATCTATATATGTATATAAAAGAAAGTCGTGTTTGTTACAACACTTATATATTATAACTCGAGATCGGCTGGACCGATGTTAGTTATGTCTTTTTTGATGGATTTTTCTCCACTCCGAATAGCAGAATAAGTAATAAAATATCGGATAAGTTATCGAATAACAATAAATAAATAAATAAATTTTACGAATGCACACGGCATGTGGTGACATTTGTTGACAAAACTACGCATCATTTTACGTCGAATTCGTGTCACTTCAAGAAATTCCGAACTTGAGGTAAATGAGGAGATGCATAACCAGGCTTTGATCTTGATCGAAAACATGTGTTACCTACCTCATCAAAAAATGTTGTAAAGCAGAAAGTGCTTTAACATGCAGTATCGCAATATTGGCGATAGAGAGAAGAGGCCTAATGTGTAAAACTGCCATTCTTCTTTTGCAATGGCAAGCAATAAAACATTTCTCTATTTGCAAAAAAAGTTATCACCTTAATGAAATCCTAAAATAAGTTTAACTAAAGTAACAACGATATTATTAAGGCGGAACGAAGTTAGCCGGGTCAGCTAGTTTGAAATAAAAATGGTTTAAGTAAGTTTGTCAAATTTCCAGACTAGTATGACGTTATAATTAACCTTTGCATAATTTTGAAATAACAAACAACACACCGTATTGTAATAATTAATTAAAAATGAAAGCAAAGTAGGGGAACTTTTGCTAAACAAACCGTAACAATATTTCTCGAATACTCCAATATAGAACCTCTATGCATAGTATCAACATAGTTCTTACATTATAATATATTCATAAAAAAATAAAAAAATTATCAATTATATATTATAAATATATAATAATAAGAGACGATGGCAAGCGGCCGGATGGAATGACTTTGATCCCTTGGAAAATGGGACGGGCTTTAGTATGGGATGCTACCTGTGTAGACACCTTTGCCACGTCTCACCTCCTTCGGACAAGCAAAAAAGCTGGCGCGGCCGCAGAGCAGGCAGAAAATAATAAACGGCACAAATATAAGAGTCTTTCCTCCAACTTCGATTTTGTTCCCTTTGGAGTAGAGACTCTTGGGCCGTGGGGTTCAAGTGCACAGGTGCTTATTAAAGATTTAAGTTGGCGCCTGGTAGATAGTACCGGTGACCCCAGAGCTGGCACTTTTCTCGCTCAACGAATAAGTCTCACAATACAGCAAGGAAATGCTGCCAGCGTTAAAGGTACACTGCCACAGGGACCAAACTTTTTAAATTTGTTTTGATTTTCATTTTATTTATTTTTATTATTACGTTATAGGTTAAGAAAATTGTTAATAGTGTATTTGTGTAAATAAACTATGAATAGATAAAAAAAAAACACTTACAAAATAAAAAATTATATATTTCTTTGTAGGTACAAACATTTCGTCACATATCCCCTACCTAAGGGATATGTGCGTCGGTGAAGGCTAAGGTTTAGTCTGTTGCTAGTAATCTTCTGATGCCTACTATTGATCTTCTAACCTAACCTACTGAATGCTGACTCCGACGCTATCGACATCTTTATATGTTCGCAGAGTCAGTTTACATTAGCGATGTTGTATATCTTATAGTGTATGTATTTTTGGGAATGAACAAATTTATCAGGGCCACTAAGAAAACATTGTATTAAAATAACACTTTAATTAAAATACGCATAACAAACAAACATTGGAAGGAATCAACAGTATCGGAAAACTCGCTCTGTACTTCTAGTTGGTTACTTCCGGTAGTACCAATCAGCAGCATAGGCATAAGGCAAGGTGTAAGGAAGCGATACAGCTGATCCAGTTAGGGCAACTGGCGCGTAATCCTGATAGCTTAGGGCTGAACCATAGGAGTATCTGTAGTCAGACACGGCCGTGTACGGTAGTGAGGACACGGGGAGTGAGTTGAGAGATGCGAAAGGTGCTCCTACAGGTGAAACCAAAGGTGATGAGGCAATGTATGCGGCTGATGGTGAAGTCAGTAAGCCATTGCTTATTACAACAGCTGGGTCGGCCGCTGCAGCAGAGAGCATAACGGCGAATGTTATCTGTGAAGTGATATATACGTAATTGGAAATAGTGCAAGATAATTTTTATAGTTATTTAATATAATTAAGTTAAAACTTTAAATAAAATCTGAATCATTACTTGAACAATATTTTTTGAGTGATTTTCTATGGGGATAAATGTTTTCCGTTACATTTATTGGGGAATACGATTTCTGTGTCTGTTTCAATTATAATTTTTTTAAATATTAAAAATCTTAGCTTATTTAGTTCATGATTATAATATTAAAGACATTTTTTATTCTAAAACAAGGTCTGCGTCAAACATGTATAAATTACGATAACGGCTAACAAGGTAAACAAACAAGCCCTTCAATTATACTAAGTTATACCGATATTACACTTCTGCATTATATAACCTGCCCTGCGATTCTGTAACTCACTTTTCGAACTCACACAGCGGTTTTCGCATCGGCGGTCGCTCTCAAATCAGTCGTGAAGCAGTTATTTTATGATTTGGCGTTCTGAAAAGGTAGGAGCTTGTAGTTTATTGTTTATCAGAATGCCAAATCATAAAATGACTGCTTCACGACTGATTTCAGAGCGACCGCCGATGCGAAAACCGCTGTGTGAGTTCAAAAAGTGAGTTACAGAATCGCAGGGCTGTTATGGTTAATTAATCACGATCGCCACTGTAAGTGATAGTAAATGACCGCTAAATATTATCAATGCATATTACTTACCAGTACAGAATTCATTGTAATTTCTTACTAGTCCTTGCCTCCTGCGATGGACAACTGAACACCATGAATTTTTTGGAGCTTATATATTTCGGCCCGGCTAAACAGTAACAAAATCATGAATAGATCAGTGTCTATTGGAGTTGCGATTTGAGTTGAATGCCCAAGGTCTTCCTGAATGGTTTTCCAGTAAACAAAAGAATGTATAATATAATATGGCTGAACTAAAGCATCTAAAATGATCTTTTCTTTAGCGACCTTGTCTCGCAGATGTCTAAAACTGTAGGAAGATTAGCTTAGATAGGATTGTTTAGTGACAGTATACGTGGGAATCAGACGCTCGTCTGGCATAAAGTAATTTTAATGATACATTCTGTTTAATAATCAATTATTTTTTAGTATTAAATTGTATTTAATTAGAAAAATACTTAACTCTTATGCCATTAATGTCTGTAACAATTATAAGCAAAAAATAAATATTGTTGTAGGAAACAGATTCATTGGGACAATTTAAAGAGTTGTTTCTGCACCATATCTTTGATAGATTTTATAGCACTTATGAAAAGTGTAGATAGGCAATTAAAGGCCTGGAATATTTTGCAAAAACTACTTTAATTTTACTTTGAAATTACGTAAAATTTCTTATTGAAGAATTATTATTTATATTGATTATTAATGTACAGTAAATCTCGAATCAATGTCGGAATGGTTTGTATATAATATATTGCTTGCATAAATGGATATAGGAAATCATTGACATTTGTAATATAATTAAAATATGATGGAAATTCTAATTATTTATAGTGCTAAATTCTTTCCATAAGTTATTCATAATCAACTTGAAGAAAAAACTGAAGAAGTAGGTTATTATTAATAAGATATGAAATTCTTTGTGTGTTTTTAAGCATTTCTCCTCCGTCCGTGGATCTGAATGGAAGTTTCATATGATTTAGAAAGGTTTTCGTAATCTATTTGATAGTTTCAGGATATGAGCTGAGTTTCTTGCCCGTTCTTCTCAGAACAAATCCTCCTGGTAGTTTTTCTAACGGATAGCGTAGTCTTGCTCTTTGACATTCATAAACATGCGCTAAGATGCATCAAAACTAAATAAACGTATTTTGATTGATATTTACTGAAATGTCATGGAAAATCTAAAGTCAGGTACCGCGATTCGTCGCTTATAATACGATTTATTAACCAATACGGATAAAAGGAACACATTCTTGGAATTTATTGGTATCACATTCCAAATTAATGCAAGTCTTTGATGTTTATCCAGTGTTATATATATACGTAGTGGTGCAATATTAATAAAAACTAATCTATATATATATATATATATATATATGTTATGTTGGTTTGTGTACGCTTCAAAAACTCAAAACGTTTTGCACCGATCGAGCTGAAATTTTAGCATGATATATCCGCATCAAGGATTGTTTTTATCCAGTTTTTTAACTTTTTTTTTGTTTTTTTTTTTTTATTATTTTTTGACAAGTATTGCAAATTAAACTTATATGAAATGTTTTCTTTGTTTTGTTTCTCATTCTTAACCATTCAATCACAATATGCCACAGCGAAGCGTGGCAGGGAACAGCTAGTTGACTATAATTGTAGTATTTTAAAGTACTCTTTTGTCTCTTTCTGTCAAATTTTATTTACGCTGTATAAATAAAAAAAAGAGTTCTTAAAACGATGCAAATATCTTGTTTTTTTATGAATCTGGGGTATTTGAATGAATACCAACTATAATATCACCTAAAAATATACAGTAAAACCCACTTAATACTGTAGCTACCTATTACATAGATATCAACGTACTGTATTCATTTCTAAGGTAAGTGATACACTATATAATATGTCAAGCTCATATTCCTACATGGATCCAAGTAATAAAATAAATAAGAAACAATAAAATTGGCGTAATAATTTAATTAGCCTTATTCAAATATAAACATCGTTGGTCCAAAGTCGAGTCATCAGAAGATCAGTAGTAGTAAGAGTATGGTGCAGCGTAGGGGTAGGCGGAGTAGGCGGAGTAGGCTACTGGGGAATACGCTGAGTAGGCAGAATAGGCTACTGGTGCGGTGTAGGCAGCGGCAACTGGTGCAGTGTAAGCAGCAGCTATGGGAGCTGTGTACACCAAGGGCTTGGCTGCAGCGAAAGCCAACAGGGCGAGGAAGACCACCTGAAATTGAAATACCACATTACTAACGAAAAGGACTAGGCTCATTATTCTTAGCTATTTCGATTTTTATATCCTGTTCCTATTTGATATCACTGGCATATTATAATGAGTTGGTTCGATTCCCGAGAAACCAATAATTGTTTCGAGTTTGTATATATAAAAGATCAATATAAACTGATTCGGGCTCATACACACATACATTGGTAGGTACTTTTGATTAAAAACATACGCAAAATGATTCGATATATTAAATATCTAACCGATAAATCATTGTTATTTAACTGTTCTAAATAAATATTCCGTCAAACAGACGTGATATTTTACAAACAATTTTAATTACGCCAAATATTTATTGGTTAATTACCTCACTTTGATTTTTAGCTTTTAGGCGTTTTAGCTTATCCTACACCAAATGTTTAGATGACCGCATTATAGACCAAATAGTCAACGTTCATTGTGCATTAATCTATGGGTTTATAGCCATTAGAAGGATTATCAGTTTGCTGTTAATATGCATAAGTTAGCTGTAAGCCGCTAGTAGATTTAGATGGCTTAAAAAAAATCCGTGAATTTATATTAAGTTTTGTGCTCAATTTTTTGATGTTATATAGAAAAATTCATGGCCGTAGAATTGTTTAAAATATATTTGACATATCTACAGAATTATCAAAAGTATTGTTAATAACAATAATAAGTTTCTTTTTCTCTGTTTAATCGAAACACCAATATCAAACAATTAATAATGATTGTGATTGAAATTGTTATTAATAATTGAACTTTTTAACTCCATAATTTATAAATTTCTATAAATTATGGAAAGATTATGTATAGAACGATCCAGCATTGTACAAAATTTGCGCAGACATTTAAACCATTTAAACACTAATTAACCATTTTTTAAAATCAAATTAATACTACTGAAAAAACATTTAAAAACCGGATCAATTACTTCGATATATATTAAGAATTAAGAATAATATAAATATATTCCACTTACGTATTTGAACATTTTGATTTGTTTAGTTTAATTGTTCACTGAACACTGACTACCTGCTGTTTCATCCAACTAATATATACAGGACAATGATGACACCCGATTCTTGGCTGTACATCGCAAGGACATACTATCGGGACATATACGCGGTTGGAATATACTTACACTGCATCATTGTCTTCTTATATAGGATGTTATTCAAAATCATAGATGTTTTAGAGAAGAGAAAATACCTTATTGAGGCATCCGACAAATTAGGTCACCTATATGGATCATTGTTATTTCAAAGACAAGCAGGTGCCTTCAGCCTTCTATGACAAAGGCTTCGCCTTTTTAGGTGTAATGGTGGCTGTACACACTCGTCGAGACACCCCGAGACAGGCCGAGTGCGAGAGTGTAGAGTAGAGCTCTCGTCTCGCCTCGCTTCCTCGCAGTTGGTCTCGCCTCTCTCGGTCGCCTGTCGGTTTTTTGCGCACGAGTCAAAGGGTCTCGCGAGTAAAACGAGAGCGACCTGCCCTGCGATTCTGTAACTCACTTCACGAACTCACACAGCGGTTTTCGCATCGGCGGTCGCTCTCAAATCAGTAGTGAAGCAGTCATTTTATGATTTGGCATTCTGAAAAGGTGGGAGCTTGTTCTTTATTGTTTATCAATTAAGTGAGTTACAGAATCGCAGGGCAGTACACACTCGTTCAATCATTAAATTTTGGATAATATTAAAACTTTATGATCCTAATTACCAATTTCTGTTGCGGTGTATAGTGACCATCTTCTTCTTCGCCATGGCTTCGTATTTTTTTTAATGGTTAACGTGAAGAAAATTATAATAACTCATTGCACAAAGACAAACAGCAGCAGCGGTTGCCACGTCCATTATCAACGGTGTTTTAAATACAATTAACGTAACGAGTGTGTACAGGCTGCGCTCTTCTCTCGGTCCTCTCGGTCGAGACTCTCGGCGAGAAGCTCTCGCCGAGTGTGTACAGCCACCATAAAGCATGCCAGTTTCCTCACGATGTTTACACCGTACGAGCGAGGGATACGGACAGACGGGGATCAAACCACATTATGAAGCCACTAGGCCAACACTGCTTAGGTTAAATAAGGTCACTATATGATAATAATAAAACAGTTAATTAGGACTTCATGGAGGTAAATAAAGCTGTTTAATAATTATAGACACAGTCCCAATACAATCAAATGGATGTTGGTGAATCACTACAAAGATCACCTACTTGCCTATTAGATTACCGAATGATCATGAAACAGATACAGAAATCTGAGGCCCAGACCTAAAAAGGTTGTAGTGCCATTGATTTATTTACTTTTTATTCGTTCAGCATACTCATTAATTTTTTAAAAGAAAATTTCAATACATGTTTCATTACTAATAAGTTCTGAACTAAATATGCAACGAACGTTTTCTCAAGCTTTAATGTTGGATTATTTAATTTACTGTTGTCATATGTCTTTCGCACCTTTCGTATAGGTAATTTATCTAAAAGTTATACATATATTGAACAGCCTGTAGAATTTCTAATCTTACTATAAGGATCCGTATAGAACATTCGATGTGTACGTGGTCGCATTCAAATTAAATGTACATCCTTAACCGATGACGGACACGAGGACACAAAATAAGACCTTGAACTTGATTTTATTGTTTACATAACATTAAGATTTTTTTAACTTATGTAAAAAAAATATAACGTGTTTTGTTGTTGTGAATCTTTTTATTTAAAAAAAAATAGGATTGGAACCACGAGTACTATTTAAAATAAGGCTGTTACACTTTTAGACGTGTTATTGTAACGAACTTAAACATTTTTGTAGTATAGTGCTTTTCATGAAAGAAGTCCCGCGGTGATTTTTGGAACTAAATTTGACAGGTCGGCAATGTTGTCATTCGTCGAACTCATCAAGTTCGTTTGTTGTGGTAGATTTTTGTGAATTTTTAACTAGCTTAGTGCATTTTAAAGATTGATTACAATGCCAAAAGTTGTAAAAAGTTCGGCTCGAGAAATGATATTAAAGGTGAAAGAGTTCTGTGAAGCGGAACATAAGAATCACGGTGTTTTAATACCACTAAACAATGTTCGGAAGAGAGTTGCCGCCATAACAGGTGCTTTTTAGAGTTGCCATTTAATAATTTTTTGCTGTATTGATGGGACTTTTATGATATAAATTCGTTTTTGCGACAAAATTGAGTAAATACATAACGTGATGAAACTAGGTAACTGAAATTAAAACATATATTACATAAGCATTATAAACTTAAAGTTACTATTATTTTTAATTGTTCATAATTTAATTGCAGGTGTGTCAGAGAAAACTGTAACAAGAATTACAAACGAAGGTATAACAGCGGCGTATACTTCGAAAAAAAATTGTAACCCAACAATAAATTATGCAATAAAACTCTGAATAAAAAATTGTATTGCTTTTTTTTCATCTTTTCTCTGTAAGTAGGTAGAACACCGCTAATATAAGTAAATAAAAATATACTTTTTACATAACAGAAATATTGTTTGTTTCATCGAAGTATGCAGAAAATAATATTATTTGATAAATTACATCATAAATGGCAACATTACGTCATGCGATTGCAGCGCCGCGTCTGGGGGACTTCTTTCATGAAAAGGACTATACCTATAAATTCTAATCTAAATCTCAGTAAAAAAATCAGTAGTAGGTATTATTGTAGACAGTCCACGCTCGGCATTGGATTAAATTATGTGTGAAGCTGGCCAGTGAAGTGTAGGTTGAGACACGAACATGATACATTGATTATTTTTCTTTGGAGTCGGTTAAAAACTAGTTTCAATAATCATTGAATATATCTTATTTATAAATTAATATTCTCTTTGCTATTGAATCCAAACCCCTTACGAATAAATGATAGCCATTAAATGTATAATAATCTAAAATGTATATTGAATAAACTCTGAAAGCTTAAAATTAAGAACCTACATTTAAAGCGTCTTGAGTTTCATAGACTTCATAACAAATTACGTAATGTCAACTGCTTTGAAAAGTGATTCCAAAGTCCTTTGACGCAATTGAAATGTGAGACTAAATGAGATAATACAGCCTTAGCTTATAAACTTAAGAAATCCTATATCAGTCGAGTACCTATTTTAGAAATCAATTTAACAACAAGAATTAATTCCAATGCAATCTCAATATTTTTCAACTAATGCGTTTTATTTGCTATTGTAAAAGCTTGAGGCAATGCCATTAATTTGTATAGTAATTAGTGCCATTAGTTTGTTTTAGTACACTCACACACGCACACGCACTCACACTGACCCGTACACTCACACACACACACTCACAAATGCTTTAACTGTTTACTATTTTTTTTTTTTTTTATATATATATTTTTTATATATTTTTATAAATTATTTATTTTCGTTCGTTTTTAAAGACTTGTATTAGCAATACTTTTTGCAACACTATGTTCAAGAGGGTACTGGTGACTTGTAATAACAGGTTTTCCCAACCTTTTTCAAGCACCAGTCTCTCAGTATAATACATAGCTTTAAGCTTATTGTCAAGTTTATTATTATTATTATTAATTAAATTAAATTTAAAAAAAAAATTATATTGTGTTATTAATGTAGAAATGGTTTATACTTTTGAAGTAGTATAATTTTTTTGAATAGAACAATTCCGGTTGATTATTTAGTAAAAGATGCCAAGTCCAAGTTATACTCTATCTCTCTTATCATAAGATACTGATCTTCAAAGCTTTTTACTTTACGTCTCGATAATTGATATTCCGTAGATCAAAGGGTTGGGTATTTTAGGTTGCTAACGAAGCAATGTCCCCTTAAATGTCACATTAACTATGCTTAAATGAGTTATCGGGCCATCTCGATTGTGGGGAACACCAATGACGTCACCTTCAAAGTAGCCAACTTCGAAACAATATATGATGTCATTAATTCCATATTTAAAGCTATTGTGATATTCAGTGCGCAGGATGTGTCATTTATTATATAGCATGAATAACAAATTCGTATGTGGTTCATTCAAATTACAGACATAGACAACTTGATTAATAATAGACGTATAACAATTCTATTTGAAAAAATTTAATGCTAGTGTAAGATATTGCTTTATTATCTATTCAAACTATTTCTTGTAGGCGGATATTAAACAGAAACATTATTTAAAGCTTAGAGTTTGATTTAACGGGTTTTATAGGTCAAGATCAAAACAAAATATTTAGCTAATATCTTTAATCATGTCTAATCGTCGTTTATTTTTTTAGGACTCATTTCAGGAGGACGGGTGCTCTGTATGCAGCAAGAGGAGCAGTGTAAGCAGAAGCATAGGCAGGATAGGCAGCGGCTACTGGAGCGGTGTAGGCGGCAGCAACTGGTGAAGCGTAGGCTGCGGCTACCGGTGCGGTATAAGCTGATACACGGGCAGGGTATGCAGCCGCAACGGGGGCAGTGTATGCAGCTGCAACGGGGGCGGTGTAAGCAGCTCCTAAGGGTGCAGTGTAGGCGGCCGCAACGGGAGCACTGTACGCAGTATAGGCTGCCGCAAAGGGAGCGGTGTAGGCTGCTGCTACGGGGGCTGCTACCACGGGAGCGGGGTAAGCCACAGAGTGAATGCCGGGCTTAGCTGCTGCGACAGCGAGCAGGGTTACGAAGATAATCTATAAGAGTAAAATTGTTCTTAGAATATTGTTTTAATTAACAAAATATACATATAGCTTTCTACTTACTTGCTTGAACATTTTTTTTTGTTTGTCTTCGTCTAGTGAAGTCAAGTGAATGATACTGGAATACAATAGCCTACAGTTTAAATAGCCAGAATAAGAAATACATTATTATTAGCATGCTCTTGGTTTGGTGGTTTGCTAACTGAACTACTGCTACACATTCAAGAAAGGATCTTGGATGGTTTTATTCGAAACTACTCGCAAAGTAATCGTTTAACTATTGCGTTATTACTGTATTGTTGGCATGTAAGTATGGTTTTTATGGGGGCGATATGATTTTATTAAAATCGACTTGATTCTACATTAGTATATTATTATTATAAGGTGACTATATCTGTAGTAAGCTATAGATATATGTAATAAAAGTCTTAAAAAATATATTATTGTCAATACTTGATACGTAATTTAGCATTGTAATATATTTAATATGTCGTTAACACTGCAAATCTAGCTAGATTAAAGGTTATATTTTTTTAATGATACAAAGTGCTTTACTTTTTTAGTCGCTTAGGTAACAGATAAGGCAATGGAAATATGAACTACGAAAGAATTAAATAAACCCTAAAAAACGTTTAAACGGAATCTGAAAATCGACATGTGTATTTTTAACTAATTAATGCTATATTTAATTTATAAGATGTGCCCTTTAGATTACGATATTTTGGTAGGAAAAACATTGTCGACCAGTTTTTAGAATTGATTTTCAATTTAAGTTACAATATTTAAAGCTACACAACTTTTCGTATTACACTATGGTTTAAATAGTCCAACTAAAAATTCAAAGCTCGATTATGTTGCGTCAGGGGTCACACCGTGCGTGCACCGCGTACGACGTTACTAGTTGCACACATGGAGGTCAATGTGCCGATTTAATGTAGAGCCAAGGGTTTTGATATCCTTGTGATATAAACGAAACGCCTTTTTTTTAAAGAAGTTAAAACAAGTTCTATTATTGTTATTTGCGCAAATGTTAGTTTAAGAAGTTTTATTGTATAGTATTTGTCTCAAGTTTAAATGTTATGAACTACTCGTTGATTGCTCGTCGTATGAAAACGAACTAGAACTGGTTTATGCTAAAATATATAAAAAATAAAACTTTATCATCGACAATTCAATTATATTTTTTAATAAAAGTTAATAAAACAATTTTATAATTGTATAATCCAAATTTATAGGTATCTTCGATTGATCCATTTTATTAGGTTACTGCATAAATTAAAATAAATCAAAAGAAATTGATATTTAAGCCTCAAGTAGCTGAATATTTTGTCCTTTTATTTCTAATGTTGGAAATAAAAGAGAAAGAAAGCAAATAATTTACCAATATAAAATTTTACCGTAACTATAAATTTCGAATAGATTAGTTCAGATTTCATTACATACCCATTGACTTAGAGTAGACCCTTGCCTGCGCAAGAATCGTATGCTTCTACTACATCGTAGCTTTGGCCTTCAAGACGTCTACTATAAAGAGGTGGAGTAGTCGATCTAAAATCATTCGAGTATCAAACTTCAATATCACTTCACCAAAATGTTCAAACTGGTAATTAATCTAAACCTTATGATTAAATTTAAAGTCTGCGAGCATTGAGATGTATTGCTTCAAGACGGCTCGCTAATTAGTTATTTACTAAACAATATTTAATTTTATAAATCAGTAATTTTTTTGCCTATTCAATTTTTGTTTTATTTATTTATTATTTTTACATATTTATTTAATAAATTTATATAATAATAATTTATTTTACAGTTCGTATTCGTCTGCTTCCTGGCCTTCGCTGCCGCCAAGCCCAGCGTGTTTCCAGTGGCATACACAGCAGCAGCGTACACCGCTCCGGTGGCAGCAGCGTACACAGCTCCCGTAGCTTACTCGGCTTACACCGCGCCGGTTGCCTACTCCGCTTATTCCGCCTACGGCTACGCTTCTCCCTACGCTTCCCCGTACGCCGCTGCCTACTACCTTCGCTGAAAGGACATGACATAGGACCGATTGAAATGATTAGCCTTAATGATGAATAAATGATGTTCATGATACATTTATCTTATATTATTATTTTACCTTATATTTATTAGTTACTACTTTGATTTTGGTTATTCTTTTAAATTAACTTCTTCAGTAATAAGAAATTATAATAAATCAGTTATAATACATAAATATTATACAGCTCTGCAATTTGTTATAAAAATAAAACAGAGAGTGTTCGGATGCGTTGTTAGCATTAATACCGGCAGCTGATTTTGATCATCGGTCGTGGAAGCAGAATACGAAATTTCACCCACCATAAATAATATCCTACAACTGAGCGTGTTTTAAGGCACTTTTATACAGCAGGCCGCCGGTTTGTCTAACCAGCTGATCACTGAAGTATTTTTAAATCAATTCGACCTAGGATACTTCAAGATATGTGTGTACCTCCTAAACAATTCCTCAAAGGCCGACAACGCACTTGCGAGTCTAAGTATCGATGGGTTATGACGGTATCACTTAACGTCAGATGAGGCTCGGGAATGCAATCGCGATCGTCAATTCGAGATCTCGTGGGATTAATTGCCTAGGTGAGGCTCGAGCCTGTTTGCCCCCTATTCTATTTAAAAAAACAAAGCAAATTATTGGCGATTGGGTCCCATGCTAATGTATGAAAGTGTTATGCAGCTTTGCCGAAAAGCTCGCTCCATGAATAAGTATGAACTAACATAATATTTATTTTCTATTGTGACTTATTTTTGATCGAAACTCAATAGTTTTGACAAAAAGCGTGTTGGTTTTGTCAAAACAGTGCAGCTTTGACAAAACCAACACGCTTTTTGTCAAAACTATTGAGTTTCGATCAAAAATAAGTCACAATAGAAAATAAATATTATGTTAGTTCATACTTATTCATGGAGCGAGCTTTTCGGCAAGAAAGCATTTTAAAGCTAAGAAATAATGATGTAACAATAATAATGTAAATTCTTTAGTCTATTCTCTAGTTCTTTATAATTAATTATTGATTTAATAACCGCTAATCGTATTTTTTGAATTGACACTTAATTGATCCAACCAGCCCTGTGAGTTACAGAATCGCAGGGCTGAGTTAGTTTTGATTTCGGAGTGAAAACTTTAATCCTAGAGTTTCAATACCAATTCAAGAATTTAGATTTTTAGCAAGTTTTAATATATGTCTATGTTTTTTTAAATCAATACAAAATCCTTCTTTTCGCCCGATATTAATTAAGGTTTAAGGAATTTTGTACGTGCGAATGTGCTGTTTCAACTCACAGTTAAAGAAAAATAACACGTCTGACACCATAATCTATCGTCCAAGAAGTCTGACCAAGCATTGCAGCATTACTGATTATAACAAATTAAAAAATACCTAAAAATTTAAACAGGGCGATAATGTTTTATCCCAAAGTGATAACAACGAAGTAGAATTTTAAAACAAAACGTAAATAAATAGCGTACTTAATGTGTTTATGTCGGACGTGTTGTGTAGAAATTTGTTATTTCTAAAGTCAAAATTAACTTATTCGGTAGCTCTGGGCGAAATTTACCTAAATAGGGATGATATATTTTTATAACATTCTCATGTTGATTTTACTATAAAACATACTTAAGTAAACCAACCGTTACTTCATTTTTTCCCGAAAATAACAAGTACAAACAAATTTTAAAATTCTCAATCCCCAAACCATAGCATCAGACTATCCGGTTTTGTCCTGGCAAAATAGCCAAGCTATGAAATACTATTTGTATAATATGTGTAATATCTGTCTAGTGTATACGTGTTTATTCAATTTATAGAATACTACGGTTTAATGGATCTTACAGTGAAAATTATTAACTTTTACCAATCGTTATTGATTAACAAAAAAGCTTCATTACGTAAGGAATATAATTTTATTAAAATAACCTTCTCTTGTGAAAATAATTTATTTATTGTTCAAACTAATCAATCCATCAATCAATAATATATGTCTTTCAGCGCACATAGTAAGCAGCGGCGTATGGAGAAGCGTATCCATAAGTAGAATAAGCCGAGTAAGCGACAGGAGCGGTATAGGCCGAGTACGCTACGGGGGCTGTGTACGCCGCTGCGACGGGAGCGGTGTACGCTGCTGCTGTGTATGCCACGGGAAACACGCTGGGCTTAGCGGCAGCGAAGGCCAGGAAGCAGGCGAATACAAACTGTAAATAAACAAAATACGTTAATTTCCTTAAAAAATCAGTAACAATTTGTATATTATATACTTAAATTACATAAATTCTGTATTAACTAAGATTTCACAAACCGCCTTTTAACGTATAGTATCATAATAGGATTTTTATTCTTCGATTAGGTACTGAATTTAATTCTTTATTTCAATTTAATTAAATAAAGAAGAAAATAGAAAGATTATTTAATTAAAAATATACATACCAGTTTGAACATTTTGATTGTGTTATCAAGTTGCTGCTACAGAGCTGAATGATATCAAATGAGTCTTCAAACCTAATTATATACATACCTAGAAGGCCAATCGCGCTCTGAAGCTAACACTGATTTATCATGAGAATCACGTAAGGGTAAAAGGAAAAGTCGAAGTCTTAATAGTAAAAACAAATACTGTATTAAATACGATTTCACGGCCTGCACCCTTAAACAACGACATGTTAAATCGAATAAATCGAGTAGCAATAAATAATTGTATGACTACTAGTTTATTGGAATGTTTGGAATGTCAGTCGGCTAAAAGAGAGACAATGCAAGTATCTGACTTAATGCAACCCAGTCAGGTAGTTGCAGTGTCTCATATTTTATGTTCTATGTATTTGTAATTAGATTTTTAAATTTGTATTATTCTGTTTTTAAAGAATTTTTTTTTTATTATAATTGTTAACAGTTTTTGTATTTTTCAGTGTAAATTAGCTGTCACTCCAAAATAGTATGGGTTCACTGAAAATCAGTGTTGCTGGTGACAGCAACAAAAGCTGAGTTAGGCCCATATTTGATTGAAGTGATCGTGTTTGAATTTGTTTTGCGTATATATATGCGTATGTGCTTTAATCAAATAAATGTTTTTCTTTCTTTATTGTAGAAATATAAAATAAATTGTATGAAAAATATATACGTTCTTACTATTGAAATACTATATTTTCGTATCAATGTTTGTGACAGAACTTCGAAAATTTTTTTCGCTACTTGTGCTTACGTGGTGTATATAAAAAAAATTGTCCTAAACCAGTAAAAGGCAAATTATGATTAAGCCATTATCGCACATATAAAATAATTTTATTCGTTTTACAAAAGATATACATATAGGTATATGTAGTTACAAAAAATACGCAACGATATAGTAAACCTTCTCGATCAGGTTTTTGCAAGTTTAGAAGTGCAGAAATCTCTTGAAATCGTGTGAAACCCAATAAATTTTTCCATATGCGCCATTACTTGTTCAGACGAAAAACTGCACTTTTGAGACCTAAATGGATCATTGACACAAAGTACAGGAGCCTGTTATCGTTATATTTGGTTCTATCTCTATCTATATAGAGTCCCAACATTGCGGCATTACTAATTTTTACATAAAACAGTTTACTCCTACTGGTCCATTAGACCACAGGGGCTAGGAGTTAAAACGGCGATAGGTCTTTTCGTTTCGACGTCTTAATGCACTAGACGTGAAGGCTATGGGTTCTCGGGCAAATTTTGGAATTTAAAACCTAGAAGTGTTAGACACACTTTATAAATCTTTTATCCCCTAGTATAGTAAAAATAAAGCAAGACCAGTTGTATGGAACACTGTAATATTAAGTAAAATTAACATTGGCGTTCATCCATCCTTTCATTTTAAAGCCATCATTAGCCATTGCAGTGAGACGTTAATGAAAAGCAGTATTAAAAATTAACAACAATACATTTTAAAAGTTCAACGAAACTCCACCTGAAATATTTTAAGGTTAGACATATTCACTAAACGGCAAAGAATGGTACAAAGTGCGTATCGTGAAAAAACCCCATTTATATCAATTTGCGTAGCAAATGTATCTATTAAAGTCAGACTATTTATTATAAAGGAAAAATTCTTTAGAAAGGTCGATCAACCTTTTGGATTTCGCCGAAAATATTCAACAATACTTGCCCATAATGATGCCACATAGCTGATAATTTATTTTAAAGTTGAGGTTATATAGTGATGAAATTTCCTAAGCTTACTTACAATCTTTTTTTATTTTGTAGATGTTTTTTTTTTTAACTTTAGACCTAGAATACCTAGAATACAAGTTCTGTAATGGTTTCTTGAAGTCAAGAATTATTATTAATTTCTTATAAGTGAAAAAAAAATTGTTGCAGGAGGTAATGTGGTGAGGCGAATATTTTATCAAATCAAATCCAGAAATGCTTTTAAACCATATTTATTTATGTAATATCACAGGTTGGGCTTTTATAAATCAACGACGAAGGTAGTAGGAGTAGGGAGAAGCGTATGGGTAGGCGGAGTAAGCTGCGTAAGGTGCGGAGTAAGCGGCGACGGGAGCG
Organism: Pieris napi; assembly: GCF_905475465.1. NCBI lineage: Eukaryota > Metazoa > Arthropoda > Insecta > Lepidoptera > Pieridae > Pieris > Pieris napi. The sequence continues at coordinate 5,583,781 of NC_062237.1, read as the reverse complement.
GAGTAAGCAGAGTACGCGCTGTAAGCCACGGGCGCGGTGTAGGCTGCTGCTACGGGCGCTGTGTACGCTGCCGCTACTGGAGCGGTGTACGCTAATGGCACTACTGATGGCTTGGCGGCGGCGAGAGCCATGAAGCAGGCGAATACGAACTGTAAAATAAAATAATAATTTTAATGACATATAAATCTGCGAAGCTATTTTGCTAACTCGATACTGTGATACACAAACAATTCTCCTAGCACTATCTCTCCAGTTTTGTCAGTTGATTTTTTTTGTATTAAAAATATATTCAATAATTACATAAAGAGTCAACTTACCAGCTTGAACATTTTGTTAAGTTTGATTTAATTGAGTAATGTAAAGAAGGACAATCGACTTGCGTGTGATACAGTGTTTGCACACATCACAGTTTTTATACTTTACCGCTATGAAGAAACGTCCTTGCTTACATGATTGGAATATGAAGAGGGTGAGCCTTTTACGTAAACTTATCACCCCTTGTTAAAACTTTGTTTTATATACATGATAGTTTTTAGTTTTTATTTATTTAATCTTACGTTTAAAATTTTAATCAAAACTCCACCAGACTGTTTTAACAGGCAGTAGTATGTGATTATAGTTTTATATTATAGAACAATTTCAGTTTCAACTTTCTGAAAAGGTGGGATCTTGTACTTTATTGTTTATCAGAATGCCAAATCATAAAATGACTGCTTCACGACTGATTTGAGAGCGAACGCCGATGCGAAAACCGCTGTGTGAGTTCGTGAAGTGAGTTACAGAATCGCAGGGCAGTTCTGTATAAGAATAAGTAAGGAGACAATAAGAAACAATGTAATAACTTAGTATACAGGCTGTTGGTAGATAATATCATTGCCCAGTTTTGGAGTACTCAATATGAATTAACTATATCGTATTACTTTGACTAACTTTTTGACTGATTTTTTCTTAGTGTGTAATATATTTATAGCGCTAAACGTGAAAGTAACGCTTTGACTAGCTTATGCCCTAATTTTATATGCATACAATGGATGTAAGTTGTGTTCATAGTTACTATTAACTCTCATACAAAATGCGTTAGATCTGAGTCTAAACATTAATAATTGAATTTAAATCTATATTAATTCTATACAAATATTTTAAGCGGTAGAAAAAGCTCAAGTTAAGAACTCATGTCTACTACCCAGCTTAACTTATGGAAGCCAGACCTGGAAATTCTCTACACAAGCTGTGAATAAAATCAATGTAATATCAAAGAGGTTTAGAAATAAGCATTTTAATCATAAAGAAAGTGGACAAAATAAGTAAGAGCCGTCACTAAAGGTACAAAAGCTTTAACTTTTGCTCAAAAACTGAAATAGCATTGTGCTGGCCAGGTAGCGAGAATCTAGCAGAAGGTGGACCAAACGAGTTACCCAATGGAAAGCACCACCAGGCAAGAGGCGGAAGGCAAGATCAGCTGGCATAAACGGGCACTCCATAGCACAAGACCGACAAAAATGGGCATCTATGGAGGAGACCTTTACCCAAACCGGGGTTCCTGTTAATTCATAAATAAATAATATATTTACATTACTAACATAATCTAAGCTAACCTACTAACAAAATCAATATTTTTGGTTACTTGAATATAAAGGCCGATTTACATTATCTTAGTGTTTAGGAGAGTGCTTTAGGATAGTACTTTAGTTGAAACATGTAAACGCTACTTGTTTTAGTAAACGCTACGCTAAAGAACTTGCCTTTCAAGTTGTACTAAAGCACTCTCCTAAACACTAAGATAATGTAAATCGGCCTTAACAACTAACAACTACTCTACAACAGGAAATAAAAAGGCTTATTATTATTATTATAAACAGGACTACCCTTATATATTCAAATAAATATCTTATTCATCAGAAATATTCAATCTTGAACATAATTGGCAAGAGAACTATCAACTACGCAATTATTTTATCGCTTTATCTAGTGTACATGAATATCTGTTAAACAAAGCGGAGATTGTACTACATATTAGAATACTTTGCGTTAATTTTCCATATAAAGCCGTATGAATAAATAATCACAAGTAGGAAGGGCTAATTTTAATACACTGTTATATAATAATGTTTTTGTATTAATGACTTCCTTTTGCATTTAAATTCCAACTTACCGTATTAGTAGACTTAATTTTTGTTCTTATATAAATGTATGTATGTACTACTAAGTTACCGTATTCAGGTTTCTTTATCTGTAATTCGTGGTCATTCATTATGCATTAGCCTTGAGTGACTTAGGATTATTATTTAGGATGTAATATAAATATCGTCGATTTTTCGATTGAAACTAAAAGACAAAGTATTAAATGATGTGATACGAAGCCGTCCAAAAATAAAAGACGTAATATATACAAAAAAATTAAAGTGGAAATGGGCCGGTCACATTTGCCGCATTTGTGATGGCAGATGGGTCAAAAAGACCCTTACTTGGAAGGGCCCAGTGGGAAAAAAATTAGAGGATGCCCACCGAAACTTGCGAACAAGTGGAAGAATTTGGAGGAGACCTTCACTCTGTCAGAGGTCGAGAACTAGTGTAACATAAATGATATGGACTGTGTAGTTATAGTGTAGTATAGTACTCGAAATAAAGGCAATTTTTTTATAGATATCGTATTAATTGCGACATATAAAATTCAGTGCATGCCAAGGCTCGAACACACGAATACATTTATTTAGTTTAATTTCTAAAAATGGCATATAATTTTTGAATACACAGGTTTCGACTATAAACTCTAGTCGTGAATCGCGATAATATGTCGTTTAAAACATACGCCAGAGTACAAACAATGGTCGCATCAACCATGACCTTATAATTTAACTGACCAATGCTGTACGTGACAATAATTCTAATTTTCACATACAGGATATTCATCCAGTTATCCGGGTAAGTTTAATTCAACTATATAAATAGAAAATGTTTTTATCGATCACATACATCAAGAACAGTTTGGTTAACATTAGTTCGATATGTTGAAATTTGTGGTAATATATTTTCAATAATTTTTCGATTCCTTGTTTTCGTAGCGAAAGGGAATTAAAAAAGAGCTTTAGAATGAACTTTAAAAACAAAACGTTAGAACGCTTAAAATCAACAGAGTGAGTTCAATGATCCAAACAACAAAATAAGTTGTTTCGTTGCCTTTTAAATCATTTATTAATAATTATAATGGTTTTCATCAAGCCCAAACTCCTTAACTATCGCGTATAGTAAACCAACTCTACTAAGTGTACGAATTATATTATATATTATAATATATTTAATTACGTTTTTAGATATTTTTTGTTTATCATAAACAATGAATAATTACATATTATCATCAAAATCTCAATGATTATTTAACACGGGCGTAAATTATTTAACCTTGTATTTTAAGCAGATAACATTAAATTTAATACTTATATTTTATATTCAATGTACAAAAAGTATTTGTAAGAAAAGGCCCTTATTGTTATGCAAACCATACTAAAAATTAAATAAAATGTTTACTATTCAGGAGAACTAGCTATTCAGCAAAATATTCAAAAGCGAATTCGTTTATAACGGTATAAAAAATATTTTTGCTCAATTTTAGTACTTAATATTGTATTTTTATTATGGAATTTGAACAAAACTTTAACCTATTCTATCCATACAAAACAGAAATTTTCGTATTATTACTACAACGACTACTTTACCATTGTATCCAGCCTTGCGATTCTGTAACTCACTTTTCGAACTCTCACAGCAGTTTTCGCAGCGGCGGTCGCGCTCAAATCAGTCGTGAAGCAGTCATTTTATGATTTGGCATTCTGATAACGATGGAGCTTGTAGTTTATTGATTATCAGAATGCCAAATCATTAAATTAAAAAATTGAAAAAAGAAAAGTGAGTTACAGAATCGCGAGGCTGTATAAGCAGCGAACCTAAGTGCACGCTGACCGACAATACTTAATTTTAACATTTAAATTGCTTACAGATTTTCTTCGCCACCTTGCTGGCTTTGACAGCCGCAAAGCCTTTGATCGTGGAGTATGAATATTCAGATCCTCTCGTGTACAGTTCCCCTGTTGCGGTAGACTACTCCTCATCATACTATTCATATCCAAGCTACGCAACCACCTATGATTACAACTACTACCCTTACAGTTACTATGTCCGCTAATAAATTGGTTCTTACGTTTTTATTTGTATTATTTGAGCTAAAAATAGAATGTCCCGGAATAGATTTCATCGAAATAGAAGGCGTGAATGATATTTATTTTAGCTGTCTAAATACGAAATAATCCAGGGAATTAAGGGTAAATTTTGCTTTGATATAACCGTATTTAAAACAGTTTAGTTCAGAAAAGTGTTCATTTATTTTTATTTTTAGAATAAGTTCATTTAGACCAGTGCAGATAGCCTTTAAAATAAATAAAAAGTGAAAAAAATTACAGTAGGATGAAACCCATTAGAAAAGCAGGGGAATATGATCAAAATGAAAGGAAAAATAAATTACGGTCGATCTGAGGTCGGGAAGGGGTAGGGGGGGGAGTTTTAAGGGTAAAAAACGGTTTATCTCGATTTCCGGCAAAACTAAAAGTCCTATCGAAGAAAGTTAAATGGCAAAGTTGTAGGCAATAAAAAGATCTACAACTTTTGTATTTGCAGATTTTTCACATAACCTCAAAATTTCGGTGAAAAATTCAAAAAACCAACTTTTTGGTTTTTTATTTCTATCTTTTACAAAAATTTATTTTTTTAAACGAAATTTGGTGAAAACATACCTTATTATGTCCCAAATATACTGTAATTTATTTGATTAAAAATATTTATTTTTTCACCTTATTTTGAATTAATATCGAATAAACACCCTAATTTTCAATCGAAAATTCTGACGTCAAAATTTCAGCTTTTTTCAAAAAGTTCATGTGCTTTCAGTGCGTTGAAATCTCTTCTTTCCTATGGTAAAAAAATATATATATATTACCATAGTAAATCTTCTCAGAAAATGCAAAAAATCGTATGCAGTAACGCCCAGACCCGTCATCCCCTTACCTACTTCTCTATGAAATACGAAAATTTTAGCCCATCTGAAGGCTAAAAATTTTTTTTTGGTCACTCAGGTATATATAAGTTATCTTAAAATAGTAATAAATAGGCATCTAATTATAATTTAAAGAAGATTCATAGAGAAGTAGGGAAGGGGATGACGGGTCTGGGCGTTACTGCATACGATTTTTTGCATTTTCCGAGAAGATTTACTATGGTAATATATATATATTTTTTTACCATAGGAAAGAAGAGATTTCAACGCACTGAAAGCACATGAACTTTTTGAAAAAAGCTGAAATTTTGACGTCAGAATTTTCGATTGAAAATTAGGGTGTTTATTCGATATTAATTCAAAATAAGGTGAAAAAATAAATATTTTTAATCAAATAAATTACAGTATATTTGGGACATAATAAGGTATGTTTTCACCAAATTTCGTTTAAAAAAATAAATTTTTGTAAAAGATAGAAATAAAAAACCAAAAAGTTGGTTTTTTGAATTTTTCACCGAAATTTTGAGGTTATGTGAAAAATCTGCAAATACAAAAGTTGTAGATCTTTTTATTGCCTACAACTTTGCCATTTAACTTTCTTCGATAGGACTTTTAGTTTTGCCGGAAATCGAGATAAACCGTTTTTTACCCTTAAAACTCCCCCCCCTACCCCTTCCCGACCTCAGATCGACCGTAATTTATTTTTCCTTTCATTTTGATCATATTCCCCTGCTTTTCTAATGGGTTTCATCCTACTGTAATTTTTTTTGGTTTCAAAAATTATCGGCACTGGTCTAATTGTGTATTCATATTTCAAGTGAAGTAAATTTGAAACAAAAAGTTTGTTTAGATTAACCATTTATGGGATGCTCTAACTTGTTATAAATCACAACCCATTTTTATCTTTGTTAATTGGTTTATTCTTCACAAACAACAGTAATTAATTTATATTCACATAGAAACGCTCAGGGAAAAAACATAATTATCGCTCGTCTTAAAAGTCTGTTCTGAGTGACGTCTGCTTTCTTCTTTTCTTCGTGTCCTATCCTTATGTTAACACGTACAACAAAATCTTATAGAAAATACTACACAAAAGATTATGTACATTTTAGTGCGTATCTACGATTCACCACACCACATGGAGACAGAAAAGCTAAGGCGAAAAAATATAGTAAATAACAATAACATAAAAGGTACTTAAACTGTTTGACGATACATTGGACATTTGAGGAGCGTTGAGTGACTGTTGTTGGTTTTGCTGTTGCTGCAACAATTGTTGTTGCGCTTGTTGCTGTTGCTGGTGTTGTAATGATTGTTGCTGCATTATCTGTTGTTGTTGCTGTTGCTGAAGTCTTGGATTTCATCTTGTTGACATTTTATGTTTTTGATTTAGAGGCACTAAATGTTGTAAGTGTAGACGGCGAATAAAGATATGATCGTGTTCGTTACCTTGATTACGATCTGCTTTTTGGGTAAAGAGTTGGTTACGATCAAACGGTTCTATCTTAAACCTTACGCCATGTAATTAGAAATGTTTTTATGTATCTTCCATACATATTTTCTAATATAATAAAACGTTCGAAACCAAACATCAACTGACTTTAAAAATTAAAATTAGTTCCTTATTTAAAAAACGATTAGTGAAAAATTTAAACTCCGACTTATATTTAATTGGTAGAAAGTGCTTTAATTTTTATCCTCTACGTGGATATACGAAAACCCGTGGTGGATTTCTTACGACAACCACTGGACGATGTATGTGAACATGACGACTCGGCATACCAGCCGATAGGCTAACGCAGGATATAAGAAGAAACAACAAAATCTGAAAAATAATGTGTATTAAAAAAAAGGCGGTAATTTTGGCTTGATATTCGAAGACATTATTGATCTATTTCCCCTTTAAAGCTCGGTTGCTAAAGGAATATTTTATTTTATTTATGCTCTAAAACATCACATCATAATAAAATGAGGGCAATCAAATACGTCTTATGAAAATATGCTAGAAAAATGATATACACGTGTGAAAATGATATGAGAACTTAATAAGGCGCAGCGCTAACTAGGTCCATGCAACTTCCTCTCAATGGAGTAGCTTGCAATATCAAAGCAACAATGATTTTATATTTATAACTAATCTAAAGAGGACGTAAAAATTGATATACATTAAAGTAACGGGATCTGGATCAATTAAGACTGTCAGCATAAAAGCCCATAAAATGGGAAATGAAAATCACTTTTTAATCATCTATAATCTTCACTTTTCCATAAATCTGCTTTGCAATTCTGTAACTCACCTTTGGAACTCTCAGCGGTTCTTCAGCGGTCGCGCTTTAATCAGTCGTGAAGCAGTCATTTTACGATTTGGCATTCTGATAAGGAGGGAGCTTGTAGTTTATTGTTTATCAGAATGCCAAATCGTTAGAAAAATGAAAAGTAAGTTACAGAATCGCAAGGCAGGAAGGTCTTAAACCCCATAAGTTTTGTATCAGACACGAAAGATTCTCCTACCAACTTGCGGTTTAAGCAAAATAATAATCACTCTCAAAACAATAAGCTCAGGCCTAAGGGTTGTAGCACAAATTTGCAGTTGGTTTATGCAGACTATTCCAATTCATACATTTACTGTTTCGCCGGAAATCGAACCCAGACCTCTAAGTGTCGTGGCAATAAATAACTCACACATAGATTATATTTAAATAAATAAGTCTTACCCTTTTTAGCAGCATGACGTCTGTGCAAAATAGCATTAGGTTATACAAGTATTTTATATCGACAAGGAATTTATACAAAACATATTTTTACAATTAAATCAGATGATTAAGTGCTAACAACCGTTACTTAATAATGTAATGATCTTAATAGCCATAAATATCAAAGGTAATAAAAATCTACATCGATGTGCAAGCTAGCATTATAATTATTAAAACCACTTCTACACAAATATTTCTATAAAGCATCTTCTCTAATTACTATTACACGCTGGGTTTCTTTTGTAGTAATGGTAAACATTGTGAATACATATATCTAAAGGAATATAATAAAAATAATATCCTCTTGGTCCGTGGGGTCCTAGCGCTTTAAGGCTTTTTAAAGAAATATCAAAAAGGTTAGTCGACATCACAGGAGACCGAAGACCGAGGCAGCTTGGACAAAGAATTAGTTTAGCTATTCAAATTTATTAATTAATTAGAACCCTCTAATTTAATTTAATTCAGTTTGTTAGCATAAGGTTGATATAAAATTAATAACTACATGTACATAACAAAATATGCATCTATGAATTTAATTGTCATTCAAATATTTTGTTATCTATCAGTCATTTGAGAATTCGTATTTCGTGGCCTAAAAATAGGAATTGTAATTTGCAATCTAAAGAAAAAAAACGATTTAAATTTGACTAAGTGTCACCTGATAAAAGCCTTCTATGATTGTTATATAGTTTGCCGTCATCGGCATAGATTAAAAAAGTGTTGCCGATGCAGAAGTACTCTCATTTTTCAATTTAAAAAATGCTCTAGAATAAGTACAGCAATAAAGCCTTTAATTATTTAATTCAGTTTTCCAATCATTACCAAGTCAAGGAAATAACGTAAACGTAACGTATTAATTAGAATTTTCGGTATGTAGAGATTCCAATTGGTATTCCTTGCGCGCATGACAAGGTTGTTTCCAACACTGAGTTAGTATAAAATGATTTGATACGCATCAACAGCTATCATTCATACGACAACTCTCGTCCTTTCATTCAACTAAGAAAACAAAATGTTCAAACTGGTGAGTTTATTTAACTTTTGTTACGAACTAGTGAGTGCAACAATACTAAAGTTCTAGTGTTCTTGAAACTTTTCTTTTATATCGACTAATAATGTTACGATCCGAATGAACAACAGGGCTCGCGAATATTTATACTTACATAATAATTCGATGAATTCTGTAATTCAGACGACATAGCGATAAATTGTATTAAATATAAAGACAAAACACAAACACTTATTGTTTATAAGTGTTAGTTCGTTAACATTATTTTTTTAATTATAATTTTGCGTTTACGTGTGAATACTATACTATACTGATAGTTTTAAAACTATCATCATTCGCATTTTAATACACATTTTATATTATTATTTAATACTAATTTTATATTATTTTACAGTTTGTATTCGCTTGCTTCATGGCTCTCGCCGCAGCCAAGCCATCAGTGGTGCCACTAGCGTATACCGCTCCAGTAGCCGCAGCGTACACAGCGCCCGTAGCAGCAGCCTACACCGCGCCCGTTGCTTACAGCGCGTACTCTGCTTACTCCGCTCCCGTCGCCGCTTACTCCGCACCTTACGCAGCTTACTCCGCCTACACATACGCTTCTCCCTACTCCTACTACCTTCGTCGTTGATTTATCAAAGCCCAATCTGTGATATTACATAAATAAATATATTATTTGAACAGCAAATGCAGTTTTTTTAAACATTGTCAATTTATAAAATGCACGAATGCCATCATTTTTTTTATTATTATTATAAGTGTCTTTATATTCTATGTCTTTATAAGTGGATGTTTTGTGTCGGTTTTTGGGTATATAACTGAGACTCGAACTTTTATGATTAAGAAAATATTCATAAAAAGCTAATATTTTATTCCTAACAGGCAACTAGGTATCCGTTTACGACCCTTTTATGCCTCAAGGCAGAATGCTATCCTTCGATCTGTGGTATGGCCTCAAGGCGGATAATTGAATAAACTTATTAAACGCCTACTTGTAATACTTATAAATACTAATACAATAATAATATTTACAATGATATTGAAACTATATAATATTTAAGATTTATTACTACAATAGAATCTCAATATAATAAGAGTAAAATTTGATTAAAAAAACTGATATTAAGACATCAATTGCTACAAAAGTAGCATCTATATTGCTACCATAAAAAGACAATATATAAATTTTTTTTCGTAGACAACAATATTGTTATAAAGGCACATAGCTAACATTTAAGATGTTTATTATTTATTTATTTATTAAGTTTATGTTATTATTATTTATTAAGTAATGTTGTAAGAATTCTGTTAGTTGGCAATAGTTATTAAGTATAAAGCATGTTGTATTTTCTAGATATAAGCTTTTATTAAAAATGTCCTTGCGTAAATCTTTTTTAAATAAATAAACAAGTTATAAATTGTACTAACAAATAAAATTGAATCAATCTTTTGTATTATCTCGTTACGTAACTTCTCTTTGCACTTTATAAGCTCTTAAGATTCTACGAAGCCAACATAATAGTTCATAACGTTTGTCTTAATACCGGATGTTGGATCACATCCATCGAGGGAACAAACAATTTGATAACTGTATATCATGGATATATTACGGTCACAGTTTGACACAACATTGCATCACATGTATTGTAAAAAATACTTTAAGACCAACGTACTAAAACAAAAATCCCACGAAATCTAGTTTTTAATCCGACCAAAAAATTTTATCTGATTCTTAACAATTATTCGTATTTTTAACTTTTAATTTTATTTTATTTACTTCACACCACATATAAAACTTCATTACCTACACTGCTAATTTTAATTAATATTATAATTATTATTTTCTACTTAGTATTCATACATTCTTTTCTTTTTTTTTTGCGACTGAGGCGCAAACTAGCTTATGTGGTCTCTGGCAGAATGACCAGCCCTGTGGAACATTCTGCTCTTCAGCATAATGCTGAGCCAGGGCCAATTACAGCCACAGCACACACGCATTACATTCTTGAGACGAACCGAATGGGAAATGGAAAAAATATAATATTTCTCTCTTAATATCTTTTTATTTAATTTTTTCTCTTTGAATATTGTTATTTTGTGTGTTTATGTGTGTTTGTTTTTGTTTGTAATAAATGATATGTCTATATCTAAACACGCCATTACACTCCAAAGGAATTCCTTATAAAAAAAATCGTGGCACTTATAATAGTAACATATCCAACAAGATTGTGTCTTTATTACTTCGTATTATTTTATAATCACAAAGCAGCAATTGAGTATTTGCTGCTTTGTGTTAAGAAGGTAAAATACAAAACTAAGACGATCCTGTAAAATACACTTAAAGTAATAAATTATAATATTACTAAGATAATAAGTTTATTAAGTGGTAATTAGCTTATTACGTATACAAGGTGTACGAAGATCCATTAGGCTAACTTTTGGATGTGAAATCTTATAAGTCTGATATGAATTCATCGATTTCGTTAGACAATCCTAGTGAATATTCATCAAGCCAAATTTTAATGCAAAAGAATTTCTAGTCTGTCACATATATATATGTTGATTAATACGTACTTTGATATAAAAGAAAGATAAAACATACAAAACTTAAATTTCATCGTAGCTACACTGAACTTCATTGGTGCGTCATTAGATTATGAGAATCGCCTTAGGCAAATACTGTTTACTTCCATTAGAACTTTAACATAACTTTAGTACAGTTTATTCAATATTCAATAAATTTCAGCGTTATAAATTTACACTTTTATGTTTTTTTAATAAGATCAATCGTTTGCTTAGTGTAACAGATAATAAGAATTAATGAATACAGGATCAATAACATGAATTGCTTAAAATTAAAGACATTTTTTTTTGCTAATTCTCTTTTCGAAAACACACTCCTTAAAGCCACAGCTAGGATCGGAATACTAGGCATTGAGATATCGAATGACGGTGAATTTTGCGGTCATTTGGAAGGAAAGGCTAAGTTCGCCTCTAGGAAGCTTGGTGTGCTCACTAAGGCGAGACGGTACTTCACTCCGGGCCACCGCTTGGTAGCTCCTTCACTATATCACTTCGACGTCCGTCGTTCCCTAACTCTGCGTTTTTTAGGCAATTTTTGCCGCGCACCACTGCCCACTAAAGTATTACCGTGTCCTTCAAGAAAAGAGCATACCATTTCTTAAAATGCCACACGTATCGCATAATAACGGTATCACATAAAATCAGGTGAGCCATCTGCCGATTGCCCCCTGATATATAAAAAAAACACAGAATATCGTCTAAGAACACTTTTTGTCGCAATCAAAGCGACGACACTTTGTTCGTGTGGTCTGTAGCACTTGACCTAATATAGGAATTCGAAGGTTGCGAAAAATAAAGCAGCACCCACACTTGTCAAAGAATTAGAAAACACGTGGAAAACTGTTCAAGAATTTATAATGCTTCATTGCATCCATGAAAGGTAAACAGCCATTGTTAATAGAGATACAGTTTCTTATACAGAACATATTCAAGGACTACTAAGATGCTACACGAGTGCCTCGAGAACTCTCTCGATAATGTAATTCTATAGATATTGAACATTTGACGTCAAATAATGATATGATATTTTTTTGTTGTACATGAAGGCGCGAAAATAAAAGCGATTTCTTTATATGTTTTGACATTTTATGAAATCGTTTCATAATATGACCCGTTAATTGACTAAATAGTTAATATTGAATCTGATATATGTTTAAAGTCAGAATAACATTAATAGCCATGATTTTTTAATATCATTTTATTTTTTATTATTTACTATTTAATTTATTTGACGTTAATAAAAAATAACCCGAATGCAATATACATTTTATTACATCATTTCTTTTACAATACAATATTTATTTCCACATAATTATTCTCTACAGTTAGAACTAATGCTTACTACTCAATAATACAAACAATAAAAAATCTACTTAAATCTTCTAACTAATAATAGAACTGGCCTCTCTTATGAACTCAGTCAGAGTACAAACAAGTGAAATCATGAAATCAATTGAATAATGTGAATGTATAAAAAAACGTAAGTACAGCTAAGAATTTGCGTTAATTTTGTTTATATCCGTAGCAAATATAAAAGGTCCCTTATCCCTAAGGTCGTAGGTTCGATCTCGACTTTCTAAGTGCGCATCTAACACTCGCTCGTACGGCGAAGGAAAACATTGTAAGGAAACCAGCATGCCTAAAAGCAAATCGACGACCAGCCCTGTGATTCTGTAACTCACTTTTCGAACTCACTCAGCGGATTTCGCATCGGCGGTCGCTCTCAAATCAGTCGTGAAGCAGTCATTTTATGATTTGGCATTCTGAAAAGGTGGAAGCTTGTAGTTTATTGTTTATTAGAAAGCCAAATCATAAAATGACTGCTTCACGACTGATTTGAGAGCGACCGCCGATGCGAAATCCGCTGAGTGAGTTCGAAAAGTGAGTTACAGAATCGCAGGGCTGTGTAAGACAAAAGGCGGATCACCTACTTATCTATAAAAGAAAAATGATTCGATTATTAGTATACATCGCTAATAAGCTTGTGATGTGAATTGATATGTGTATCACTTAGTTAAAGCTTAGTTAAGCAGCGTTATAAAATATTTTCTTCTAATTCTGATTACGTTAACCGACACCCAATACGTTTTAATAATTAGGAAATTTGCTTAAAGGAAAACTTTGAGACTGAGACAAAAATATAATAAAAAATATATAGTATAAGTAAAATTTATTACATTTTAATTCTTCTTACAATAATAATGACTTGTATGAATCTCGTCTCTTACGTGTGTTCACTCTATTTTTTATGGGACATGAGGCAAGAACAGGCTGTTTTTTTTAAATCAACTATATATAAATTAATACCCGCCGCTCATGGACACCTGCATTGCCGGGAATAGCGGGTATGTTGCCAATCTTTCAAAAAACATGCTCCAATTACTATTTTGGGGCGTCTATTTTGTAAACAATTGTGACAATCACACGTCTAAAACAGATATGTCAAAACCTGGAACAAGTATTATTGCGTAATTTTCATAACACTATCATGAATTTGAACATTGTAAACTATCTATGGCAAAACAGAAACATATCGAATGCTACTAAGAGCCGACTCGTCAAATCTTTGGTATATTCCATATGTTTGTACGGATCAGAGTCCTGGTCTATTGCAGCGGAACAAAAAGAGAAAGAGGCGTTCGAGATGTGGTGTTGGTGGAGAATGTTGGGAATACCATGAACTAAAAAAAGAACGAATTAGTCGATTCTCAATAAACTAAAGACTATCGACTACCATTTACAAACGGGTGCTTAGTACTCTTATCCCTGAAGTCGTAGGTTCGAGCCCCGGCTTTACATCAATGAACATTCTGTGTGTATGTGCTTATTTAACACTCGTAGGAAAAAAGTTGCGTGGAAAACGAACAAGGAATAGCAGGCCTTTTAATTTAAAACTAAAACTTGTTATGATAAAAGACATATACTTTTAAGATTAAAATTGCGTATATATAATAAAAAAGTAATCACATGATATTTAATCAGGTCATAATATGCCTATAGACTATTTTCGATTTAAAAATGTTTATATGATATTATTATACCATACTAAGCTAAAAAATATGGATAGTATTGAAATATTGTTAGACTTTCGTTGTATGAAACGAAATATGGAGTATAACACAAATACCTACTAAAAAGCTTTAAACGATCTTACATATCTGGAATTCAATAAGCAGAAAGTTCTTTGGCAGTACAGCCAAACCTATTAATCAGAGAATTTTCAAGCTATTGGAAAGTAAGATTTATCCTTTGTATGTCGAAATCTGCGTTTGATTCCGAGCACGCATCCCCAATGTCAGACAGCGACGTTTGGTCTGTGTTGCAAAACATCTCGAACGAGTACTATAAAAACTCAGATAATTCCAACAATTGGCATCATACCTGTATTTGCAGTGACATCGCAATCTAAACAAAACAAAATGATGAAAATTGTGAGTATTTATTTCATTACAATTATTATTTTGCATCAACCTTTTTGCTTAAATTCTTAATCTTACCCTAAATATTTTAATTTATTTTGAACTGCCTATCAGTCGCTCCATAGTCATAATTATAAATAGTTTATTTGCAAAGAAAGTGATACATTCAGACTGATTAATTATAAAAAACACCGTACAATCAGCCTTATGGTCAACCTTCAAAAATTTGTGGTCTAAATACTCTCCCAAACTATACACTTTATAATTAAATAATAATTATTAATCTTCTTTGTTAGATCGTCCTCATCTCTGCTTTGGTAGCCATCGCAGCCGCCAAACCAGCTCTACTCAGTGCCCCAATCGTAGCTGCCCCTGCGCCAGTGGTCACGGCTACCAGCTCGCAATACTACCACCGTATTAACAATGGACTTGCCGCGTATGTAGCTGCCCCAGCTGCCTATGTAGCACCAGCTGCCCCTGTCGTAGCAAGCTCACCTTACGTAGCAGCCCCATATGTGGCATCTCCCTATGTAGCATCCCCTTACGCATCTGCCCCCTATGTCGCCGCCCCCGCAGTATATGCCTATTAAATTGCCAACGACCAAAGATGGAACGATAAATAAACTTCTTCAATATTATTGGTTATTTTATTATTTTACGTATTATTTTGAGTCATTTCGGCTGAATACTATAAATAACGCTAAAATATTATAACAGATTTAGACTAATACTTACTTTAATTATACTCGAGTTGTTTAAAACATTGCCTAATAAAATGTCTTAAAATCTTTACTTTAGACTTGGCTAAGGATTTTTATAGTTTCATCTATGCTTTAATCAGGCTCCGAGAAGTATAAAATAACTAACATTCTTTTAAAACACTAAAATACAAAAAACTCTTTATACAAAAAATAGGAACAAAATTGTAGTAGTACCTGAAAAGTAGGCTAAAGTCAATAATCATTACTTGTTTAACATATGTTAACGCCTACGAATATAATAAAGCAAATAATTAAAGAGGTACTTTACTATGTATAGTAAAGGTTAAAAGCAATTCAGTTTATCATATAAAAATGATCATATATTGAGGTCGTAATCAGAAAGTAAAACCGAAGTAGTAAGTCTCATATATGTAATGATGTGATAATTTAAAAGATCTTCATTTATCTTTGGTTTACGAGAGTACAATTAAATAAAACTTTTGTAACGGAATCACTCTGACTCGTAGAGTAAATTTTAGAAGTATTAACCCCATTCACAAGTATAGATAGGCTTCTTCCAAAGTGTGATAAGATAATAAAAAGATTCGAAAAATCATTTACATCGTAAATATTGACAGCTACAAACTATAATTATCAAAGTAATATTGTTCATTCATTTATATAGTAAAGACTATGTAAATAATTAAATAAAAACATGGCGCCTGGTGAAATTGGTAATCCCGCCAGGCCTTTGCCAACACGAATGTGTGTTAAATTTATGCAGGCTTAAAGAAAAAAAATCAAGAATCATACAGATTCAAATATTAGTTTATACAAAATAATGTGTGAATACAATAAATTAAATAACATTTGCCCGGCGAAATTTAATTCTGTCCTATACACAACAGCGGTAGAATTGATTGCATTTACTTTGAACTCTGTTCCAGCTAAACATTTCTAGCAAATATTTCCGGTTGCAGATGAAAACATCACCTTTTTTCATGAAATCTTTAACTGCCTCATTGGAGTGCCAATCACGTTACGTTTGTATACGCCTTCATATAGTATATTTTGAAGCAGCCGATCCTAAATAAGCTATCGCGTTACTGATGTTTCATCGGACTCCCGTCCCGTCGTAGTATGAGAGTTATGGATTATAACACGCACTTTAGTATTTGAGCACAGACTTAACCTACCGTTGTCCTTCGTACATGTTAAGTTTTAATAGAGAAAGATATCCATAACCTCCATGTGAGTGTGTTATAGCGTTTAGAAAAAAACAACCAATAGACGAATTTATGATAAACTAAAGAAAATATCCATAAAGATCAGTAAACAAAAGTGACAAAACATTCCATACCACGTGAACAGTTTTGTTATCAAAACCTGTCACTTACATTGTTTTCACGTATTTGCTAAGTAAAATGTGTAAGGGAAACGCACTAGACCAGTTTCCATCACAAACGTCATTATATCACAAAAGATTTGTTTGTACTTAAAAAACCTTGCTTTAAACAGTATGTAAGTTGATTATTTAAGCATATTAACTTTTTTAATTCATTCTTGTTTTAAAACCAAAATAACAAAAAAGCTTTTCATTTATCGGTATAATTTCAGAATCTCATAGCACATATCGTCATATCTTATTCAGATGCAATCCCAAGTTTTAGACTCGTATTTGGGACGTCGTATAAGTTAGTCCTAATGTTATTTTGAAGTATGCAGTTAATTAATAAACAATGTGGTTACATGGAGGTACTTTCCCAGCGGGCGTTTAGTTATTATTATTCTTACGTCGTAGTTTCATACAATTTTTAGCCATCAAGGTTCATGTCCTTACCCATGGAACCATTAGGTATTCCGATACGCCGTCCACATTGCCACACCACAATGCAAAATTTGTTACACCTATATAAAAGACGGGGTTCTATTTCCTGACGACCGCATTTCGTACCTAAAGGCGGTCACGCGAGGGATCGCAATAATCATGATTTTAATAAAGGTAATACAATTTATTAAAAAAAAATACTATTAACGTTAAAGAACCTTATAATATTTAAAATATTTTTCAGATAACTGTACTTGCGGTTTTATGCGGTGTAACGTATGGATCAGGAATCCATGAGGCTCAAGCTGGAGCCGCTCCAATTGTGACAGCTGCAAGTTCTCAGTATTTCGAAAGGATTTTCAATCGTCTGGTAGCTGCTCCAGTCCTGGAGCAAGTTCCAGTAGCGCCAGTACTTCCAGCACCGCCTCAAATTATACCAGTGTCCGCACCCCCACCAACCATAGTGGAAGCAACAAGGAGCACAGTGTTACCAGCACCACCGACAAGCCCACCCCAAAATCAGCCCACTGATCCAAACGTAGCTATTGCCATTGCAACTGCAAATGCCGCTGCCGCTGCACCAGTTGCAACCATCCTTTTGCCTCCCTATCCATTTGGATTTCCCCCTGGATTCAACTTTATTCCACAACCAGTAGCCAACTTCCCTAATAATGATCCCAGTAAGGAGTCTACTACGCAGTTTGGCCAGAAAACGTTCAAAACAACAACTCCAAGAGAACAAGAAGCAACTACACCTGTGCCATCTAATATCGACAACAGCTTTGTTCAAGCGCTACCAACAAACGAGAATTCGTATGTGTTTAGAGAATATCTTGCACCCCAACCTCCTCCACAAATACCACAAGGATCATTTCAACAAGTACCAAGTCCTCAGCAATTCCCTCTACCAGATAAAAAACCACAAAAATTTAAGACAACAGTGGAAGTTGTTCCAGTACCTCTAACATATATTGCGCCACCACCGGAAGGCCTGCACCACCACCATCATCACCATCCGCATCACCATCATAGCTTGGAGTTGAAAGCGGTTCCACACGTTCATACGTTTATACCAAAGACGAAGATAATTATAATAAGGCCGAAGTTAGAAGCCTACAGAGTGTTAAGAGTTCCGGCACGCTCTGTTCTATACAAGGCAAAGTATAGGAATTCTCCAAAAAGAATAACCAAGAACCCACAGCCTTATAACCGGGAAATGGAACCAACTACTTTCAGACCCATTAATCGGCCCTTTACTAAACCACCAAGACTATAGGTAAACTAAGATAGCCATTAGTAGTAAAATTACAAATCACTTGTTAATTTTCACCGTTGTATAGTCCTAAGTGATAGTCATTATAAATAAACAATATTTATATTTTTTAAATAGCATTTTCTTTTAATGGTTTTCGGGAAGTATCCTTAAATAAAGATATAGAATAGATTCCTATATTGTATTTACAAGCTCATTTAGGTTAAGTTGACACTGCTGGTTAAATACATGCAAACCTATAATTATTTTATACATAAGGAAAGTGTTGTGTGTGTTGTTTTCAGTTTTATAAATCGCGTATACTTATGTAAGGATGTGACAGCGTTATATGATTTTCTCTTTGCATTCATAACTAATATATGATAAAGAGTTATCATTTATGAATACGTTACTGTGATATGCGACGCACATCTTGTATTGTATGTTTATTACCAAACATCAACGATTTCTAACTTTAACAAAAGTATACGTTTTTATTAACTTTCTCTGTAACTGGTACTTCATAATTGTATCTCAACTGTAATTAATTTTATACTATTACCGAAATAAATTAAAATGAACCAATTTTGGTCGATAAAAGTGGCTAGGCATTACTCACAGATGTAACTTTAACTAGCGAAAATGTGAAGTCAAAACATTAGGTCTTACTCATAAATGTAAATAAACAACGTTTAAAAGCCACTTAATTTGTGAAATTTAGAAAGCAAATCAAAATGTTGCATTTCGAGATACGATGCAATGACATTAGATACAGAGAGATGGCAATTTAAATTTACTGGATTTTAACTATATTCTACATACCTGTCTGACATGATAAAATAAGCAAATGCATAGTACTTATGAAAAGTTATTATACATAACATTGGTATTTCTGATTTTTTGCCGCGTAAAACTGTCAAACGCGTAGTTTCTTAGCCTTAGCCTTACCAAATTATCCAATTTTCTTCTTCAAAAATACTAATGAAATATTAGAAAATTTCAAGAGGATATATTGACGCTCATAGACTCTGGCGTGAGAAGTATGTATATATTTGTTTGTGCGTGAAAGTTATATTATTAGGAGCCTGACTTTGAAGTATCATATGACTGAAATGTTGATATTAAATCTTCGCTTTAATCTAGTTTAACTTAATAACGTAGCTGATAGCTCAAAGATATGCCTATCTTGTTTCTTAGTTATACCTAGTTAGTAACCTTCATTATCAAAGCCGTTTTAATAATATCTTTAGTGCCCTCATTCTCCTTCACCCTTATAACTATAATCTAGAACTACAAACTACGAGTATAATAGTATGGTTTGAGTTTTTATCGTTTTAGACCTGTAAGCCTTAACCTTAACAAACACGATGATTATATTAAATATAGAGTTTGTTGTTATCTTGGATTATAAACTTGAAATACATATTTATTTGCCATATTTAATCTGTGACGATGGAAAACGTATATAGATATTAGAAAACCTCAAAAGGTTTAAAAAGTAATTAGCAAGTCAAAATTAATAACTATTTATATGACTTTATAGAGCGAAGTTTGCTTAGATCTTTTGTAATATCAATGTATATATATTTATCCGACGTAAAAAACGCGTAGAAGGAAATATCTATGTGTAAACTTATATTTATAATATATTGATTGAAATATTTAACAAGTAATTCGCATCTCATAACATATCAGTCTATAACAGAAAATCAGAGAAATGTAATCTTGTTCAACTTCTTCAGGAGATAATATATTCATCTACTTTTGGCGTATGTTTAGGTTTTAATAACTCGAACGGACAAAGTTTGTAACTTAACTTTAATTTGCCTTGAATCCAGACTCATTAGACACACTTGCTATAATATACTACCTATTGTACACAAGTTCGTGAACATAATCAAGGTGCCATATTAATAAAAATATCTATTAGAATATTGTTCATCACGACTTACATACATATCCTGAATTTATAAAATTTGCCGCCATGGATAATGCGCCCAAATTTATTACATCACATGAAGTGTGATATATATTCGTAATACCTATACATCAAGCGTACGCCCTCAATGCGTGATCAGCGTCTAAGTAACTAGTGCAACCAGTGATGAAACTTACAAGGTGAATCTTACTTTATTTGTATAAAAGCGGGCTAATGTCACCGAACAGTACACTTGTAATAACATACAACAACCAAAATGATCGGAAAGGTACCTACTAATTAATTTATATTATTTGAACTTAGCAATGCGGAGAGCCGAGAGCTTATAGCTAAGACTGATTAAATAGGTTGTACAAATAAGTTTATTTCAAGTCATTAATTTTGTAATTTAATTCCAGATTGTCTTCCTCGCTGCCCTTGCCTTCGCCGCTGCTAAGCCAAGCGTGCCAGCTTTTGTAGCCGCCGCCCCTGCCCCGTTGGTAGCTGCACCAGCTCCACTAGTGGCTGCCGCCCCAGCTCCATTTGTCACTGCATCCAGCTCCCAGTACATTGCTAGGAATTACAACGGTGTCTATTCAGCACCGCTTATTGCAGCACCAGCGTACGCACCGGCTTACAGTCCAGCATACGCGTCGGCCTATGCTCCAGGCTTCGCACCAGCTGCAAGAATAATTTCTCCTTATTCGGCGCCCTTAACCTATGCAGCACCTGCTCCATATGTAGCCTTTAAATGAAGACTGGTATAATGATTTATTAAACGTTCCTTTTAGCTACATGAGCCTTTTATTACGTGAAACAGAAAGAAATTGTGGAGTAATATAAAAAGAATTTATGTTTGATACTTTTCAATTACCTGCATAAAAGTTAAATATAAATAGTGTTTTTAAATGTAAACATTGTTGTTAGGATACGTAAAAAAAAAGATTATATTTAAAAAACGCTAGCAACTAAATCATTGACACTTTTAAAGCATTGATTCGCTCTTTTCATATAGCTTAAATACAAAGGCGAATAAGCACATTACTCAAAATTAGACATTATAATATTTTAGAATAAACAGTTGCGAAATTATTTGCTGTCGTTGTAACTTATAGTCACGTTTAAAATGTCTCGATAACGTGCACCCACCTTAGCCGTCTGGGGCTGATCACATGACTCTTTTCTTATTTTACTATTGATTCGTAGTAAATTTCCATTCATTGTTAGTAGCATTGATATATTTAATATCAATATTATGTTATACTAAATTTAAGGCCGCGAACGTACCTTGAAAAAAAAGAACAAATTTATACCTGCCACTACTGTACTGATGCATAGTAAAGATAAAATATTGGAATTAAAATGTTTATAATCACGATTACAGTCTATAGTACAAACCAACAAACAATGACCTACATAAAACTATCAAGGAATATTTGAATTTTGTCGGCATAGTTTTTAATTTCATAGAAATTATGATTTATACGACATTCATATTGAATACTGGGTATACGTGTAGTAGTAAAGAAAGAGATTACACGATCGACTCTTATAATATAGTAATGAACGTCTTATATTAAAAACTCGAGTTTTAACTTTTCGTAATCAATAAACCTCAGGAAAAATTTTCTAACCTTGGAATGCTAAGAAGCTTTAGGAAAATGTATTCATAATGAACAATTAATTCAAAAATAAAGTCTTTTGTAATGGCGATAATAGGCTCCTAATAAAAATCACTGTTGCTAATTCTTTGATATAACAATTTCGTTTGAAGCTTCGATACAATTTTTCTCCGAAAAGATTATATCTCAGTTTTATAAATATTAGAAGAAAAATATAATTTTGGTTATTATTGATTTTTAATGTACGATTCAATATTATGAAACTAGCACAACCTACAATTCTACTTACGTTATGTAAACAACCCATCAATGGTCAAGTGCGTGACATATTCGGTGCTCATAATGTCCGCATCATCACTCATTGGGTATGCATAACTCCTGCCGATGAAAAGTGAAACCATTTGATACCGATATAGAAACAATGCTTGCAACAACTGTAACTATATAACGTCTCCTGTCACATACATTAATATACTTCCACATAACCACTTCACTGATCAAGTCGTAGACACCATGTCTCTCACAAAGATCGTAGGTATCAATAATTTGAAAGAATCTCAATATTAATCTAATAATCTGTATCTAATAAGTGCATTTTCTTGCAGATAATTTCTATGGCTGTCTTAATAGCTAGCTGTCAAGCTAGCGGCTTTGGACACTTGTCACCCCACGCACATGTAGCAGCCGTTAAGTCATTTCCAATAGTGCGATACGCTCCATTCTACAACTTTCCATCACCTATACGATCAATACACGCAATATCACCAGGATTTCCAGCGGTTGCTTCGTCATTAGCCGCTGCGCCAATATTACCACCGCCGTTGCCTGTTCAAGTGGCACCAGCACCGGTGTTACCGGCACCTCTCCCAGTACCCGCTCCTCTCCCTGTACCAGCGCCACTTCCATTCGCTGCCCCCTTACCTGCTCCAGTTTTTAGAGTAGCATCCGCACCAGTATTCGGGTCCGCATACCCAAGATTTGGCCCAGTGCCTGCTCCCTTATATCCGAGAGCCCTACCAGCATTACCGGTAGCCCCATTCTCACCTATTGTCAGACCTGCTTTAGCCCCTGCGCCGGTTGTAGCTCCAGCCCCTGCCGTTGCCATAGCGAAAGCCTACCCCTATGCGTTTGGCCCTCCAGTACTACAAGCCCCAATACTCAAACAATTTGCATGGAAGTAACTCTAGACTAGCTCATAGATATTAGATTAAGTTTTATTTTATATAGTGTAGCAGTTGTTAAAGCTGTTTTATAATGAGGCTGTTTTTGTACGAATCTGAATAAATTAAAATTTAAAAATATGTTTGTTTTAATTAAAGGGCATAAAATAACTAAATAAGAATAATTTAATTTAAGATTAATTTTTAAACCTTGGTTTAAATATAAGTGTTCGTGATTCCTGTTCCTTTAATTTTCTTTGAATAAAAAACTTAAAAAAAGGGAAACAAATAAATTTACATTTAGAATAAATATTGTATATCCTATACCCTGTAATATTATCATAGAAAAAAAATGAGTTTACTTTGCTTTGTTTTAAAAACTAAAATATTTTACACGTTTCTAGGTTACGTTTTAAAAATATATAACAACCATGTGGGTAACTAGCAAGTATTGTTGTGTTTTACCTGATAAATAACTTAAAAATATATAATTCATAATTACTTCCCATCACCATTTCAAAAAGTTTAAAGTATTTTTATGTTGTTTGATTTTATTTTCTTTTTTGTGTTTATACATATTCATATAGATATATTTTAGTTTTTAGTATTGGATGTTATAAATATTTGTAATATTGTAGATATTGTAAGCCATTCAAAGTCTCATGTAAATATATAAAAAACTTTATTATTGCTACAAGTCTTTAGTTCATGATATCTTCAAATCTACCGCACAAATGCTGGGGCTAATCCGTAGGCTGATCGCACGAGTGGAGCTGCACCATATGGGTAAGAAGAATAAGAAGCCAAGGGAGCTGGAAAAGAGTACGGAGAAACGTAGGGGGAGGAATAGAAGGAAGGAGCTGCAGCTGCTACATAGGGTGCAGCATATGGCACATTCACAGCTCTGCTTTCAATGTTAACTTGGGAAGCGTATGGTGGTACATTGTCAGGAACAGCATGAGCGTATCCAATGTGAGCTGGTGCCACTAGTGGTGCTGCTACAGGAGCAACTCCCACCACTCCACTGGCTTCGATGGTTGATGCGAAAGCCGCAGCGATAAGCACGATCTATTGACAAATAAAAATTAACAAATATTATGTTTCTGCTAATATTTAGGCCAAATTACCATAATGAAATTATGTTTCAATTGTAGATGGGCACAATATTATCGTTTTTATCGATTCTATATGTGGAAGTAACAAACAAACTCACTACAGCCTTCGTTAATTTTAACTTTTTAACTGTACTATATTAAATGTGTATCAGTAACTTACAGATTTGAAAGAAAGCATTTTGTTTGGAGATGTACCTTCCTTAGGACGTAAAGAATGTAACTGACTAACAATAATGGGTATAGCCTTTTATATGGTAGTAGTTTGCGATTCAAATTACGTACGAATAAAAAACATTTGTCGTATCGCGGAAGCTAATTGGGATTCTCGGAAGCGCGCTCGGAGAAATGGAGCATATTGGGAAACAATTGTGAAATTTATTTTCGATTCAATACTACTTTAAGTAATACAAACTTGAGTTTACTTTGATGTCCTCGAAACGAGCAATTAGTAGTTTGTATGAACGTTTGTAAGAGTCAATACTAAAGATTATCTTACATAGTTTACGTGATATAACTATTAATTTAGCTTTTGCTTTTGTTAGGAGCACACTAAAATATGCATGCACTGTTTGGTCCCCAATGTGAAGCAATAGAATACGTTAAAAAAAAGTTTTTAAGTTTTAAAGATTTCCGAAAGTATAGTAACTAGTATATAGATTCCTGCAGTACTTTGGTATTGAATCTTTAGAATGTAGACGTAAGCAATACGACGTGATGATGTTCTTACACGCTATTTGGAACGATTTAATTGACTGCCCTGACTTATTGTCGCTTTTACGATTTCATACCCCTTCTTCAGACAATACAACCCAATTATTTCAGTCATGTATCGTATACCTTCTGATTATAACACAAATTACCAGCAAATATACATATTTCATGTAACTAAAAAATGTTTTATTAATAACAGCTTTGTTAATAAAAGATACCAGAGATACTTACTTTATATTAAATATATATTATAATGATCAATCCATCTTAGAACTTAGAATTTAAAATTTATTATAAATATATATTTTGTTTTTGTTATATTTTTTTGTATGAATAGGTAAAAATTGTTAACTGTGCTTTATGTTTATGTTTGAATGTGTATTCCCTTTTAGGCTTTAGTGTTTAATGTAATTATTTGGATATTGTTTAGTGAGTAGCTGTAGGGATATTGATGAGCAAATAAATAACTAAACTGTTAACAAAATTTTGGGTTTGTTTTTGACTGTGCTGTAATACCAAGGGCAATTCAAGTTACAATAAATGGCTTAATATTACTATAGAGTATCCGGCGTGTCATGATGGATACTCCAAGAAAGCAATTTTGGAAATTACATAAGCAGCAGTGAAACGCGTCTTGACTTCAAATTAGCATGCACTACTCGTCTGTCAAAACTCAGTGTGCCAGCTAAGTGCCTCGGATTGCTTGCTGTAATACCAAATGTATTCCTTAACCGTGTTATTGCCCAATGAAATGGACACACAGTATATATTGTAAAGCCACCCCAAAAGACGACACAGTCCATCGGATTCTTTTACGTACACCACTTGTGAGCAGTCACTTCCCAAATCAAAATGATCGCCAAATTCTTTGTGAGTTTTATTATTAGTAGGCTAATATAACGTACGGTACCTCTAACTGTTTACCTTAACTATATTAACTTGAGTGAAAATTATAATTTGGATTTTTCTATTTACTATGGATTTAAATCAAACAAATCATAGTCCTGAACTGTTTTAGATTCGAATGATATTCCAGAAAACATGAGCAAAATGAATCTAAAATAACTGTGTTTAAAAAATATGAAAACAAGGAAATACCCAATACCTACCTTATTCTTTTCCAGGTTATCCTCGCCCTTGCCGCCGTCGCCTCCGCTGGAGTGTTACCATTAGCTGCTGCACCAGCTGCCTTGGTAGCACCCGCTGCAGCGTACGCCGTGGCCCCATACGCCAGCTCCTACTCCGCACATTCTGTTAACCATGCTGTTGCCGCACCTGTAATAGCAAATGCACCAGTTGTCGCACCATACGTTGCCGCTCCAGCACATGCATCATACGTCGCTGCTGCATCACCCTACGTCGCTGCTGCATCACCCTACGTTGCTGCCCCATCTCCATTAGTTGCTCCAGCCTCCCCATACCTGTCAGCTAGATACTTAGCCTCTCCTTACTACCTATAAATTTGGTGATATCATTGCCTAGTGACTTGCTCAAATATACGTATTAAATTCTGTACATAATATGTAATAAAGTTTACAAGATATATTTTAAAAGTATTTTATTTAGTTTTTTATAAGGCACAATAGTCGTTGGTAACATGATTCTTTAAACATAATAATTAAGGACCTGTTTGAAGGTATCTAGTACAGTGTTTCTTCTTTCTTCTTCTTCTTTGACAAATTCAATATACGCTGTCAAAAGATATATGTATTTGACTATTTTATTTTGAAAACACATTCTCGACTCATGAATTATTAATATAGGTAAAAGCATAAAAATTGCTTTTGTAATAATAAAACAATTTCAAATTAATAAACGTTATTCAGTACCACTGACGATAGAAAAAATGGAGTAATAGCGCCAGCAAGAATATTTAAAAAATCAAGCGTCTTCCTGTCAACTATTAAAAACTAAAGGTGTGTTTAGTCGATATACAGAAATTATATTACTAAATCAAACTAACTGAATTAGGTTTATTTAGTTAATTGAACGTTGTAAGCTATGTAAACTAAAAAATATTTAGAAATATCCTTTTTTCCCTTAATGTAACCATAAACCACGGGATCGGAAACATGTCAACAAATCTAGTAATATTTTTTCAAGGGCTCAGAGCATACCATAACAAAAAAATACACGCAGAAAATTGTCTACCACTAATTATTTAAGTCCTTTTTGAATGATGCTTAACAAGCACTTAATAAATACATATAAACATATAAAAGAAATATTTAGACCAAAAAATTGGGAGTCAAGTCATTGACCTACGGCATTATCAGACAATCATAAATCATTACCGAATTGACAAGAAACGTTGTTGTGGAAATAAAGGGATTATGGAGTAAATACAACATAAATCTTTACTCGCTTCACGTGTTTCCTTTGAGGAATTTCATTTCGATGTAACAAATGAAATGATTTGTAATATTCGTCACAATGAAAGTATTTGTATGTCAATGTCCTACGAAATATGTTCACTTGTAGCTAATTTTATTTATTTTTATATAGAAGCTAGGCTATATGTATACATTTTTAACATACTCTTAGCATCGAAATATATGATCTTACGCTTAATGAGAGGCATTTTTGGAGATTATTGACACCCCCATTTTACAAATGGACCCCCCTTCCCAAAACGCGTTACGTAATACTTGAACGCTCCCTTTTTCTATATTTTTCAATAAATGTTAAAGTTTTAATAAACAAAGGCCCAAGTCGTGGTCGAAGTCGTGTATGTTTAATTTATATTATAGACCTCAGTTAAAGTAATTCAATGTAACTCAAATCATATAAGCCACTAAATTTTAGTTCACGAGATAACAGCTGTAATCGGTATTTACTGTGTACTAAGATTAAAAAATATTGATACTTTATAAAGCTACGCATTAACTTAAAGGTGTGTTTATCCTTTATTGTCCTCACAATCCAGATTCCTGAAAAACAAATATTTTACTAAAATAATTAGACATATGATACCTACGATGCCTTCTCCAAAAAAGGACGATATTAATAAAGGAAAATTTCTAGCTTTGCTTGCCCTTTGAAGTCTTCATTAGTAATTAACTAACTTAACATAGAGTTTAAGTGAACACCCTTTATTAAATAAATATGCTTCTAATAATTATTTTGTATAATTGCTTTTAGTTTGAAGTTATAAGCATATTAGGTTCTAATTTTGGTAATTCTAAATATTAGGGATATTATAACGAGACAATTGAAACTGACAGTTGAAAAATGGGACTATTGGTGTCGCTGTATTGTGATTAGTCTCAAGACGCTGTTGACCTGTTATACAGTCGAGCGGTGTGACCCGTTTTTTATAATTAAGTTTGAATCTGTTAAAAGACCGAGACCGCTGTTTTTGAGTTTCATATATGAAAGAATACAATTTTAATAATTATTTTCAAAGTTTTAACACAGTTAATTACTTTAAAAAGATGTTACTCATCAATCTATGATTTCTTGCGACAATATATAGGTAGTATCAATAAATGATCAAAACCATTCATTCCAATTAACAGCCTTAAATTGGTTTGTAGTATTATATTGTATGTGGAATTAAAATAAGTAAGTTATACTTATAAGCAAGGGTAAGTATGGATAGAAAAATAAAATACTAAAATAAAATTCTGCTTATTCTTAACAAAAAGCAAAGTAGCTAAGTAGCTAACTTCTGTAGCGACACCTGGGCAATTCCTTTGTAGTTACCGATCCCGATCTCAATAATGAGGTTTTGTGCCGTGAGTTTTCAAGTTTACGGATATTAAAAGAACTTTCTATCGTACTTTCATAAACAAAAAGGATCTGGATCGTTATGGCAGTGCCTATTGGAGGTTACAGAGTAAGGACTCTACCATCGGCAGTTTACATTATGACGTCGTACCTTTATTCGCGCTTTCAAAGTACTTCCGACCACCGAGCATATATACAATATCTATAAATCAGCCCTTGGAGCCTTTAGGCTGACCACTCAGCGGGAGGAAGAATATATTATTTCTTCCTTCCTCTATAGGCTACACCACATTATTTTAATTTTAACATATTACAAGTTAGTAGAGCAATGGCAAGGTTATTTAAGCAAGTACTGATATTAATCTAAATAATGATTCATATTCAATTTGGTTACTTTCGAGCAGTGCTAGTCAAGCTAAGCTCGCTAATCTGAGTTTGTGCGCTTATATACCAACTGTGCACAAATGCATTTTTGTATCTGGTCTTCTCAAACTTGAACAATTATATATTTAAAATGCAATATACGGAGTAACCTAAGATATATTTATTTTTTTATAAATATAAGGTTGTAATAAATAACTCTAACATTAATTTTCATGACAATGGTGATTTAATAATGTATATTTACAATATTCTTAACCTACAGAGTAAAAATTATTGAAATAGGATAAATAGAGAACTAAAATAAATTTAAAAAGTATGGTCTCTGCGACCTTTATAAATATTCGCTGATATTGTTGATTTTTTTAAAACACTACAATACATAACATCTGAAGTAGGCTAAAATAAAAATATTCCCGAAATAGACCAATTTATTATGAACAAATTCTTAAAAGGTCGGCGACGCAGTTGCCCATTTTTACACTGTTTTGCCAAAGGATAAATGTCTACTTCGTCTTACAATTTCACAAAAAGAGTTGAATAAACTCTTGTTAAAAAACAAATAAAAAATATTCAAGCGTAAATAATTGCAACATCCTAGTGCCAATTGTTAAAATATTGGTTTTCGATTGGCCGATTGTATCAGAAAAAACCATTGCATCTTGTTTGTTGGGGACTATGTACTGATAACTTAATTTTATGTACCGATACCAATTAATAAATAACAATTACATGGCAACATTCTTGAGCTTTCAACGTTGAGAAAAATGAAGGCTAGTTTCTGATGTAATAAGTACCAAACATTACTAATAAGAAAATACAGTAAATATACTTGGCAACCCACGTTTTAAAATGCGATTTATCGTTTTGAAAGGTAAAGCAACTTATGAAGAATGTTCACCACACCTGTTATTATTTTTTGCATTAGGACTAAATATAGGCAATTGGCATATATATTATAATTTTAACACATAAAATAAATTCCGTCGCAAGATCATATGTATTCTTTTACCAAATTATAACACCTCTATACTGATTGCTCGGAATGTTCTTAATTTGAATAATTTAAAAAATTTAGAAATTTTAACTAAAAATTATACTTTTGATTTTTATCATTATTTCATGGTTTATATTCTTATATACAAACTGAAATGTGTAATATTTAGATTTTTGCACTACAGTAGAACCTCTATAAGTCGAACATCAAGGGAGACGCCAAAAAATTCGAGTTATAGAGTTTTCAACTTATGGAGGATTTCGACTTAGGCGGATTTTGATTCGACATAAAGAGTTTGAGGTTTATTCTTATAAATTTTGCAAAGCAAGCAAACACGTGTTTCCATGAGTCATAAATTTATTATTGTATACTCCTAAAATGTTTTCTAAGAAACAATAGTGTACTCACATTGTCGGCAAGTTCTTAAAGTCGGTAACTTATTTTTGTTCGAACAATAGAGATAATAAATTCCAAATGATCAAGTTGTAAAGGTTGTAAAATAAAACGTTCCTATGTTCGAGATACAGAGGTCAAATTTAATTTTTCGAGTTATAGAGTGAAAATATGTACCAAAATGGCTTGAAGGGACTCGGTGATTATTTCGATTAACAGAGGGTCAAGATTTCAAGTAATGGAGGTTTTGGTGTTTTAAGGGAAGGGAACAAAACATTTTTTCGAGATTTGGAGGTTATTGACTTATCGAGGTTCGACTTAACGAGGTTCTACTGTATTACTAAGTTTTTCAAAATTTAATTATTATATTTTTGTGCTAACTCTACTATAGTCTAGCCTTAAGTTATCTATGACCTAGGCCCAGTATCAGGTAGGGCTACTCATTTAGAACCAAGCATGTGGCTAAGCACTATAAAAGCACTACATTCGCTGTCCAGAGCACATTTGGTCTAACATCTCCTATAACAACTTCAAGACAACCCCATCCCTTCAAAATGTACAAACTGGTAAGAATTTTTTAAATTAAAAATAAATAGCCTGTTCGATATTTAAACTAGTTCGCCAATTAAGCAACACGGTTATAGCTTTTTGGCACTAGATTTTTGAAGTGAAACTTCTTTATCGGGGTTGGAACAAAGTTAGTGTAACATTTTTTCGTTACGCGTCACATTTTTCCGTTACGCGCCATCTATTGAAGTGAAACTTCTTTATCGACGTATGGGAGAAATTTTGTAGCAGGTTACGCGCCATGTTGCTTTTTGAAGTCAAACTTCTTTATCGGCGTTGGAAAAAAAATTACACACATTTGTCACATTTTTCGGTTACGCGCCATCTTTTTCTTGTCCCTACCACGGTTGATCCGAAGAGATTCGAAGCCATTAGTAACAAAAATATATAATAACGATAACAATGATAGTAATACTAATAATTCTATTACAATTAATGAAATTCTGTAATAATCTTAGTACTACATAGTAGTACAGTAATAAGTTAAAATGAAATAATTGTATTTGTATTCATGTCTATGATAATAAAAGCCTTTTGTTAAACTTTATTTAATTTAACTTTATTTAACCAATTTCTGTAAAGTTGCATATAGTAGATCATTTTTCGAAAAATAAGGTCATAAAGAAGTTTCACTTCTTACGTGTGTACACCTAATACACGCACACATTAATAATTTTGATTTTTTAAGTATAACTTTGCAAACAAGTAACTTTTAAACTTTTCAAGTTCCTTATCATGCTTTAAATAATTAATATACCTAAGAATAGTACACCTAAGAAACGTTTATTAATTACGTATAATACGCTGGAATTTCGAATAAGGATAACATCAATCACTCTTCGCCTCAAACGTGAAAGTGATATCGTTGTATATTTTTGCACGCATTAAGCTTTTTTATTGAACTTGACATTCTGACGCGGCAACGACCTGACGAGGTCAACCTCTGTAGCTAGCCGGTAGAGATTTTTAATGCCTTCTCGAGTAGTTACTTAAATAGATAATTCGATTTAAATGCCAACGATAATAAAAATGTAACTCGTATCCTTTCTATATGTTATTTTATGTAAAGTCAGAAGTTGGCAAGATTGTAAATATGTTTGATTTGATTTGATTTTTTTATTCTAATATAGTTTTACCAATATTTTAAAGTGGTAATATATTCCGCGGGGCATAATCTATATATATAAAAATTAATTGCTGTTCGTTTGTCTCGCTAAAACTCGAGAGTGGCTGGACCGATTTGGCTAATTATGGTCTGTAAATATTTGTGGAAGTTCATTCCTAAGGAAGGTTTAAACGGTGCGAACCAAAAATAGGTCCGATCTCTTTGTTCTTATTTAAACATTTCGAATCGAAAGTAGCGCCACAAATATATGTAGGTGACACGAAGTTTACCGGGTCATCTAGTTCTGTAAATAGTTCTATGACTTGATCTTATTTTAAACCCATTACTATATTTCTAGTGCACAGTATTGTCTTTCATAGATGCTGAGTTGGTTTAACTTTAACAGGCTTAGACGTTTTTGCCTATAAGTTTTACCTCCTAGAAGGAATCTCGTATACCAGCGACAAATTCATTAGATAACTCTTCGAAGCGCATACGAATTGTATTAACTATGTTGACTAACATAATCAGTGTCGAAGCTAAGTGTGCATAATTGAATTTGCTTTAGCGCCTAAGTTACATGGTTGTCATCCTACTTGAGCAATTGCCAATAACGTGTCGCACATAGTTAAATTGACTCTTATTGTTAACCGAAGTGAAATAAAGCGTGAACAACACTTATCACGCTCGTGAAGTAACAAGCCTTGTTACTCTATTTAGTCCTTTTCTTAGCGTGGCGAGCCTACCAAACTAATTCAGCCTTGCGATTCTGTAACTCACTTTTCGAACTCTCACAGCGGTTTTCGCAGCGGCGGTCGCGCTCAAATCAGTCGTGAAGCAGTCATTTTATGATTTGGCATTCTGATAAGTGAGTTTGAAAAGTGAGTTACAGAATCGCAAGGCAGGTCTCTTAAGAAACTAACCAATTCATAACACCGTTGCGACTCCTCTGACGTATATTAGGTATTTAATATCAGATAAGCCTTCTGCCTAACACCTCATTACCTTCGAGATAATAAGAATGTGTAGACTACACAACAAAACAATAATTCATGTGGTTTTTATTAATAGAGAAAGTCATTTAAGATAAATGTTTGAGTAATATATAGTAATATATATAGTTCTTCATAGGTTAAAACACAATGCTTACTGCTGTACACGATCTTTTAACTACAATTAAACTATTATTATTTTTACAGATCGTATTCACTGCTTTCTTGGCTGTAGCCGCCGCAGCCCCTGGTTTATACGGTGCTCCTCTCGCTTCCCCATGGGGCCATGGTATCGGTGTAGCCCCCGTGGTCAGCGCCCCGATAGTGAGGACTGCTGTTCCTGTTGCCACCTCATACGCCAACACTGTTAGAGTTAGTAGAAGCATAGTAGAAGTCTTAGGCATTCGCTGATATTGCTGTTTTTCTTTTCATTAAAAAGATAGGTTGTACTAAGTTATAATAAAATTGTATACTTCAGGTGGAATTATTTACATGAAGTTAAAACTTTCCACCATAAATGGGTTGCTTTTTTTATAGTCGTAGCCTCATCTTCGATATACCAGTATATATTTTTAGAGTGTGTTAACTATTCAGTGACAGTGTCTGCCTCATTAGACAAAAATGTTTCGTAAATTTCCATGTATCTATTATATGAGTCAATAATTAAAAATTGCTTACACCAGATCGCCGGCCCAGCTCTCGCAGTAGCCCACGCTCCAGTCGTAGCCGCCCATGGTCCAGTTTTAGCCGCACCTTACGCCCACGGATGGTAAGCCCCGAAACCTTGCCCCACTGCGACCAGAACACCAGGTCTTCGTCAAGCACCGCAACAGTCAAAATTAATTAAGAATTATTGTTAACATCTTAAATGATTCAATTAAATGGTTTATAATGCATTTTACGAGTTTCATTACTCCTAGCCCGGCAAATCAATTTACATAAATAAGCGAAATCAAGGTAAGGTAAGAAATAAGTATAATTTAGTTTAGGATTTCTATTCATCTTTATTGATTTTTATAGTGACCCTAGAGTCCCTAGAGACTCTAGAGATTTATATTACGTTTACTCATACCGGCTTTCCTTATGGAAGGAAAAGATTTAAGGAGTGAAATTAAAGGTATAATAAATTGCGACTACATATTTTTATATTGATTGCTGTTGAAAATATCAAAATATAGAAATGGTACTAGTAACGCCATCTAATGACAGTTATATAAAAATGTATTACTGTGGTCTATTGTATCTATTGTATCTGTGATGTGTTTGATTAAATTTGTCGTTCGTCGCTCTTTGTCACTGCAAGAGATTGCGTTTCATTTTAGGTTATGTGCCCAGCGCACCTCTAAACTTTTGTTAAATGTAGTAATTTTGTGTCGAGAAGTAAGTTTCGGACTTGTTGAAGTTATAATTGTATCGATCGTGTTATCCAGTAAGTTAACTAACGAGGATGGCATCGAATTACATAGTCAACGTGCCCAAACTGAAAGGCAGAGAAAATTACACAGAATGGGTTTTCGCTGCAGAGAATTTTCTAGTCCTGGAGGATATGGTGCATTGCATCAGACCAATACCTGGGAAGAAGATAGAAGCTGCAGAAGATGCGAAAACAAAGGCAAAGCTTATCATGACTATAGACAGCGTCTTGTACGTGCATATCAAGGAAGTCAAAACATCGTCAGAACTTTGGAACAAGCTTAAGTCATTATTTGATGATTCCGGATTTTCGCGAAGAATATCTCTTTTGCGAAATCTTATTTCAATACGGTTGGAAAACTGTGCTTCCATGCAGGCGTACGTCACGCAGATCGTCGAGACAGGTCAAAAGTTGAGCGGGACAGGTTTTAAAATAAGTGACGAGTGGATCGGCTGTCTTTTACTAGCTGGATTGTCGGAGAAATTCATGCCGATGATCATGGCCATTGAGCATTCAGGTATCCAAATTACAACGGACGCCATTAGAACCAAGCTGATGGATATGGAAACGGAAGTTCGGGGTTCTCAATCTAGTGAAATTGGTGGTGCATTTGCAAGTGGCGCACAGAAGTGGCAACCTAAGAAAAATAAAAATGTGTCAGCCGGTGCGCAAAGTCAAGCTAAGTCAAATGTCAAAGTCAGTGGTGGTGCAAAAAGTCATGTCAAATGTTACCGGTGTAAACAAACGGGTCATTACAAGAATCAATGCCCAAATAATGATAATTCAAGTAATCATTCGAAAGAATTGCAACGTAAACAGAGTAATGCATTCAGTGCAGTGTTTATGAGTGGCCAATTCAACAAGTACGACTGGTACATCGACTCTGGCGCGAGTATGCACTTGACGGCCAATGAAAAGTGGATAAAGGATGCAACATACCACGATATGCGGGAGATATGTGTTGCAAATAACGAGAAACTTCAAGTATTATGTTCCGGCGACGTAAATATTGTGACGAAAACTGATCAATGTGAATATGAGATACCAGTGAAAGATGT
This sequence comes from Pieris napi, assembly GCF_905475465.1. NCBI lineage: Eukaryota > Metazoa > Arthropoda > Insecta > Lepidoptera > Pieridae > Pieris > Pieris napi. The sequence goes on along the minus strand of NC_062237.1, from coordinate 5,548,030 downwards.
TATGTGTGCTCCAGGATTGACAACAAATTTATTGTCAGTAAGCCAATTGATCGAGACTGGTAACAGACTTCAATTTACGTCAGAAGGCTGTAACGTGTTTAACAGAAATAATGAAATGGTGGCTATGGCTGTGCTCAGTAACGGAGTGTACAAGGTGAGACTTGCTGACAGTGAAGTGACAAGTTTAGCAGTGTCAGGAGATGTCTGGCACAGAAGACTAGGCCATGTCAATAGCACTTATTTAAATAAAATGTCAATTGCTGTGGAAGGAATGGATCTCCAAGAAAAAGTTGACATAAATAAGTCATCTTGTCCTGTATGCTGTGAGGGCAAACAGTGTCGTCTGCCATTCCCAAGTGGTTCTAGATGCAATGAGTTGCTAGGTTTGGTACACACTGACATTTGTGGACCAATGGAGCATGAATCGTTGGGAGGCTCGAGGTATTTTATCTTGTTCATTGACGACTTCAGCAGAATGATAGCAGTGTACTTCTTAAAGCATAAAAGTGAAGCGCTCAGATGTTTTGCAGAATATAAAGCCAAAGTGGAGAAGCAAACGAGCAAGAAAATTAAAATCTTGAGAAGTGATAATGGGTGTGAGTACTGCAATAAAGAATTTGACTCATTTCTCAAGAATGAAGGTATTATACACCAAAGAAGTAATCCGTACACACCCGAGCAGAATGGTGTATCGGAACGGAATAATCGTACTGTGGTTGAAAAAGCAAGATGCTTATTGTTTGATGCGAAGTTAGGGAAAGAGTTCTGGGCAGAGGCGACACATACTGCTGTGTACCTACAGAATAGAACAGTACTTCCATCATTGAATGATAAGACTCCATATGAAGTCTGGTTTGGTCATAAACCAAATGTGAGCCATCTCAGGATCTTCGGTAGCAGTGTGATGGTACATGTGGCAAAGGCAAGACGTCAGAAATGGGACAAGAAAGCTGAAAAACACATTCTTGTCGGATATCCAGATGGTATCAAAGGATACAGGATATATAATCCAAGGACAAAGTGTATCACAACTAGCCGAGAGGTCATTGTCATGGAAAAGGATAAACATCCAGATATCACTATCCCAATTATTGAGAGTGAGAGAAAGGAAAACTCATGTTCAGTGGGAGACATAGAGGATAAGGAGGCATCAACCTTAGAAAATGTCACCAGTGCGGATGAAACCACAACAACTGATGAAACACTAGGTTTATCGGATGAAGACTATATACCAAGTGATTACGAAGATGCTTCTGATTTGCTGGCACGTCCCAAGTCTACCAGGATAAAGAAAAAGCCAGAAAGGTACAAAGTGACTAATATGTGTGTCTCTGAGGAGTTTGATGATGCCAATGGTTTGTCAATAGAAGAGGCTTTACAAGGAGAAGAAAAGGATCAGTGGTTGTCAGCGGTAAAAGAAGAACTTCAGTGTTTTAAGGACAACGATGCTTGGGAGTTGGTAAATAGGCCTATGAATGGTGAAACTATAGTGAAGTGCAAGTGGGTTCTTAAAAAGAAGTGTGATTCAGAAAATAATGTGCGTTATAGAGCTAGGCTTGTAGCTAAGGGGTGTTCTCAAAAGTACGGTGTGGACTACAGTGAAACTTTTTCCCCTGTTGTGCGGCATACAACACTTAGATTACTTTTTGCATTGTCAGTACAGTTGAATCTAGAAGTTACTCACCTTGATGTAAAAACCGCTTTCTTAAATGGGGACCTGGCTGAGACAATATATATGCAGAAACCGGCTGGTTATGCCTGTTCAGATAATAGTAAGGTGCTTAAATTAAAAAAGGCTATATATGGTCTCAAGCAGGCATCCCGGGCTTGGCATAAGAAGGTAGATTCTTGTATGTTAGTTGATGGTTATATAAAGTCAAAAATTGAGCCATGTTTGTATATTAAAATTGTTGGTAATAGAAAAACTATTGTAGCTCTGTATGTTGATGACATGTTTGTTTTTTCTAACAATAGAGCTGAAAATAAACACCTTAAAACCATGTTAAGTAAAAATTTCCAGTTGAAAGACTTAGGTATTATTAAGGAATGTTTAGGAATGTCTGTAAGTTTTAATAAGGAGAAAGGCACTGTTACATTAAATCAGAAGAAATATATAGTTACATTATTGTCTAAATTTTGTATGACTGATTGTAAGCCAGTAAATACTCCTATGGAGGTCAATTTAAAATGTAAAAAGGAGACTACTGGTAGTAGCCAAAATCCTTATCAGCAGCTTGTAGGGAGCTTAATGTATTTAGTTGTTCTTACAAGACCCGACATAGCATATGCGGTGTCTTATTTAAGCCAATTTAATAATTGTAATACTGAAGAACATTGGCAGTATGCAAAGAGAGTGTTAAGATATTTAAAGAAAACAAAAGATTTAGGCTTAAAATATTGTAAAGGCAACAATAATAACATTGTTGGTTATGTAGATGCAGACTGGAGTAATGATATCAATGATAGGAAATCATATTCTGGGTATTGTTTTGTTTTGTCAGGATCAGTAATATCTTGGAGCTGTAGTAAACAAAAATGTATTGCTTTATCTAGCACAGAGGCTGAGTATGTATCAATCTCAGAAGCATGTAAAGAGGCAGTTTACTTAAGGAATTTACAGAATGAAATTACACAAAAATTGTATACTATTACTGTATTCAATGATAGTATGAGTGCTCAGAAATTGTTATCTAATCCAGTTTTTCATAATAAAACGAAGCATATAGATGTCAGATATCATTATTGTAGAGAAATGATAACTGAAAACATTGTTGGTGTTGAATATATGTGTACATCAGATATGCCAGCAGATTTGCTCACAAAGAGCTTAGGCCCTATTAAACATTACAAACATTTAAATACTCTAGGTATTGTTGAAATATGAATTACTTTTGTTTTGTTTGTAATTTTCTATATTTTGAGTGGGAGTGTTGAAAATATCAAAATATAGAAATGGTACTAGTAACGCCATCTAATGACAGTTATATAAAAATGTATTACTGTGGTCTATTGTATCTATTGTATCTGTGATGTGTTTGATTAAATTTGTCGTTCGTCGCTCTTTGTCACTGCAAGAGATTGCGTTTCATTTTAATTGCCATGAATTAATATTATATATATGAATAATAATATTTATAAAAAAGGCATAAACATTATAATTTGTTTTAGTTTAAATTCAGTTCAAGATATTTTAAATAATATTTCAGGTAGCAATTTGAATCAATATTTTGTTTCTTAATCATATTAATCTTTGTCTTCCAACCAAAAAAAATTTCGCTGAAAATTGAGCCGATGTTTTAATATTATACACCGAGATGTGCTACCAACCAACACTGATAATAATTAAACCATTCATCATTATAGGTTAAAGTTAATAAAGTACTTGTTGTGTCGGAAGGGTCGATAATATAAATTCCTCTTTTAAAGGTTGATAGATGGCGGCGGGTTCTTAATGTCGAGAAATAAATGCATAATTAACGCTTATTGATACAGGTGCATTTTCTTGTATTGTCATGAGTGAATAATGATTGTGTATAAATTGAGGTTGAATCCTTTTATGGTAGAATATATTCCGCATACCGTATATAGGGTATATACTTGTTACAAATACATCAGCAGTTGTTACTTATTATACCGCTCAATACACTTAAATGTTAACGATATCAATACTTTTATAATAATTTGTTCTTACTAGTTTAGTTACTTAACGAATAAATAAATGCAACAATTTCTATGCGCAGTGCTGGCCTGAGGGCTTTAGCGTGCGACCCTCATTCCTGAGGTTGTAGGTTCGATCCCCGGCTGTGCACCAATTTTTTTTTTCCATGTACGCATATATAATAACATTCGCTCGAACAGTGATGGAAAACATCGTGAGGAAACCCGCTTGACCAAAAAAACAGCGCGTGTTAGGCGCAGGAGCCTGATCACCTACTTACCAATTAGATTGACAAATGATCATGAAACCGATTCAGAAATCTGAGTCTTAGCCTTAGCCTTAGCTTATTTTTTGAAATTACAAGGCCGTAAAAAATGTTCAAAATTCTCGTTTAAAATAACAATATTTACGATTTTCATTTGAAAAGAAATTGTATTTTCTTAATTAATATTAACTAGAAAGTTTAAGAGAATCCATGAATTGGTTATTCATAAAATCACAACAAAATCCTTATCAGTATACTACTTAATATACAGATAATTGAATAGGTATTTCCTAGTGGCCACTGTCCTATCATACGGAATGAAAGCCTTCAAGGTCGACGTAAAACCTTAACATTTTGTTTTATCACCGCTACAAAAATAATCCAGAGCATTATCGACTGATCTTATTTTAAAGGACATGAATTATATCATTATTAAATATATTAATTTATCAATACACTAAATGTCAGACGTAAGAACGCAAATTATTTCGTCATTATAAAGACTTTCAGACATTATATTTATATATACATTTTATATATATAAATGACTACTACATTTTAATGCATTGTCCTATTAGTATTAGGTACTCAAATGTTATAATTATAATTATATATAGTTATAATTCCAAACTTCAATCGAATAACAAAGAATGATAGGTTCTGTAAAGTAGGATGCCGTCAATGTGAGTATATAATAAGATACATAATGTAACTATTCATCTTCTAATGTCCAATACTAAAAGGTTTTGACTAACTAATGGATGGTTCGTAAGAGAATAGGTGACTATCAATATTTAATTAATTTTTACTACATATTTACATTACTTGTAGTATATGGGCCACCTAACAATGTATAAAAATACTTCTTCAGTTACTTGCTTATATTCCTACTATTATAAATTCGTAACTACAAAAAACGCAAACTGACTATTAAAGATTTATTATAGCCAAGCCGGTATCAAAACATAACAGGCTATATTAAGTCCGGAAACTAGTTTACCCGCCCCTCACTTGCATGCAAAGAATTGCTTTCATATGATGAGTAACCGACGTGTTGAACTTGACTTTTAATACATTTGGAACTTGATCTAGACCACTGTATAAATACGTCCGACAAGTGGAAGAAAGCATCAGTTTATCTTTGTACCTCAATCTTGAACCTACACAGACCACGATGAACTCGCTGGTGGTGTTGCTTTCCGTGATGGCGCTCTCAGCCGCCTCTCCCTCTGGGCTGGTCTACGGACCGGGAGTGCTCAGCTACTCTGCTCCAACATTGGCTGTTGGCCCATCAGCTGTTTCCCATCAATCCCGTGTGGACATCAAGTCGACTCCAGCTATTGTATCCGAGACAATCACCCCTGTAGCTCGCGCTGCCATTGCTGAACAAGCTGCTGTTGTAGCCGCCCCTGCTGCGTACGCTGGCCCAGTAGCCTACTCTGCTCCCCTGGCTCAATTAGCTTACTCTGCTCCCGCTGCTCAAGTAGCATACTCTGCTCCCGTTGCTCAAGTAGCATACTCTGCTCCCGTTGCTTCAGTAGCATACTCTGCTCCCGCTACTCCAGTAGCATACTCTGCTCCCGCCGCCATTGCTGCCCCCGTCGCCATCGCCCCAGCTGCCGTATCAAGCCAGTCGAGAGTAGACATTAAGACTTCACCAGCCGTTATAAACACTGTAGCCTCCGCTCCATGGTTGAACAGCGTTGCCGCTGCCCCTATTGCATACAGCGCTCCATTCGGGTCCGTATACGGACCTTCTGCTATAGCCGCTGTGGCGCCATCAGTCTTCAGATCTGCTGAAATTGCATCAGTAGCTGTTGCTCCAGCCGTTGCTGCGCCTGTTGATGCCGCCGCTCTTCCAGTTGCCCCCGAAGAAACACCTGAGGTAGCCGCTGCCCGCGCTGCTCACTTAGAAGCTAAAGCTCAGGCTGAGGCCGAGGCTCACTCCATCCACAAACGTTCAGCCCAGTTTATCGCTGCTCCAGTTGTCTCTTCCTACGCTACTCCCATTGTCTCGTCATACGCCGCTTCTCCCGTCGTCTACTCTGCCACTGTGCCGCGTTACTCCACTTACGGCGTACCAGCGCCATACTACGCAAGAGTGCTGTGAACACCATCACAAAAGTGAGAAGTATTAACATTAGAAATTCAAAAAAAACAATTATTTTCAGTTTTTACTTTTCGGTTCAAATGAGATCAAGTAGTACAATAAAAATATAAATAAACAGTAACAATTACAAATTATTTTAATTTCTTTCCGTAACATTAAGACATCACATATAACACAAATATAGCATAGCAATAAGCAGTAAGCATAGAAATGTAATACCTTATTTATTTTCATATGCTAAGCATGAGACAGTTACCTATTTTATCACATTTTAAATAGGGAAGTGCACTAAATACTGAATATACGTCACAATAATCATAAAAGGTATGTGATAATATCTGCACGCAAAAGCATTTTTACCGGTGACGTAAACAAACTCGTATTAGGTATCAGATTGCATTAAGATTACGTGTGGACAGATATGGTCTTTTGTTAAGAAATCGAAACATTGAAGCTATGTCGTGGTTCGCAGTCTACACGAGCTTGATAACACGTGCGACCCGCTTAAAATCTATTAAGTAAAGTGATAAATATTGTATGTATATTAGATACTAGAGTAATTGAATAATACAACGTCCGTAAGAATATTATAATACAGATTTAGCTTTCCGAATGTCGATGCTAAATTTATTAAGGGAGTAGATAAGTTGTATGTAATAACATAAAAAACAACAGCAATTAGTCGCTGTAGTTATTGCAACATTAAATAGGTAATGAAAATAAAAAATACAAATACAAATAACAATAAAACGCGTGCACACTTAAATAGAAGGTTGGCGCCAATCCTCAGCTAATATACTTTTCATTTTTACCCTAATTCCTACTTTTAATTATAAATACCATAGATAATGATTAAATCACAATATTATACAGTATTTATAAAACTTTTCGATCATACTTAATGCCTCGTGTGTACCATTCCCGCCAAAATATGTAAGTTACATACAAACACCGACAATAAACTATAGAGCAACCATAGAGCTTCGAATATCCATAGACAATGTAAGCATTTTAACGCAACAACTATCAAAATATATAGTTTACATGCCTACATATAGCTGCAAATTTAATTTATATAAAAATAAAATATTTTAGATTATGTACCAATGACATTAAGAGCGCGCTATAAGCCAGCAAAATTTATGATTTTACCTGTGCGTCTCCCTCCGCCCGCTTTAGTGACAAACGCGGTCACCGCGGCGAAACGGTCGCGCATATACATATAGTATAAACTCGAGGGCATAAGTATATGCAATACAATTAGATAAAATATTAGTATGTGGTTTACTTAAGTGCCAGAGTGCCGAGTGCCAGATTAACCACGTGGAATGATTAGCCCCATAGCAAAGGGAATACCGCGAATGTAAGCCTACCTAGGCCTTAGTTTATTTTTTTGTAATTGTGCTTTTTAGTTTATTTGTAAGAGTAATCTCTATAACTACTTAACAGATTCTAAAAATTGTTTCGATAATTATGACACTGTCTGTCTGTCTGTTATTTTATATAAGCTAGCAAAAATTATAAGAACGAGTTTTTTCGTCTATTATTTTTAAGTTTTCTCTATTTAGCGACAAATAAAATTATATTGTTATCACGTAAAATAAATCATATAGCTCTCGGCCAAACTGATGTGCGGTAATGCAATAAATTTTTTCTTTATAACACTCGCCATGATTGAATAAAAACGAAATTATACAAAAGTTAGAGGTGAGTTTTTTATTTTTGTATCGGGGAATTTATATTATATTGTATTTTTAATTACAGTCAACTATTGAAATTATAGTGAAGGATCAATACACATTTATTGTTTATAAATCAAACATCACATACCTAAATCAAATCAAATCTACGATGAGTAATTTTGGTTATAGCCCACTCTTTAACATAATATATTAAAACCTCGCAAACAATTTTGATTTATACCTGAATTCAGATTTAAACAATACGAGTAGGTAATATGCTAAATGCCATTCATTTTAGTTATAACGTTACGTGTCACCAACACATAAATATGTTCTTATTAAACTGATAATAAATGTTATTACTCCTACCTGTCAATTACCATAATATGCAGATTCATATAGATAATGAATATTGATGAATTATATCAACTAAGTACAATGCTTCCGCATAGAATAGTTATTAATTGTCTCGATTTCGGCAACAAAAAACTTTAGACGTGTTATTTGATGAAGGTGATTTAGTGGTATTTTTATAGGTGATTAGGCAAGGTACGGTATATAAACTGAGATTGGCAAAAACATATCATCACTTGATCTAATTTCGTTGGTCAGGCAACATACACCATGTACAAGTCAGTGGTTTTATTCTGCGTGCTTGCTGTGGCGGCGGCTAAGCCCTCTTTAGTAGCCCCAGTAGCCTATAGCAATGTGGCCCCAGTTGCGTACAGCGCTGTTGCCCCAGAAGTCTACAATATAGCGCCAGTAGCCTACAGTGCCGTTGCCCCTGTAGCCTACAGCTCTGTGGTGTCGCCAGCTGTTAGTTCCGTGTCGCAACACAGCAGCAGCGTTGTCCATGGGTCTCCCGCCGTTTCAGCAGTCTACGGCGCAGCCTACGCACCAGTTGTTCCCGCCTACTCAACATTGGCCCAGGCTCCTGGTTCCCCTGCTGTCGTTTTGGATCCCGTACACGGTGTACCCTTAGACACACCAGAAGTAGTCGCTGCTCGCGTTGCCCATTACCAAGCTAAAGCCCTCTATTAACAAAATACATTGTTTTAGTTTATGCATTCCCGAAAACCTGATCTTATTGATTACTTCTTGTCAAAATAATTGTTTTGCCTAATTCGAACCTTTAAATAAATGTTTGTATATATTGTAAATATGAATTATTTTCGAATAATTGTTTTGTTACACTTTATCAAAGGTACTGATGAATTTTATTGAAATAAAAGTCTATTGCAAAACACAATTATTTATTTCTAAATCAGAATCGAAAATTCATTTGACTGAGTTATATTAAGTAGTTATACCAAACAGAATATTGAAATTTGAAAATTATAGTTAAATAATTCAGAAGTAATGATTGCTCATAGTAATTTCAAATAGAAAGACTGTAAATACATTAATATTTCTTTATTAATATTTTTTATACAACAGTTATTTCCGTGTTACATTTTTTTTATATAATAACAAGTCAGTGCAGTTCGTTGCTTAGTAATACCCTAAGTGAGGATGTCCGTAAACACCACCATAGTGCCCAATAGGTTTATGAAGTGGTACGAAAGGTGCTACGATTTGTTTAATAACAGGAACCGCAACTACAGGGGATGAATGAACGTCTACTCTTGCTTGGTGTGACACAGCAACGGGAGCAATATGCGGTGCAAGGCCATGCGTGGGGACATAGTAAGGCGATCTCTTCCAAATATGGTGTCCATGATGAGGTAACCCATGTCCAAAAGCATGGCCTTGTCCATATCCATGACCAGCATATCCGTGACTTACATAAGGCACTGAAACTGGCACAGCAACTGTGTGCACGGCCGGTACTGCATAGCCGTGAGACAATACGATAAACGCACAAATACACAGAAGCCTCAACATTATTGATCGTTTGATAGCGCTTGTGATACTCAGAACACTAACACGCCTTGTCAAATCTATTCCTCTTATACTACTATTTGGAGGTGACAGGGCTCAGTGGATAATAATAGATTCGTCACACTCTCTGAACATTTAACAAAAAGACGGAATTTAACTCTTTGTAGGCTGTACGGTGATTAGAAGTATTATTAGATAGGACTAAGGTGACTCACGTTTTTTTATTTCGCTATTTGAGTGTAGACTAAATATCACAAGATAGTAAAAACTCAGAGGCGCATGACAATTCTAGACTCTTCACTTAATTGAATGCGCAATAAAGTATGTTAATTTAATACTAGTTATGTACGGTTAAATAAATTCATGGCATAAAGGCATAACGTAGTTAAATCATTCATAAACGTGCGTGCATCTTTATCAGGCTATTGCCCCTAGTGATGTAACAACCTGTCATCTCCGACCGAGAACTTGAATCACGATCGCGCAATCCTGCGCATCTACCGTTACTTATCTATAAAACCTCGACCTCGTGAGTAACGTAACATCCATAAGATGTTTTTTTGTATTCTGTCTATTCGTTGTCTCCGGCATAGAATGTCAATTCAATTACTATTCGTATACGCGTCGCCAAGAGTCACATCAATCGAGAATTGATATTAAAGTTAATTTAATAACACCAATAATAATTAATAGACCATCGGCCATCGGGCCAACTATGAGGGAAAAGTGATAGTGTTATGTCGTCAATACATGCAGTCTTAACTACAATTGCGTTTACATTTTCATAACTTGCCGTTAAGGAGAGCTTTACAACACCAGATACCTATACATAGGTACATTTCATAGGTAGATACATTTCATAGGGAAAATAATATTTCAAAAGTAAAAGAAAATTTAGATTTGGTTAAATTATAAGAATAATGTATAAGTTGCAAACTATTTGATTAGTGTTAACTATAATTATATTTATTTAGTAGTATCTAACTACAAATTAAACTCTGTGCTGTGTATTTTTGACAGTTTAAATTCCATTTTATCTATTTTTATGGTCATTGATTTTATTTAAAACTGTTTTAATGTTGAATGTTCGAAATTTTTTTAGGATAAATAAAAAAATTCATAAGTTCGCTCTGGTTTTATTAACATCATCTAAAAGTAGTATGTACAATTTTTAGTGCTATTATTGTTGTAGGATAATTTTGACATTCTTTATGTTTTCAGTTGAACTCCGACTGAAACCATAAAGCGTTGGTTTCAGCAAATTACTTGGTATTTTTAATTTTAGTATAAGTGGGTAAGAACTGGGCTGGAGTAGGTGAGAGGGGCGGAGTAGGTTGTGTAAGTAGATATTGCTGGAGTTGACCGCAAGTCTACTCTGGAAGTGTGTGAGTAAGCTGTAGGGGCGATAAAGGGAATGGCCAATGAACGTTTCTTAATATAGTGAGTGTATGCAATGGGGGCATGGGAAATCAGAGGGGTCGAGATAATAGGTGAGGCTGCGGCGTAGGTGGATACCAGGGGAAAACGGGCGTATGTTGGTGCAATGTAGGTAGATGGCACAAGAACAGACCGCTTCTTAATGAAATGCGTCGTGGTAAGTACTGGGGCAGTCCTGTAGAACGGCGAAGTGTAGGCAGTGGTGATTGGCGATGCAGCAAATGTCGTGATGGGTGAAGAGTATGTCGTCCATGGTGATAAGTAGGCTGACGGCGCGATGTAGGTGCTAACAGCCAAAGGTGCAGACCGCTTCTTGATCAAGTGCGTGTAAGCTGGGTATGCGGAGTACGCCAAGGGTGAAGAGTACACGAGAGGTGATGGGTGGATGACACTGCTGGCCTGTTTTGTGATAGTTGTGGTAGCTGGGGATACCACCGTAGAGGTGTAAGTTAGCGGGGCGAATGGAGTAATAAAAGCTCCTGGGGTAGCCACCGCCGCAGCGAGGAGAGCAGACAACACCACCAATTTGAACATCTTGGTCTGTGTTGTTCGGTTGAGGAACTGATGTCGAAACAATGCCTCATATCGTATTTATATAAAGCGATCTCAAAACTAAGGGCGGTCTTAAACCGGTGCAAGAAGGCCGTCCGGGAAGTTGATATTTACTTAACAAGGCCATCGAGAAGCACGAACGGGACCGTTCATCACCGTCGACATGTACTAAATGTCACAAAAGTGTAGCAAATTATAGGATTAGTTTCGGTCTTTCTATTACTCTTATTGTCACGTGTCTGTTTGACACTTACTTGAATTCAATATTCTTATTTCAAATCATAAAACAATTTAAGCTGCATTAAACGTATTGTTAAAGTTAAATTGGTTCGTTTCCTGGCGAACCAATCATTGTTTTTAAGTTTAAGACATAATATTCATGTAAATTGTTTGAGAAAAATCTACAAAATGTGTGGAAATCTATTTGTTTTACAGATCCGTACTCTGAATAAGTAAGTGGTTATTATTATATCACATACATGATTAAATTAAAAAAAATATTAGTAATAATACTATTGTGTGACGATTTAACTACTTCATTTTATAACTTCGAAACTAAAATATTTTTACGCAATTAATTAACCTTATTTTTATATATTAACTAATGTTCACGACCTTGCCTGCGTAAGTCCTTTCCATAATTGAAATAAATAATGCATATTTTTTATCTCAAAAAATTGAATAATTCTTGTAAGTGTTGTAACTGTTCGGGGTATTTGTTGTGTTTCTCCAAGGGAGTCGGTACGGAATAAGTTTAAGGAATTTATTATTATGACACTATCTGGTCAATATATTATTGAAGCCTTGTTGTATGTATAAAAAAAATATAAACGATTTTAAAACAAATGGTGACATTCACCAGTAATAATACTCGGAACAGAGCTAACTTAAGTGTACGACCAACCAGGCTCCAGAAGATTAACCACTCCTTATGTGGAAATTGTACTCGTTTTTACAATAAACTCGAAAAGCGAAATAATCACTAAATAAATTCAAAACTCTCAAACGTAAATTAATCAATGTAGCTTTTTATAAATTTGACGATTATTTAAATGATTCTTATCCCTGGGATTGATTCGCTCCAGTTCAAACAATTTGTATGACTCAAAACTTGGCGATTAAAAAGAGTTACGGAGTGTTTCTTGTCAGTTCTTCTTGCCCGCTCTACGCCCTTGACTTGTGAACTGGTGGTAAATGTAAATTTAGAATCAATTTAATATCTTTTCTGTTGACGTTCATAAGTGCACTTGGTTACCTATATAAATAAAGTTATTTTGAGTTTGAGCTTATAAAATGGTCCCATCATTCAAATGTCTTGCGTTCTCAAGAAAATGTCTTCCAAAAATACTCTTTTTAGGGCCATATATTCTTAATATTTATAGTGTTAAAATAAAATATAATTAAATATGGCGTACTATAAGGCAGACTATAATATAAGATGACGAAGTTTGAACTTATTACTAATTACTAACTTAATTGTTTATTACTAAAATATTTATTTAAAAGTATCTAATAATGTTCTTTAAAAAGAGTTCTTTACATTATACTTACACTTACAAATACAATTTCTTTTATTTGCTGTGAACCTGTTATTATTATATATATATTGTAACTTTATATTTGACTATATCACGTTTCTACTATATATATAAATCTGTTCCCCAATAAATAAATAGAATCGACCAGAAAGCATAAACCAGTACGAGAGTAACGGGCGACCTCTTCTAGGAGACATGAGTAAGGAAAAATAATAAGTCTATGGTAGTGCAAGCGGTATTTAGTAAACATATACAATATATGTTTTAGGAGTGCTAAAAAGCCTGGTTGAAATGGCGAATGGTTACTGATTATAATTGCGATTTATTTTCATAAATTATTTTTTATAAAAAAAAAATATTTACTGCATTTTTACATTACATAATTATTATTATACTATTATTACTTAAATCATATTTTGGGTGGCGAGTATTTCTTTGTTATTTAATAAAATGCACATTGGTTCGATAATCGTTCTTTATAAAGCTCCACAGAGTAACAACTAAAAGTCGCTAAGCAAATAGAATCCAAACAAAAATTAAACGGTAGAATTTACTAGAACGCAGTTAACTCATATCATATAATAGAGATAAAAGAGCTGGCACAAGTTATTTTGTATTTTTTATGTATAATTTTTTTAAATATAAATTTAGGCTTAGATTTTTTCTTAAATATTTGCATTGAATTTGAATTTTAAAATTTTAAGTCATGATCATAATCACCACGCAGTTAATCTACGGACGAAAAGTAGTAACTCAAGTAAGCTACAGGATATCCTTGAGTTCGATATCCATATATTTACTCGCATTCTTGTCAATAGACTAATAAAGTATAAACAATGTCATAAAAAGAAAAAAATAATTAATTAATTACACATTATTTTGTTAGGAGTTTTATTCCAACAGCATTTTGTAGTCTGTAGTAAAATATTTGAACTTTATAGTTTCTGGCAAATAAGTTAAAAAGGGTGATTAGACTCGCTGAAGTCAAAACGGAATATCATGTTTACAATTTTAAGTCAATGTATGACGTATCGAAACCTTATAACAATTTTTATTTCCACTGCTTTTAATTAAAAAAATATGACGAGAATCTTAAACAATTTAAAAAAAAACCTTTAAACAGAATCCATATATATTTTAATTGTAATAAATTGACGCATTTGAACTAGATACAATTGTATTTATTGTTTAATATTCTCTTCAACAAATATGTTGAAGTTGAATATGTTGAAGACGCAATTACCGAACATTTATCCTAAGTCAAGTTAACAAATAGTCCAACTGCCTAAATGTTGAACTTTTGTTCAAGCATTACGCAATTTCATCTTTTATATACTTATAAAAGATTAATCATGAACGTATTCTCTTAATCAGCTATTCAATGTTTGGTCCCTGTAACTCAATTGTTCTCTGTTATTTAATGTTTTATCTCTATATCCAAAGTTTTTATAATCTGGCTTCTTATACAAGAATGTATTAAAGTTTGGCACGTAATTGTAAAAACTCAAGACACGCGCTGTTAGCCGCCAATATTTAGGTCGCTGAAGACAAGTGACGTAGATTTACGAAGAGGCTTGAATTATTCATTTATTAAAACGTGTTACCCTTGTTGCAATATAAATTTATCCATCCTAGTTTTAAAAGTATTCATCTGGCTGTTGGCTATTTCAAACAAAGTATATTAAACCTATTTAAAGAAACAAATCCTAAAAACTCAGTTTTAACATTCGTCTAATAGTTTACGCTGTAAAAAATCAGATAGATGTTTAAATTAAAATAGATTAGTTAAAAATGTATTCGATTGTTTTTACTAATAATGCGGATAATATTTAAGAAGTATTTAATACCCTTTTGCCGTACGCCATCGTTCTATATTATATAACTAGCCGTATCGCGCCCGCTTTGCTGGACGAATTAAAATAAATTTTGTTTCATTATTTTATTTTTTTTCATATTTTTATTATTCTTCTTTTTAACTTCCCGCTAAGAAAATTGAAATATTTCGAAAATCGAGTTTTTAACAGATGTTGACGTTTAGAGGTTCTAGGAAGCCTCCCCGAATGTTTCCGCGGTGAAGTCCGTATGGATAAATTTTCATAAAAGTAAAACAGCAATAAAAAAATGAAGGAACGTTGGAATTTAATAAATAAATAGCCATAAACCATCTAGGAAAAATTACGATACGATCAGTGGTTTAGGCGTGATTGAGCCTCAAACGAAGACCATTTTCATTATATATATATATAGATTATAAATTAAGATAATTAGAAACACAATGCAAAAGTCATCCTTTTTATTAATTGTATATGTTCTTACATACTGCTTTTTCGGTTATTAAAAAAAATTTTATTGCGTTGGTTGCATTTAAATTAAATTACAGCCTTCTCTTTCCATTTTATATGGAATATTTTATATCATATTACACTCTAAGGCATTCCGCTACAACGCAAAATACCAATGTTTATCAAGTTCGCCGCGCTCAATCTATTTAATATAATAAATTGTTTAGGCTTATGTTAATACAAAAAAGATATACAAATAAGGAATCCGGAAAAGGAAACAAGGAGTTATTGAAATCTAATTTAGACTATATAATAGACACACAACACTTCAAAATTATTACAGATTTATCTTTGTAAAAACACCCTTCAATTGCAAATCCAGATTGGATTACTAGTGCAAAAAATACGAGAAACAAAATATGCTCTGATACATATTAAACACACTTTCATGTCAAAATAAAAGTAGTCCTTCTCATGGTCAGCGATGTTTTCCGGCGACGCCCAACTAGTTAAATTATGATGCAAGTATATAAGACGTTTGCTGCGTTCCGACAGCATCAGTGTGAGCACAGGAATCAACACAGACCAACCTATCAAAATGATGAAGCTGGTGGTGTTGTCTTGCGTATTGGCGGCGGCCTCCGCTACGGGTTTGTTTGGGGGTTACTTATCCCCATACGCACCCTTGGCCTACGCCGCACCTTACTACCAGCCCTACAACTACCGGGGGCCACTATCCCTCGCCCCCGGCCAGCCCGCCAACATCTTGGCCGCTGATGGCAGGCCTTTGGACACCCTTGAAGTCAACTTGGATCGGTCAGCTCACCTCACTGCCAAGGCCCTCGACAGTGGTATCCATCTGCTGAAGAAACGGTCGGTCTTCGCTACCCCCCTTATCGCGCCCTACGCTCCTCTCGCCTACGCCGCCCCACTTTTAGCTCCCTCCAACTACCGTGGCCCACTTTCCCTCGCCCCCGGCCAGCCCGCCAACATCTTGGGCGCTGACGGCAGGCCTTTGGACACCTTGGACGTTAACTTGGACCGTGCTGCCCACTACACCGCCAAAGCTTTGAACGGTGCCCACATCTTGAAGAAGCGTTCTGCCGCCATCATCGCCCCTGTCGCTGCTGTGGCTCCCGTGGCCTACGCCCGCGCTCCACTGATCGCTCAAAGCTACGCCTACCCCGCTCCCGCTATTGCCCGGATAAGCCCGTTCACATACGCCGCTCCATACGGTCATTACCTGTAAATAATAACAACACGGCTTCAAAAATGTAAACTGATGTACATACAAACAGAAATATAATATAAAAAACAAGATTTTTGTGTTTTATATGATTCTAATTTAATTATTAATTTATTTAACAACGCTATTTATGCATAATTCACGAAAAATCTGTAACAACATAAATAACTACTATAGAAAACAATTTTTGCTCGTGGGTTGTGTATGAGAAATTATATATTAAGGACACTTCTTGATTTTAAAGTACACCTGACTGACATTTAAACGTCATAAGAGACTGTGTCATCATGTCGTTTTGGTTACAGGAATTTTAAGCAGTGGTGAACGGAGGCCTATTTGTTACACAAAACTGTAATAATTACATACATAAATTAAAATCACCTTCTTTTATAAACATTTTCTCTTGAGAGATGTCAAGTGATGATTGTATTGTAGTATTTGCTGTTTAATCTCTTATAAAGCACGAATATTTATTATTACACATTCCATACTTCGTTGTTATCAAAAGATCTAACCTCTAATGCAGTCATAATTAAACGGATACAAAGGCAAAGGGGCAGAGAATTTCCACGTTGGATTTATCTTTTCAAGTACCATTCTACTTACTAGAAACAAATATTATTTCGCCGAGAATCGAACCCAGAATCACAATCATCAAAAAATTATAGTTTTTAATTACTTATTTTAATTGCTAAAAAACTTTTTTTGGTGTGTTTTATTATATTTACTTAGGTATAATTACTTTCACTAAATAAATTCAAAGCCCTCGTTAAACGAAAATTAATCAACAAAGCTTTTTATAAATTTGAGGATTACTTAAATGATCCAAATCCTTGGGATTGAATTGCTCCAGTTCAAACAATTTGTATGACTTACTATACTTGGCGATTAAAAAGAGTGGCGGAAAGTTTCTTGCCAGTTCTTCTTACCCGCTCTACGCCCTTGACTTGCGAACTGGTAGTAAATGTAAATTTACGATTAATTAAACTTGACGATTCAAAAGTGTACTTGGTTACCTACCCACTTGAATAAAGATATTTTGAGTTTGAGTTTGAGTTTGAGTTTATTTAAAAATCTAGAAAAACCGGATCCGCTTCAGGGTAAAGGCATAAGAAACAAAAGAAATTAACATAGATTAATCATAGTAAGTAACGGTTAGTAGGAAAGATAAAGTTTATGTTTGAAGTCCTTGTTGTGTTTTATGTTATGTCTTAAGTAAAATAGAGTTCAAAAAATTTACTTTCGCAAGCCTGCACCCCAACAGTCCAGTTGGCCATCATTTCTAAAATGTTGTTGGAGCGGCAGCTCCAGTCCAAGACATCGTACCCGACACACCAGGGACGTGCACCGCTTTAGCATTATTGCGAAAGAGCACAATCACACGCCTAGCAAACATTTCTGATGCGGTGCACCCGAAGACCGTTGCATAGGTAAAAAGTAGTGCAATATTCTTCGAATAGTGTTATTTTTACGTTAGAACATGACGTCTAAGTGTAGGTATATAAATATAAAAATTGGGGTCAAAAAAGATTTTTAAGATTTAAAGTACAATCTATTTATGTTCCTATGAGTGAAGCGCCAGTGCTGCATCCCCCCTCAGTATTTACACAATGTACACTGCATATATTGGAGCACATACAGTTAAGGAGTTTTTTGAAGATGTTCGGTAAATGTACACTTTTAACAGTATTAGAGGGGGGCCTCATAGCCTAGCGGTCTTATTAAGTGGCAGCTAGGTGAGCGGTACCGGGTTTGATTCCCGGTTCGAGGGCAAGTTTTAATTTAATTTAAATTTGTTCTCGGCCTTTGGGAGGGTTGTGCGGTACCGGGCGAGTGCTTAAACCGTACATGAGGAGACGGTCTATCACACGGTTTCTAAAGACAAGCACGAAATATAAAAAATCCTATACTTGACGCTGGCTAATGCACAAATCGTGCCAGAGCCATTAAAAAAAAAAATCAGTATTAGAAAATGCCTTCGATGCCTATAAACTGGATACAATAACTGTTTCACCTAGAATCAAACCAGAACATTACGCTCGTAGTAAAAGCAATGTTTGAATAAAAAATATGTCTTATTAAATTAAGTAAAGCGTCAATAATCGTAATTTTTTTTATACATTCATTGTGTTACCGTAAATAATAAATGATGATTTAGTTTTTAAATTGTTCCTGACTATACTGGACTGTATCATCTTATTCATAAAAAAACAAAGGATTAACTACGCCTATACTAGGCAGTAAAGGGACATTGGAAATAGGACACCTAAAATCACACAAATTCCCCTGGAAAATAACTCAAGATACGTAAATAGAGCACAAAACCACAGACTAAAATAAATTAATAAGTACTTATATGGAAACCGTGTAATAACATATCTGCTGTTTTTGTTTCTTTTAAATATCAATTAAATCTTTATCATTAATTCCAAGTATAGGTATGTAAACTTTATTATCGTCCAAATAACGAAGTAAATAATTATTTCTTCTACCTAAATTAAATAATAATATTATTTCTAGTAGAATCTGACTAATTTCAAGCCTTTCGGCAATTTTGGTTAATACTGATTAAAGTTTATTTGGAACATCTGAAATGGCAAACACTGGTTTCCTTTTGATCTTTAGTAATATTCTTGTGTATTTCCTTATATTTAATTAGATCTAACTTCAAATTATAAATTTATAATATGTATTTCTTTTCAACTAAACCAAAGCAATACACATTTTATTAACTACTATGACAGAGGTTTGATTAATATAATTAAAATAATTAATTCATTGTTTACCACTTTTTGATTACTTCAAAAAATTTTCATCAAAGATTTTGTTTATATCGTAAGTTTACATTACCTGAATGTTTTAGTTATTATTTTATAGACCTAATATGCAATACTATTAAATAACAATTAAATTATGAACGTACATAGTACATATAACATTTGCCGAAGACTCTATTACATGGCGTATATATATACTTCTCGTAGCTGTTTTACTGTATGTAAATACAATAAACATTGCAATTATATAAATTTAGACCTTAGTTATCTAGACTGGTCAAGTTTGATCGAAAAATGGGCCTACCGAGTAAGTGAACTTTATAAATAAATAATTCTTATCAAAAGTAGTCCATTCACGGTCAACAATATTTTCCGGCGACGCCCGTCGAATTAAAACGTCGAAATAAAGTATAAAAGACCATTTTACCTTTCAGCTGGCATCAGTGTGAGCACAGGAATCAACACAGACCAACCTATCAAAATGATGAAGCTGGTGGTGTTGTCTTGCGTATTGGCGGCGGCCTCTGCTACGGGTTTGTTTGGGAGTTACTTATCGCCATACGCACCCTTGGCCTACGCCGCACCTTACTACCAGCCCTACAACTACCGGGGGCCACTATCCCTCGCCCCAGGGCAGCCCGCCAACATCATAGCCGCTGATGGCAGGCCTTTGGACACCCTTGAAGTTAACTTGGATCGGTCAGCTCACCTTACTGCCAAGGCCCTCGACAGTGGTATCCATCTGCTGAAGAAACGGTCGGTATACGCCGCGCCTTTCATTGCACCCTACGCACCTTTCGCATACGCCGCTCCCTTCTACACTCCCTCCAACTACCGTGGTCCACTTTCCCTCGCCCCCGGCCAGCCCGCCAACATCTTGGGCGCTGACGGCAGGCCTTTGGACACCTTGGATGTTAACTTGGACCGTGCTGCCCACTACACCGCTAAGGCCTATGAAGGAGCCCACATCTTGAAGAAGCGTTCTGCCACCTTCCTCGCCCCGGTCGCTGCTGTATCTCCCATTGCCGTCGCCCGCAGTCCACTGATCGCTCACAGCTATGGCTACGCCGGACCAGCTGTTGCCCGGATAAGCCCAATCTCATACGCTACACCTTACGCTCATTACTTTTGAATCATCAACGAAATTATAAAATGCAATAAAGATGTTTAAATAACCAATTATAGTTATTTTATTGTATTAATTTGTGTATTACTGACATTTTGCGAGTTTTTTATATTACAATTTTATGTATGTATGAATGCCGTGGCCCGATCGTAAAACTGATAATTTCATGTAAAGGTAGACCACATCGTGGAATGAACAATGTTTTGTTAGCGTATTATGCACAGACTCGGTACATACCAGAATTGATCGTTAGCGTTAGAATAAGCGTTATTTTTTTTAAGTCACCCAGTCAAGACATGAAATAATAGGTTAGGGAACAAGTTTCTTTGCATTTTTTAAGAAAATTCACAACACTTTTTAATATAAGTAGTTTATTTACATTTAACTAAAGTATGTTGGTACCATTTTGTTCGGTGACATGATCCCATTGCTATAGAAATTTTGGGGCTTCTGATCAAAATACCGCGACAATTTATTTTGGCAGTCCTCTCGTGATGTTAACCTGACACTGCCGAAAGAATTCTGAAGAGACCGAAACAGGTGGAAATCTGAAGTTGCAAGGTCACGACTATACGGCGGATGCATTAACACCTCCCAGCCAAGCTTTCTTAATTTTTGCAGAGCTCACAAACACTGCACTAGGTCCATAAAAATCGAAAAATTTTTTCGCGGCGTGTTGCATTTTTACCATTTTTGTAGTAAAATTTTAAAATGTATCGAATTACTTCATTAGATTCACTCATCTTAACGGTACGAAAAATAAATCAAAATCACCCATTTTCCTAATTTGAATTTGGAATTATCTTCTTTAAAATTTAAACTTTTAATGATACCAAAACCAGCCAGATACATATAGTATAGCCAAAGAGATTTTATTAAAAATTCATACATACTATAATGCGAAAAGACTTTTTCCCCAACCTAATAATAATATTTTTGGCCATGTCATCAAAACAAAAAATAGATTATTCGACGCTGACAGTTTATATCATACTCATATTGGTTTCGTCACTAATAAGATAATGAAATATATAGTTTATTTATAGTAATGAATAAAAATATAATATACTTATTAATTAGGTACCGGCGCATTTCGCATCGCATAAAACTTATTGCGTTTATTTGAATTGATTGATATTTAACACATATCTTTTGCATTTAAATTCATTTTAAAAGACCGTTATGACCACCGACTGATCCGAGTGTCTGGGAACTTAGCAGAGAACAAAAGTTTCACTTATTATAGAATTTAAAAAAATATTGCTCTGCTGAGAGAAAAAGAAGAGTTCTGGCCTGTGCTTTAATTTTTTTGCTTAGATATGTGATAGATCTAACAGAACCCGCGGTGTTCCCATGTCTGTATACTATGGTTTTCTTTTAATTTAGTAAAAAGGTAGAAAGATGCTCACTATTTCGTTTTCTTTCACTTCATTTTTTTATAACCTTTTTGTTTCTGCATTTAAATTATAGGGAACTATTTCAATTGAATGTATTGTTTTAATGAGACCTTATTTATCGAAATCAATAAGAAATGTTCTGCTATGATCGGGAAGCTGGCAGAGGATTTTACGATTTAAAAAAAAAATCTGGTCTCAAACGTCCAGAACTAAAAACTATTAGGAACTGTAGACCTATTGTGTGTACTAGAACTCAAGTAATCAAATTTTTGTGTACTGCTGGTAAGCGCTCTGCTAACGTTACAGACACCTGCCTTGCGATTCCGTAACTCACTTTTCGAACTCTCACAGCGGTTTTCGCAGCGGCCGCGGCTTTCGCGCTCAAATCAGTCGTGAAGCAGTCATTTTATGATTTGGCATTCTGATAAACAATAAACTACAAGCTCCCTCCTTAGCAGGTTTGAGAGTTCGAAAAGTGAATTACAGAATCGCAAGGCTGATCCGACCCTTTATGAGTCCTTTCGATTTTTGAAACAAAAAGAGAAAAGTTTTATAAAGAAAAAAATATACAAGTAGTTAGTATAACAAAGTACTATTTTACTTATGCGTAATAGTTGAACAAATAAATAGAATTTAAGATTGATACACGGCGAGTGTCCTATATAATAATTGATCGGGTTGACTCTTAATTTATGAGTCCGCTGCACAATAATATATCCATAATTGTAGAGGAGGTAACGGATTTGAAAATTTGTGAATTGCTCGAGCAAGAGCAGCTATTTAAAAGTTAAAATTAAATTTATTGTAGGCGTTACACATGGTTTTTTGCACCGACATTTATTTAAACTGTAATGTAATTAATTAATAATAATAATTAAATTAAATTTAATGCATTTTGAAGCCGATATTTTTATACGAAGTATAGAATAATTTATAAATTCTTTAAAAAAATTGGAATAAAACTGGACAACACATTTAGTTAGACGATATATTTACAACATACGTTATTTGTGCCATATTATGGATGGAAGAGAAATAGTTATATGTGGCGTTAAGATGCATTTAATAAACAAATTCTTGAAACCATAGCTTAACCATTGAAGATTTTGTTTGGATAGTTTGATTGTTTATGCTTAACTACATTCACGCAGATGCATAAAATGCGCACATTAAAAATTATATGCTGGATAGAAAAGAAAAACCTTTTTAAAATTTAGGTAACTCTCTTTATTTTGTCAATTTTTAATACTATATAATTAATTTTGATAGCCTAATATTGTTGTTCCAATTTAGTTCACCAACCGTGTCCCCAACGTGCGGCGACTCCCAAACCCCAAGGGGCAACGGGAGCAATGGGTGCGGCTAAGCCAAGAGGAGCGACAGCAGGTCCAACAATGCGAGCAGCTGGCCAGTCAACACGGGCAGCGTGGGACCAAGCCACAGCCGGTGCAAGAATGGATCTCTTCTTCAGAAGATGTCCGCCATCGAGCGCCCTCGCGGTGTAGTGAGCGGCACGGTCCAAGTTAACACTGAGCGTATCCAAAGGTCTTCCGTCGGCAGCCAAAATGTTAGCAGGCTGACCAGGTGCCAGGGAGAGGGGCCCTCTGTAGTTGTACGCACTGTGGCCGAGGCCAAGGGGCGCGGCAATCGCTGCCGGTCCAACCAAAGCTGGGGCAGCTATCGCAGCGGCTAAGGGAGCTGCACGTAAGTGTGCACCCAGTGGAGCTCCCCAAGGGGCGCCCCATCCGAGACCGAGAGGAGCCAGCCCAGTGGCCGACGTCAGGGCAAGGGTTACGGACAACACCACCAGCTTAAACATTGTGGTCTGTGTTGTTATTTGTTGTGAGTGAAACTGTGCATGTTCCCTGTAGTTCACAGCTTATATACTTGAATTGTAGGCGATATCCAGATTCTTTGTGACGTCAGGTACTATGCAATAAGGCGTTGGCTTGGCATCATACTCGGAAAGAAATTACTCTACAAGGGTAGCGCCACAAGCTGTATTGGGTACTAAGCCTACTGATCAATTTAGACTCTATTCCCTTAGAAATTAATCTGAAACTTGACAACTTTTGTTATTGATAAGATTGTTCGAGTTTACCTTGGACTCCTTGATAAAGGTCCATTCTCTTTAAGGATTACAATAATTATTATGACAATTATGTTTATAGTTGTCTGTCAACTAAACTATGTATTAACAATGAAAATCCCTCAAGTGGTGGCCAAGTTTAAATCGAATATCATGATGAATATTAATAAATTTCCTGAACTCAAGTAAGCAGGTCAAATATTATCTAATGCACATTGGATTACCTACAATTACGAATAATGAAACGTCGTCCTAATCATCTCTTATTTAAAGAACTATAGAGGTTTTGTTCGTATCACTTCAGAAGGATTATTTCTGGATGCTTAATTAGGACCTTCGAACACATACATTTTGGCACACGTTTTACCCGAATATAGCCAAAAAACAGAGTTCGTGTAAGAAAACACATTACCGTACAAATATCTGTTTAGTAATAATTCGTACATTTTTAATTAAAAACTATACGTAATCTACGCGTGAAAACGCGGCTAAAACCTAGTAATCATATATCTGGGGCATATG
Source organism: Pieris napi (assembly GCF_905475465.1). Taxonomy (NCBI): domain Eukaryota; kingdom Metazoa; phylum Arthropoda; class Insecta; order Lepidoptera; family Pieridae; genus Pieris; species Pieris napi. The sequence goes on along the minus strand of NC_062237.1, from coordinate 5,523,468 downwards.
TATGTAGGTTTTTGTATAAAAGTACCATAAAGTACATTACTTATTTGTACTTTATGTTTTATTAATAACCAATGACAGTGATATGATCTAGTTGACTGCAAAATATGTTTTGCCATAAAAGTAATTATAACCTTGCTAGCTAACTTATTATTATTGAAAAAATATTGTTATTATTATATATCTTATATATTATATATCTATAAAAGCTTGCCAACGCTCGGCACACTGATACATTGATAAAATAAAATACAATTTTTTAATGTGTCAAGCACTTACAGGCAAACATAGCATATAAGATATAATAAAAATAAATTAAGAAAAACAATAATATAATTTAAATAAACATTAAACGAAAATCGCTCTTAATGTGTGAGGGGAGCAACTATGGATATCCAGATCCAGCTCATTTAACAGAGTGCTCAATCTGGACATCGAAGGATCTCATAATCTGGAGAGGGAAAAATACATTTTCTCTCTCTTTCTATAAATACGTAATTAAAAAATACATACACATTCTATCATTTTATTAGACGGTACGTGCGATTGCCGGATGTCAAAAGGGTATTGAATATGACCGGGTGCCATTGAGTATTTCCGAACCAATTCGACTTAGGATCTTAAAAGACCGGCAACGTACTTGCGAGCCTTGCAATGTGAAAACATAACCTCCTGTCACATAAAAAAAGACATACGTTCTACGTAGTACCATATAGCTAGTGTTTGTTCGCACTGTCTCCAAAAGGTTACCTTTTATCAAAATCGGATATAATACCTTTTTTTTAAATAAAACCTTTTTTTATAAAAACTAATCAGTGACACTTTCCCCGATTACGCAGTCTCAAACATATACATATATATTCTAGTATCCCTCTTTCTAATCTTATTCAATAAAGGGTTTTACGAAATTAAAAGAAGAATTACCGGCAATAGGCCATTTATTAAATACAAGAAAGAATATATAATATAAAATATGGTTTAAATAATAGATATTTTAAATGTGAATATAATTAAAAGATTAGAAAAGAACTTGATCATATCCATACGCCTGCACTATTGGTACAGATTCCACTAATGGCACGGAGACTATAGGAGTGCCGTGAACCACAGAGTCCGAATAGCTGGAGTAGCTTTCAACAGCTGGGTACACTTCAGCGTATGTCAGGATGTTGCTAGGTGCTGGAGCTGCCATAGATAAAGCCAATAGGGCGAACAGGAAGACCTGAAATAAAATTGTTTATGAGTTTCTCAGCTCATGAATATTTAAAATGCGCTGATACATTTTCGTATGTTATTGAGCTTTAGATTCGCGTCAATAGATGGCGCTAAATGCATAAAAAGAAAATCACTGGAAACGATACTATTTTGGATCTGAAAGTAAAGGGTAAAATTTAAATAGATTAGCTCAAGTTCGGGCCCTAAATATATTTTTATCCTGAAAGCCAAACTTCGACCTTCCGTTCAAAACTCTTTGTTATATCAATGAGCGAGTACCAGGGAAATTTCGTTTAATCTACCAAAAGCATTAAGCCATCAAAGAAATTTAATTTCCGGCGAGTGATTTAAGGTCAATAACTTATTTCGTACACAAATATCCTGAAAGAAAATGAATTTTTTTCAGTAAGTAAACATTTTTTCATTTTTCTGACGTTACTATCAAAATCAAAGAACGTTGCGATCATATTAAATAAAAAGGTTTTCCAATATTATTTACACTTGCACCTCAATGAATAGGGAAATATACTTAAAATGAAATTTGGCATATGTCTTGACTTTAGCATCACTTAAGTTCGAAATAAAATTATGTAATAGATAATATATACAAATGATCTCTCCTCTCTTTAACAGCCTGCAAGTACACAAATGTTGAATTCATTCTTATATTACTGTCACAACCGAATATGATATTATCTCAATTCATCTGGTGTCTAAGTCAGTGTATTTACACTCTTTTAACTAAATTACTCAGCCTTTCAGTGAAATTGTCTTCACATTGTGATAAAAGAAATTCAGTTTTAAATATTCTCATAATATATTTTTGTATGATGCGTGACGGAAAAGGATATTTATGTTGTAATTTACATTTAAAATTTAATTCTATCCAAAAGAAGTCGCGTAGTCATTAAAACAACACTTTTAATTAGATAACATTATGATAATTTTATTTTAAAGTGATGGCCATACACGAACTTTCCGGTCTAGCTGTATGAATTATTAAGACGCTTTGTTACTGCTTTAATTATGACGCTCATACAAAACAAACAAAGAATCCTACTTATATACATTATTTGCAAATGTTAAACTGATAGTCACAAATTATTTTTCTATTATGTACCAACTTCGTTTACTTGGAAATAAAAAGGAAATAAAAATTCGCTGCTACCGAAAGTAATTTTGAAATCGCCTAAGAACTTTACATATTACAGACGAACAGAAAAAATCTAATCTTTCCTTTTTATAATACTTGTGTATATTGACCATTAAAAACTTACACACTCCTATATACTATTTGAATATTTATTCAGGAAATGGCGCTACAACTATTACTATTATAAACAATTTCTTATGTTTTGTGTTTGGTGAATCAAGTCAACTCGTCACCAAATGAAAGTAATTTATTTTTTACATAAAATAACCAAGAATATCCCACATATATTTATTTAAAGAGACATGAGAAGTATGTTAACACATTCAAGTTCAATCTATACAATCCTACACAAATATTATTCGGTAAAAGTACGAACTTCTCGTATGTACTCAATAAATGTAATCAACCGAAAAAATGTATGAAAACATAAAAAATATTTGTAAACACGCGAAGCTCTGCAGATGCACAGGTTAACGACCCCAGTCATAAGATACCGACAGTCGAACATCAATACGACCTACATTACTATTTCTATAATACAGCGCCTCTCGTCCCTTCCAAATCCACCGAAAAATTATTTTCCTTTACTTTAACGTATTAGGTTTCAGAAATATAATAAATAAGCTTGTTTTCGGGCTTTATCTGAACAGAATTATTATAAGCATTTATATCACGTCAAAATTAAGGTTCGTTATCCAGTTTACTGTAGCTTAGGAATAAGTTATGTAATTTAGTTATAAAAATAAGCTCAATTAAGACAATACTACAAAATAAGGATTTTCGTTAAAAATTTTACTTTTAATGGCTAATTCAACAATTTTACATTTATTTCCAATTGGAAACTGTAGTTGCATATTGCTTGCTATCCAGCCTGCGAAATGCAGTACTGGTTTGGAGTAAATTATATTTTATTAATGTGCGTAAATATTATTTATTTATGAAAGTGTCACACAATAATAAAATTCTGTTAACTTCGTTGTACAAGTACAGAAGATATTAGGCATAAATATCGAAAAGGAGAGTAACGGAAATAATTCAAACTTAAAATTGTGTTCTCAAACTTACCGCTTTGGACATCATGATTATTGAATTTAGGTAGATACTGTTTGAAAGATTTACTTTAACTAAATTTATTAAATAATTCCTATATTTATATAGGCCTTATACTCATTAGATTTTTTGCACCGTTTAATATTTAATAATATAATAATAACAATTATCACTTACGTTATTAATCAGTTTTTCACATGAGTTTAGTGGTATTATGACCTTAAGAACACTAATTAAGAATTTCAAAATAAGAACAATTACGAAATGTTATTGTTGTATGTTGGTTGAATGTGGGCATTTAATTATTGCGTGTGGCGTTTATTAACTGTTGTCTCATGAGAATAGTAATGATAATCGTGGCTAGATCTCTTATTATCTATATTTACATTACATATACTTTAGACTTCATAGCTCTTAAAAACCCATAAAAAATATATATAATCCACTTTCCTTCTACTTTTATTGTTTCCCTTTATTCTTTCATGTATTTTTATATTATCATGAAAAATATCCCTAATTCCTAAGGATTTCGTTAATACGCAGCTAGAAGGCTAGATGGCGTGCCATGCGCAAGGGTGTTTAAATCTCTTGTAAAAAACAAGGACACGAAACAACAATCTCAGCGCCTAACCTACACATATGAAGGTTCATCACGAGAAAAAATTAGACACAAAAACTCTTTCTATTGTTCATATAAGTTGCGTTTGACGACGAGTGATTCTTAGTAGTGATTTGGAAATTGAGTAGAGTAGTAGAGAGTAGTTCGTTGTTCAACGATCCATCATGTTTTTCAATTATCAGTCTCAGCCCAGTGCAGAGTTCAAACCCTGGCTGTACACCAATGGTTTTCTCGCTCTATGTGCCATATACTACTTGCTTGTGTGAAATTATCACCAGGAAACCGGCTCATTTATTTATTTATTCACTAGCAGACAGCCAAGCGTTGCTATGGAGAATACCAATCATGGGGACCACCACGCTTTTTAGGTGATGCCATTAAATTGTAGCTTATGTGAAACGTTGGTACTTTCAACACAGCGCCATCTGTCAGAATTGTGACTGTCAAATAATAAACAAATAATTTGCAATAAAATAATATTGCGAGTATAAATTGAGATGTAAGCTATCCTATATTTTAAGTTAGATCAAACTGCACACCGTGTGCAAATTTGATTGAAATTGGTTAAGTAGTTTAGGAGTACATAGCGGACAAACAACGTGACTGGTAATTAATATATTTTAAGAAGATTATTCACATGCCACGACATGTCAGGTACATAAAGGTATAATTAGTTTTTTGTGTATGTAATAATAATGTTACAACAAAATTTACAATAAAACCGAGCCTGAAATGTGTATGCGCATATCTAGTGGAGGGTTCATACATAAATAATCCTTTGATTTTTTCGATAAGCGCCTATAAGTGTGTCTTTTAGAAAATGTAATTGGTCCATTCTATAGTAATATTTGCGTGGTATTGTAGTACGGATCAAATCATTCATCACCTTCAAAGTATCAGAGAAGTAGTAGTAGTGTTTAAATTGCTCTCAGAGTATCATGCTTCAGAGAATTAGTACTAGTGTTTAAATTGCTCTCAGTATCTTTAACATGACTCAATCTTTGTGCTACACGTGCCATTCAAAGTAGGTAAAGAATTAAAAAGTGTATCAGACCATTTCCGCTATTGAATAACACCGAAGTATTTCAAGGGCATCGGCGCTAATATGGCAACAAAAACTTGTACAAAAACTAATACCACTGAACTTCCTTTAATATTTATACGGCGTTTATAATTGTTTTCCGAAAAACTTATACCACAATACCTTTTATTCTCCTTCAGGGTTTAACAAACCAGCCGTAATTGCTACGAGTCATACATAAATCTATAATTTTTAGGAAAAAATTCCGATGATTTTATCAAGTAGGTATTCGGTTTCTTACAAATACTTGGTTTTTAGACAAACACTATTCGAAAGGTATTGTATGTTCTGTACTTCCAAATGAAGTACTGCTCATGTTTTAATAAAATAATGTATAACTACAATTCATCTATTAGGGTTCTTTTCAATCAATGTAACAGTAGAAATTAAAACCAAGAGTAGTTTAAAACCTTTAAAAAAAATTTATTTCAGATGGATTAAAGAATTACGCATTGGATATAGTTAACGTATCTTTAAGATTATATATACGTATAAGTGTTATGATTAAATAAAATTGAAAGTTGTTTGAAGAACCGAAACGCAGGGCAGACATATTTCTGTGTTTATTACTAAATTTTAAGGCAAGTGTCTCGCACTTATAAAAGTAGAAGGTAGAGTAGCGTTTCTAGTAGCTTCTATTTTTAGATATGTTATACGGTATTTAAATAATTCTATCTACATTCCTTTATTAAAATATGTAACACGGGAAGTAATGAGTAGTTCGGTCAAGCAGTTGTAGGTTGCCTTGATCTAGAAAAACTGGTTCTACTAACAACTAAAGCTTTTCTCTGCGCTATTATTTAAATACTATCGGAACTATAATTTTATTACTTTATAACCAGCCTAAGCAATGTTTTTACATACAATCACTGTCTTAATGGTCACTCGTGTTTCTTTTTTTTAATGAATTGTTTGTTCGAACTCCAAGTGGCCAATTGGCAACAGCGCAAAATCGTTGCAGAGACCGTTCTCTTGTCCCGAAGGACACGACTCACTTAAGGTCATTCCGCCAGCAGACTAGCTATAGCAAGTAACATTTAATTTGCTATATAAAACATATGCGAAATAGTCCCTATATAACAAAGTAGAAATTTCGTTATTTATTGCACTCCCACTGGGAATACCCTAGGTGTTCCGGTAGCTTTACAAAAACGCTCAGCCAAGAATTTCAATTTAATATGACCAAGGTCAAACTAGAAGTGTTAGCTTATTGGAACCAGCATTCTATGTGCGCTTTAACACGTTATCGTAACTCGTAGGTCGAAGCGAAAACATAGTGGGGAGACCGGCATGCCAAAGATCGACAACGCGTGTCAAGAAGCAGAAATGCGTCTACCCTATGCCTCAATGGGGGGGTAAGATGACTTCATATATCAAGGCGAAATCAAACTCTTGCGTATGTGCTATATTATTTTTTTGCGTCCTTTAAATTTGGATACAAAAAAAAAGGCTATTGCAAAAATTGTGCGTCAAATTATTTTCCGTCTTTAAGTTAAAAACTACAAACCATATTTCCTAAGACGGATTCTCACTTTTAAGACCCTATGGAAGCGACTTTATTTTTTTTAATGGATTTTCGCTGTTGGCCTTAACGGCCTTTACAGCTCAACTTGGGCTGCTTTGGCGAGCACAGCTCGGCCGCAATGGGCGTTTTCGGACTTCGGCCTGGGCCGTCGCGGGGTGGTCAATCGCCTGAAGGATAGGACAGAACCTCACTGGAGTGACCGAAGTACATGACCTAGTCTAGGGCCAGACGGAAACGACTGCGTGTATCTGTCGACTGTGCGACACAGATGGCTTATCATCCACCTGTCTATGAAACCATGAAAGAAACGCATGCAATCTGAGGCCAATATCTATATGGGGTTGTAGCTCCGCTGGATTATTAATAAAAAAATCTGTTGTCTGTATAGTCGGTTTACTAACGATAGTTGATCGTGACAACGTCATGAGAAAATATTGATGGAATGGTTGCATTTTTCAAAAGAAATTTTTAATTTTATTTGTTTGATAGATATTTTGTATGCATATAGTGAAGGAGGTAAATGGAAATCACAATTGAATTGATCAAGTTACATTTATTTGTACGCATAACTACAATTATGTCAATTTTTTAACTAACGAACGCTGCCGAACGCAGAGGCCGATTGTGCCTCTTTGTCACTTTGTGCAAGTGAGAGCGAGGACGCTCTCACTTGCACTTCAAGCCTTAAATGGAACGCCTCAAAGAGCGGTAACGCCTCAAAGAGCGGTAACGCCTCAAAGCGAGGTAACGCCGCATGCGTCATGTTTTTTCGTGCGTGCAGCCGGCTCCATCGAATTATAAGACGTTGTCACGTCAAAAATGTCTAGCACCGCCAATTAGAAAAAATAAATAATCTCGAAACTGATACAGAAATCTGAGGCCTAGAGGTTGTTGGGCCAACGGTCTTTAAGTCAGCAGATATTATGAAGAGAATATTAATATCAAATGCACTTTTAATAATTTCGAGAAACTTATTATACGCGCAAAGGTACGGGTATCCGATAGTATTATAAGTTCATCTGAGTCCAATAGGACACTTTGTCAACATTACGTATGCTGAGCACATACCAATCTTCCGGACCTAATCTCCTGTCAGTCAGTACGGGTTCAATCTGGAAATATATGAGGTCACTGAACTAAGGAAAACATGTGGATTTTATCAGCGTTCCAAATTTAAAATTCGTCCAGATTTTTACATATTCTTTTTTATAACAGTATAATACGGTGGAATACTTCTGTCTTTATTTATATATAGTTTTGAGATAATGTGATATTTTCTTTACGTGTGGTTAATGTTTAATAATATTTTTTATAATACGATACCTTTATGTATATTTGGTATTCTTTCTTATTGTAAATAAAATGTAAATGGCATACAACGATGTATGTTGATGTATCGATTATATGTAGTGAATACCTGAACATAGTAATAATTAAAAAGCGATCGCTTAAACCTAAAAGTTTAATGCATGCAGAGACGTTTCCGAATATACATCTTCACAAACGTTTTAAAAAGCATGTTTTGTTCTCAAATACATTGTTAGGCCTCACGCTCAATCTTTAAATAACTAAAAAAAAAAAATTTGTTGGAAGAACAAGCTATTTGTCTTCCTTGAGAGAAGTGATGGCCAAGTGGATTCAAAGTTGGCACCTTCACCATTCTCATCCCTAAGGTCGTAGGCTCGACCCCCGATTTTGCACCAATGGACTGTCTGCCTAAGACTGGATTTTCTGTGGAGGAAAACATCGTGAGGAAACCGGCCTGCCTTAGACCCAAAAAGTCGATGGCGTATGTCAGGCACTGAAAACTTATCACCTTATAATAAACATATTTTATTTTATTTTTTACTATTGATCACCTATTAAGGAAAAACAAATGATCACGAAACAGATACAGAAATCTGACACCCACACCAAAATGTTATTAGTGCCACTAATTTCTTTGTTTTGGGAGGGAGACAAATAATAACATGAGTATGTTACAGTTAACACTAGTTTTTAGTTAAAACTCGTTTTCCCAAGTTAAAAATAGTTTTTACTAAATGCCTTTGTCAAAACTAGAAATAACAAGTGAAAACTAGAATTTACCACTGATATAATTCATTTTCTGATAAAACTAGTTGTCACTCCGAGCTTTAGTTACAACTAGCACTAGAGAAACTAATTTGAATTTTGGGATTGAAAACAAGATAAAGTTTTAAAAATATTTATTAAAAAGATCTAGGGTATAGAAACATAGTACCGTACCTAGTAAAAAAAACTTACACTAAAGGAACATTTTAGGGAACATCAGCATAAAGTAGTTGCCAAGGTGACAACATTAATTAAAAGTAAATAAAATAATCAAACAAATCAACAGAATACAACCATAAAATTTAAAAAAGGAACATTATAATAATATTTTTAAGGGATATTGGTAAACATACAATAAAAAAATAATCAAACAACCTTAAAATTAAAAAAGATGACGATCTACTTGTTATTGCAAGACAAACTATCGTGGCATTTTGAATTACAAAGGTAGCCATTTTTCTTGCAGAGACACCTTTTTGACATACATCCTTTAATAAGTTTTTTTTACTAGGTACGGTACTATGTTTTTATACCCTAGATCTTTTTAATAAATATTTTTAAAACTTTATCTTGTTTTCAATCCCAAAATTCAAATTAGTTTCACTAGTGCTAGTTGTAACTAAAGCTCGGAGTGACAACTAGTTTTATCAGAAAATGAATTATATCAGTGGTAAATTCTAGTTTTCACTTGTTATTTCTAGTTTTGACAGAGGCATTTCATTTAGTAAAAACAATTTTTAACTAGGGAAAACGAGTTTTAACTAAAAACTAGTGTTAACTGTAACAAGTACATAGAAAAGAAATATAAAATTCGTAGCAAACGTTAGAAATGACCTATCTTAGATCTTCACTAAAGTATTTTCAGTTTTAAGGTAATCTACGTAGAAGCAAACATTCATCAAAGAAGAACAGAATAACAAACGCAGGACAGTAAATAGCTAATTCTTTAATAAAACACTTGTTTTCACTCCATTGACTTGTTTACTATTTCGTATATGGGTGTAGAAAGTAGGAAGTTATCAAAATGCGTGATAAAAAACTAAGGACATGTTTAAATATGGAAAACTTTTAATGTCCAAATAATATTACATATCTAAATATAAAAACGGCAACAAGACTCGGAGCTGCTCAACCAGATATCCACAATTTATTTTTATTTTGTTTAAAGACAATTCACACCAATTGACCTAGTCCCATGCTAAGCTGGTGAAGCTTGTGTTATGGGTACTAGACAACGAATATACATACATATTATAGATAGATAGACATATAAATACATATTTAAACACCCAAGACCTAAGCACAACACCAAATGCTCATCACATCGATGTTCGTCTCAGCCGGGGATCGAACCCGGGACCCATGGATTTGCAGTCAGGGGTACCACTAGACCAATGAGTCGTCAAATTTATTTTTAATATATATTATTTATCATAAAAGAAAGAAAAAGTAACGGTTAATGATGCTTTAAGTTATTGTAGAAGACAAATTTACATACTAAATTAAAACTAAATACTTAGCTTTCACTCATGCAATATTCTGTTTGATAACATCATTGTGTGCTTAAATGTTTCTTACATGTTTAGTCTAAAGCGTCGTTAAAAGTTATTTACGAGCCCTTATCGACCTTCACGTACTCTTTGTTGATCATACCCGGTTTTTCGTGCGATGATATTTAATAAGTTAATAACAAAATATTTACAATTCAGATAATGAACGCAGATTGTTAATGCGATGGAACCTTGTCAGATTATTGATGACGAAAAAAAGGTTAATAAATTTATCAATAAGTAATTGATATTGACTATATTAAAAATATACAAGTAGGAAAGTAGTTCACGAACCAAACTGTAAATACCAATACCGAAGCCCTAAACATCAAGTAAGTAAGTTTAGGTTCATCATCGGACGTCAAGGCAAAATACAAAATACCATCCGTATCACCTCGACGTCCGTCGTTCCACAACTGAGCGTTTTCTAAGGCAGTTTTTGCCGCGCACCACCACTATATGGAACCAGCTGCACACAGAAGTATTTCCGAACCAATTCGACTTAGGGTCCTTCAAGAAAAGAGCGAACCAATTCTTGAAAGGCCGGCAACGCACTTGCGAGCCTTCTGGTAATGAGTGTCCATGGGCGGCGGTATCACTTAACATCAGGTGAGCCTCCTGCCCGTTTGCCTCCTATTACATAAATAAAGCAGCACAGTAAAGGGCAGTAATTATGGCTATACAGTCAGGAATACATTTTCGCTTAACAGACTATAACAATTGTATTTTATATTCGGACAAAGCACAAGTCGTATAACATTATTTGGTGCACTAACAATTGCAAAACAGAGATCTAGGTCACAGAGATAATTCTATTATAAACACTTTAAATGTATCTTAAAGACATCAAACCTTTCTAGATAATACTTAAGCTGTTGAAATGATTTTAACATTCTTAAGTGAATAATGTTGTAAGTATTGTTTTTATTTAGTCCTAGCTAATTCGTGAAATAAACAGAGTGGGAATTATGTGGGAAAAGACACAGACAAAAATATACACGACCATATGTAACTCGCTATTTGGGTTAGGAAAATCAAGGACTATAGAACAGAAGCAGCTGGAAGATGCTGCGCTACGATGACGTGATTCCCTGTTGAGGATTTATACAACTTCTAGATCATGGCCTCATAGCTGGGGCCTTCGGGCTGGCCGGTCAGTGATTACGCAGGTCGGAGATCCTCCCTTTAGATTAAAGGAAACATGGTAAACTTCCTCCATAAAGTGTGAATGTACAGTAGGAAATGTGTAACAGGACACACTGAAACAAGTCCTGAGTGTTAGTTAACAAGTCCTTCATACTGTATTCTTTCTTTTTGTTTAATTTTCAGGTATTATATAATTTGCTGATACAAGGATACTATATCAAATAAAATGATTCACTCAAACTCAATAGTTAACATACATTAATAAATTTATCACTTAAAATATTCCATCGATATTAAAGGAAAAAACAAGTAAAACTCAGTAATATTTGTAATATTAACTCTAGAAAACAATTATAAATCACAAGTCTTAGGTATCGCCACAAGAAAAAAAAACTTTCATATTGCACAAACATAAAGAGTACATATATCCCTTAATGTTTGAAAAAGGGTTTACATAATAAAAAAATAAATATAGTTTAAAAAAACTAAAAACGGGACGCTCGATAGACGAAAAATATGGCACAGAGCGCCCCATGCTTTTTCACAATAAAACCAGTATTTTTGTTCATCACCATTTTCAGCCTAAATTAGGAATTATTTTTCACTTTTTAGTTTGATGTGCTTTAAAAGCGTGTTTTATAGTTTCTTTAAACTATATTTATTTTCCACTTTTGAGTCCTAGCAGCAATACGTGTTGTCTCAATTTAATGGTATTGCTTTGTGGACTTAAAAAAAATTTCATTGTTTTTTCGAGATAAACCTATGAAATTATTATATTGTCGCTGATTCTTTATAAGTGTACAGTTTGAATTAAATCTGTCCGTCTAAAGTGGGTCAAAATCGAGTCCGAAGAAGTCGGTTAGTTATACATACATACATACAGGTGAAGCTAATATAAAGCGTGCTTAAAAATTCTAAAATGCTTTTTGAAAAATGTTTTGACAGGTCTTGATTTAGCCTCATAAAGGCTTTAAAATAAGAGGTTTGTGTGATAAATCAAGAAGACAGAGACATTAGAAACGCGTTGACGGATGTATTAAGTATTAAGTTCAAGTAAAACGACAATTAGCATAGAGTGAATTGTCAGTATAGCTTTGTCCTCTAAGGACGGAAACTGGTTTTGTGACCGGACAGAGGTACATTTGACCAGACTATACTTTCAAATTCGCAAATACCATTTCGACCAGATTAAATCAATGTGACGACTCATTGGTCTAGTGGTTAGTACCCCTGACTGCGAATCCATGGGTCCCGGGATCGATCCCCGGCTGAGACGAACATCGATGTGATGAGCATTTGGTGTTGTGCTTAGGTCTTGGGTGTTTAAATATGTATTTATATGTCTATCTATCTATAATATGTATGTATATCCGTTGCCTAGTACCCATAACACAAGCTTCACCAGCTTAGCATGGGACTAGGGCAATTGGTGTGAAATAAAAAATAAAAAAATGTGGCAGAAACTGGAGAGATAACATTATTTTACTTTAGCAGTTTAGCTACATTACTGCAGTGTCAGTACATAATATCTAAAATGGGCTAACTTCAGAGGATATGTTTTCACTTCGGGATAATGGGCTCTTTGACAATGTAAAAGATAAAGTGTGATTTAGTAATCTATATTACTCATTTTAGTAAATAAAAAAGGGCTTTAAAAAGCGTTATGTAGGGAAATAACTTTAGATTAATGATTGGGTTATTAAAAATATTGATTTTTTACGTCAGTCACGTGACACAAAACGGTCACAGTATAGTCGAATAGATGCTGACTTACTGTGCCAGTAAATGCCAATGCCAGTCTTCGTCTGACTATTTCTAATACAATATAGAATTTTTTTTTCATCGGTGACTGCTTTTATCGAAAATAATGTGTATTTATGCAATTTATACCTTCTTAACTGTAATCTTATTGTTTGTTGCAAATGTTATATAGGAGAAAATAAATTATTATTATTAATTCATTTAAGACTGATAAATAACAAACAACTTTACGTTTGTTTACGTTTGTATGGTACCTACGTCATAAGGAATGGAGCGACAACATCTTGCCTAGAGATTTTAACTGGTTCTTAAAATGATCAATGTTTTTATTCACATTTTGAAAGCCTAACAGAATTAAAAATAAGAATTTATGTAGGTTTATAAAACCAGTCACTAAAAATAATATGAAATTGTTTTTAAAATCTTACCAACAGCAACGCATCTAAATACCGAATTATTATTTTTATTAGCTAAATAGCTTATAGCACTATGAAAGTTTACTATGAAATAAGCACAGTAATGTTAATTAGTTTTACATCGCTACTGTTGTTAATAAGACTGTATAATTGCACGATTTGAACTTAAATGCTCATCTGTCTCTTTTCATCGCAGATTAAACACAATTTTACAGACAGGGAAGGAAGAGCGTAAACTGATTATTTTTTATGAGGGAGCTGCCAAAAATCTCATCCTTTATAATTCTAAATTAAAACGTTTTATTAAGGTGATTTTTAAGCCACAGCAAGTTTTAATATTTACTATATTCATTCAAAAATCACCTTCACTGTCAAAAAATTAGCAACGTTAATTTAAGTAACCTAATTTTATGTATATTTTACACTCTAGTACACATAGGCGTGCGATTCTCAACCCTAAGACCACACAATATTTTCAGTGTGCAAATAACACAAGGTCAAACGGTGACGAAAAACGTGTTAATCACAGTTTTTACCGGCACGTCTTAGGGAATGATGAATGTCTACAATAAGGGTAAGATTCAAAAACGAGATGTAGCGCGGGCTCTAATTTCCATCAAAGTGTCGAACGTTATCTGATCAACACTTTACTATAAAACACACATACATTGAGGAATTATGGAATTACAAAATTAAAATTCTTTAAAGAAAAATCAAAATTATGTTACCTTATGAATCATTTATGAAAGATAACGGTATAATGAATTAGCACGTCGTTTCATCTTCAGAATTCATTTCAAATTACATTTTTTATAGTAACTCTAGTGCTACCAATATATTTATCTCAAGCGATCTGCGCATGGGCACTATATCTAAGCTTTATATCCACATATGTACATATAAAATGGTGTGTCTTAGCTAGCTGAACAGCTAATGGAGCAGCTTTACCACTCCATAACGGATATCGGCTGGAACCAAATCCCGGGCGATGCAAACCCACTGCCTTACTAAGCCATAAGGCACAAAGTCGGTATAATATAATTAATTGAAGTGAAACTTCTTTATCGGCGTTAGAAAAACATTTAACGTCACATTTTTCAGTTACGCGTCACATTTTTCCGTTACGCGCTATCTTTTTCTTTCCCTACCACGGTTGATTCGAAGAGATTCTAAGCCATTAATAACAAAAATATATAATAACGATAACAATGATAGTAATACATAATTCTATTACAATTAATGAAATCCAGTAATAATCTTAGTAGTAATAAGGTAAAATGAAATAATTGTATTATTTTATTCATGTCTATGATAATAAAAGCCTTTTGTGAAACTTTATCTAATTTAACTTTATTTAACCAATTTCTGTAAAGTCGCTTATAGTAGATCATTTTTCGAAAAATAAGGTCATAAAGAAGTTTCACTTCTTACGTGTGTACACTAGTCACACATTTTTTATTTATTTTTTATAAATCCCCTTTCAGAGCTTCACACTATCTCAAAGAGACGTTTCTGATAATGACTTCCACAAAAGCCAAATTATCTCTTACAATACCTGTAGGAGTGAAAACAAAAACTTAATATTGAAACCGGAATCGCTTTTGGAATTATGTGGTATGCCTTGTGTTGCACATAACGTGCAAAAGCCTACTTTAAAAATTATTGCTTTTAAGGTTATACAACCACATCGGCCTTAAACGTTTAAATTTGTTACCATGGTAACAAAATATAACCAACTAGCGGCCCGTCCCAGCCTCGCACGGGTGGATATTTTATAAACATTTTGGCATAAACTTACAGTAAATGCAAAACTTACATACAGTTTTTTAGGTAAGGATTAAGGTAAAGGTAAAAATTACATGGTCTGATTTTGGTCGGAATTTCTATTAAATTTAAAAAGTTCTTATAGTGACATAACTACAAATTTTAGACACATGCGACTACTTTTTTTAGATATTGATATGTTTTTTTTATATTCAAGAAATTTTGTTC
The DNA here is from genome assembly GCF_905475465.1 of Pieris napi. NCBI lineage: Eukaryota > Metazoa > Arthropoda > Insecta > Lepidoptera > Pieridae > Pieris > Pieris napi. The sequence continues at coordinate 5,507,890 of NC_062237.1, read as the reverse complement.
TATCATCAATAGTTTTCGCAGCGCATACGATGAAAGATATTTTATAGAATTTTTTACACCTTGGGTAACATTATTGTATTTTTAGTAGGGATCCTTATTTTTCAAATGGTGTAAGAATTTTTAAAATCGATCCAGTATTTTTAGAGCCAATTCGTTACAAAAATACTTACATACAAATCTTTTCTCTGAATAATATTAGTATAGATTATAACACAGTACTATAGTCGGGTTCTTCTGTTAATTTTTGTCACTGACCTGACTTTGTACGATTGGATGTTTATTCTATATAATAGTTTGAAAATAAATATATAGCCGCTACTCAGACATACTCTAGCATTTAAATAGGGAATAAAGTTTTGAGATAATAATAAAAATCTTTCCTCGTTATAATATGAGCAGATATAATCAAAGAACACTCAGGGATCACGAGTGTGTAGTCAACGGTGGTTCTATGAGCAGACATCAGTTACAATTGAATATTATTTTGATTATACAGTAATGATTATGTAGGCCAAAAACTATAGAACCTTGACCGACTTATATAATAACGTGTGTTCGAGTATTCGGCGTGGGTCAGTCGAGTAATTTAGAAGATTAAGTTTTAAAAAAACATTATTTATTGCATAGTAATTGTATATAATGAAACAATAAGTGCTTGCTACTTTATTTGCGTATAACTTATAAACAAATTTTTATACGAGCTACAAAAGGCGTAAAGAGAATTGTACTAGAATAGACGCCTATTTACGTTTTTTAGTTCGACCACAAAATTTGGACAAACACATTCTACAAAAAACAAACATATCAAAATATTAAAATTGTGTTGTGTCCCTACATACACGGCTAGAAAATATAATTATTCTAAAAAATACGACCTCTTGTAAGTAAAAAATATTAATAACATATATATCCAAGCGTTCAAAGAAGGTTTTTGCATAAAACAAGAAGACAGAGAATTAAAACCAGTGGCGCCATTACCATACCCACTACGCGATATTAAATTAAAAACAGCTATTTACGGAATAGGATATTAAATTCACAAAAAAACTTCAGTATAAAAATAATATTGTGATTCATTGGACGGGCCCAATTATTGTAAAAAATGTAATAGGAAAAATATTAGCTTGTAGCTTTGTACTATTATTTAGATTGTGTGTACTTTTTATCTACAACCGGTGGTTTTAGTGAAAAATGTGATTTAAAAAAATAATTAAACATTCCTCCATGTTAACAACAATTGGTAAAATTATGGCACTTATTGTCCAAGAAAACTACAAATCCGGCTGAATGATATAAGAGCAATGAGCATATGAGAGTTATGTTCCCCTATGTAATATTACACTAGACTATTGTATAAGTTAGCTTAACTCCTGAATACCTATGTACAAACGGTCAGTTTCAACTTATATATATTAAGTATACACTCACTTATGTCAATGTCATACGCTTTATAATTAATATCAAGGCCATTTACCATTCTAACTTCTGCGAACAAATTGCAATAATTCGTTCACACGAGTAAACGACGAAGTTATGCACAGAAAATCCTGGCACTTATATCTTTAATATATATTATGTATAGATTCGTATTTCAATGAACTAATCATGCAGATAAATCGTAATTTTATCCATCAGTGCGTAGTGTAGTAAATTACAATTTAAAAATATGGAATAAAAGTTACATAATTTCCTGTATTGAGAAAATGACAGGTATAATTATGCTTTTTTCCACAGCCTATCTTCACCACTGGTATTACCATTGTTAGCTGAGGTTTGACTATGAGACGGGAAACCTCCTTTGCCCACCAAAGCAGAAGGACCAATTCACAATTATATTTAAAAAATCTAAATATTTTCAAAAAAATAATCCTACTTGTACTATCTCTCTATTCAATTTCGATGAAGACAGCTTATGAAAATTATATGTGGGCTACTATTATTTCGTTTGTTTAGTAATATAAAGCTATATATAGGATCAATACATACATTATTTACTTAAATCATTTAATTTCGATCTGTATACAAAACTGTTTAACTATTATCCAACAAACCTATGACAATTATTGTTAAATCATGTCACGGTGACAACACCGTGAAAATTAAGTATTTTCTTCAAAAATTTCCTGTAACAACAGTAATTAATTATGTCAATCTATATTAGGAAGTCGATCTTTTATTCATTTTAGTAATCGGAGCAAGGTTTGTACTTTTACCTCGAGAAGCCTCACGCATACAAAAGATTTAAATGGACCACTGATTACAAATTGACCCTGTTTCAAAAAAGGCCTTTATGCCATTCTTTTGATAATATATTCCTATGATATAAGCAGTATCAGGCCAGTGCGGTGTTTCCAATACTTTGACTACGCATATTGAATACGCGGAAAGAATTGCTATGAAAGAAAACGTAAGGAAACCGGCAAGACTAATAATCAAAAATCGACAACATATGTCACGCAAACGTACTAAAAGCCTGTTGTTCTATGGCTATATTTTTGGAATCTAGGTTCACATCTCAGAAGTAGGATCGTGAAGGCTGTTAATAAAATAATAATCAAAGAGCCCACAGAATAGTAGGATTCAAATCAAATATGCGTCAATATTTAAAAAATATATTTAAGATAGATTTGCTTTAATTCAAATTAACACCGGTTTAGGCTTAGTAGCGTTTCGAAAAAATTTAAGTGTAGTAGAGATGAAAATTACGATTATTATTACTATGCTAATTATACGTAGACCAACATGAAGTAAAGAAGTAGGCACGATCACACGAATATCACAGCGTTTACTCCATTTAAAAGAGACAGTAGAATTTTTAATTATAAGAGTGCAATTAGACTGATTTAGTTCTCACATATAAGGGGGGATCCTTAACGAAGTGAACGTGTTTATTTACGGAATAAATTTGTGCGTAAATATGATCTTATAAGTTCGACATGTACGCAACAGTAAATACATTTCAAAGTCGATCGGAATTACGCATTATAATATTATTACAATATTGACCTCCACTTGTTATACGGAACATAACATTGCGTGGTCGAATATAAAAATAAGTTGTCATTACACAATATTTACTTCCTTCCTGATTTTCAAATAAGAGATTTTAAACTCGATAAAAAAAATGAAGACATTACAAGTACGCGAATATGTAGGTGTTGGCGAAATATACATCAAAGGAATAATCATTGTTATGAATTTGAAACAAGAAACAGGGTTTTTAACTTAGAACCTTTTTACAGTACGAGAAAAAGTGCCGCATCTAAGAAGGTCTCTACGGGCGTTGTTAGAATGCACTTGTGTCATAATCATATATTTTATTAAAGAAATGAAAACATGCTTTGATCAATATGACGACAAATAATTCAATGTTATCTAAGTGTAAGTCACAAACGGGTTTTTGAAATTGAGCTTGAAACCTACACGTCACATACAAATCCTGTTCAGTTGAATTACGGAGCCGGACCCGCCCACAGCCAAATGTATCAATAATATTTATGTATCTACGTATATTTTTATCTGAGCTGACAACGTAGATTTGTATAGTAGTTCCGCAGTACGCGGTAGTCTTAGCTATGAGGAAAATACATGTAATTAATATGTACGTTTTAAAAACTTATACGAATTAATTAACCCAGTTGAACTGTGAACATTTGCCTTCCGATAAATATGTATATTTATAAGCTTTTGACTCTAGTAGATGAATTTTTTTAATTAAGCATAATAAACACGTGGTAGTACAATCCTTTTATGCCTTAGATAGCATACATTGCTTTGATATATTTTTTTTGTCATAAACAAGTAAGCGATCAGTCTTCTGTCTGACCTGTCGTTGATTTTTGATTCGACACCTGCCGGTTCCTCACGATGTTTTCCTTCTCCGTACGAGCGAAAGTTAGATGCGCACATAGATATAAAATCCATTGGTACACCTTGGGATCAAACCTACGACCTCAGGGATGATAATCACACGCTGAAGCCACTAGGCCAATACTTCCCAATTAAAGGGCCTGGGACTAGTGCTAGACAGGCTACTTCTAATTTATTTGCGATATTTGTTTTAAAATAAGTGTTGTTTGATGATTTGCTATTTTAAAAGAGTACCGAGAGTTTTTTCTCTCGGCCTACACCCTCTGTCTTCTTTGCCGATGAGTAGGGATGCCTACAGATTGAAATTCAATGACGTGGAATAAGTGATACCTGTATCTAATGTTCCATAATAAACATATTTTTTTTTTTTTTTTTTTATAATAGAATTATGAAATACAAAGGTATTAAGGATATGCCAAGAATTTAACTCCGTCAACAAGTAACAGTCACCAGTATACGCGGAACTATATCGTTATTAATTCTTATTATTAACGCGCTTTAAGTTCAAGTGAACTAAGCTTTTCTTTGTGAACCTAGTCTGCTACTGTCGAAGTTAACAAGGCTACCTTTCTATTCACATTCTCCGCATATAACCTAAACGAATTATAGGACTAGAACTAAGTTTCAAAATCTATTACGAATTATGAAATCTAGGCATGGCAGTAACACGAAGTTGTTTAACTACAAATAACTATGTAAGCAATTACCCAATTCTAAATATTTATTTAATTAATATTAATGAACTCAGTTTTTTTTTAAGAATATATTTTACTTTAAATACACAAGTTAACAAACGATTCTATCTTCACATATGTGAGGTCTACAATTGTTGCGCACTACATACCTCGACCACGAAATTCTTTCGTTATAACCGCCATTCGCAACGAGGTCATACATTTTATTGACATCTGACATTGTTCTAACTTACCGTCCATTTGCCCACTGAAATTGCCTTACTTTTTAATTATATCCGGGCCGTATAAATAAGGCTGAGGGCGAGTCGAATTTATCAGTCGGCCGTGCACGGTTTGAAGTGATCTACTAAGTTCGTCAGCAAAACACAGACCACGTTCATTATGCAATCGCTGGTGGTGTTATTCGCTCTCGCCTCCGTGGCATGCGGCTCTTACATCCCTCTGGCTCAGCCAGCACATCATCCCGCAATTGTGCTGGACCCTCACGGCCGGCCCTTGGATACCGCCGAAGTGATCCACGCTCGTGCTGCTCACCTGCAAGCTAAGGCTCTGGAGCCACACGCAGCTGTCGCAGTCGCTCCCGTGGCAGTCGCCCACTCAGTGGTTGCCCCCGCCTATGTCGCCGCTCCCGCCGCCGTGTCTCACCAGTCCCGTGTTGATGTCCGCACCAGCCCCGCCGTCTACGCACACGCCGCACCCTTAGCCGTAGCCGCTCACGGTGCATACGCCGCACCCTTATCGGTAGCCGCTCACGGTGCATACGCCGCACCTCTCCTCGGTCACTCCGCTCTCGGCTACGCTGGCCACGGACACTACTTGGGCAAACGTTCTCTGGGACACATCGCCTACAGTGCCCCCATCGCCGTCCGCGCCTACCACGCTGCTCCCGCTGCCGTGTCTCATCAATCCCGTGTGGATGTTGTGTCCAGCCCAGCATACGTATCGCACTCCTACGCCGCCCCAGTGTTTGCCCATGCTGCTCCAGTCGCCATCGCTCCTTCTGCAGTCTCCCATCAGTCCCGCGTTGACGTGCGCACCAGCCCCGCTGTTGTATCCACCGTTGTCGCTGCACCCGTAGCGCATTCCGCTGTCTACGCCGCTCCCCTCGCGCATTCCGCCGTATACGCTGCCCCATTAGCGCATGGTGCCGGACATTACGCACATGGCTGGTAATTTAGCGAAAACTGACGAACTCCTAAGATAATTTGTACAATACTCATATAATATTTATAAATCAATAAAAAAAATAATAATATAAACAATTTTTGTAGTTTTAATACATCGGCATTGACTTCATTTTGATTATAATAACCATGAGGCTTAATTTATTGAAGATTCTTATGCCTCTTGTTTAAAAACATACCGAATTAAAAAAATCCTATTATTTATTTCTTATTAACACTTTGTTGCAAGCGATTTTTCCAGGCAACCCTAGTATGGAAAAAAATTAATACTAAGAGTGTGCAAAAAAAAACTAAATTGATAAAAATAAAATTACATTTAACAATGTAGACCTGTACCAAACTACCATCTAAAATAAAAATAAACACTAATTGCGAATCTTAAGAATGATGAATCACTATTAAAGCTAGGTTCCAAAATGTAATAAAAATAATATAGGTAATTGAGATTTCAAATATTTGTACAATAGTAGTATAAATACAAAGGTCACGACTGAACAGATGGAAAGAATATGGTTAAGAAGTTTTGATAGTATGGGATGGGGGGGAGCGTACATAACTTCATGGTGGAGAGCCATGCACCTCCTAAATGCCTAAAAATATGAGCTGTGAGATGGAATTTTCAAAAATTATATTTCACATAAAATATTACTTTTGTTTTTTACTATAAATCAGATTTACTTTACATCAGAATAGCAACACGTCAGAGTCTGAGTGTGTTCTTTTCTAAAGTATTGAGATAAGCTCAAAAAACGCAATTATTTTTAAATAATTGCGTGTGTGTGTGTTCTACACCTCTCATTTCAAAAGGTAGTATGATGTGTTGCTTTCGTGCAATTTAAAAAACAAATAAATATGACAAAGGCTTTTTAAAAATCGTTATAAAATAGATAAACCTACATTATAATTACGTCCGCTTATCGTAGCTATTCTAGGCATTATTATTACTATAAAATAACATCTGTCATGAAGCGTTCACGTAATTTCATATTTTAAACTGAAACTAAAAAATGTAACACCACCGTGTAATCAGCTCTATGAGAAGTCGTGTTTTATAATTAATTTAAATTAATATTCATTACATTGTTTAACTAAATTATATTATATATAATACTAGCTCATCCGGCAAACGTCGTTTTGCCATGTAAGTATATCATTTATAATAAAAAATAGGGGTTGATCGTAGAGGGGTGAAAATTAAGAGTTGTATGTATTTATTAATGCTGTATCATAAAAAAATAAAAATGTATCTAAAAATAAAAATAAAAATAATTTAAGGGTGCTATCCTTAACGTTTAGGGGGATGAAAAATAGATGTTGTCCGATTCTCAGACATCCCCAATATGCACACAAAATTTCATGAGAATCGGTCAAGCCGTTTCGGAGGAGTTTAACTACAAACACCGCGACACGAGAATTTTATATATTAGATATGTATAATTAAATTTGTTCAACATTAAAAATTATATAAATGTAAATTTTACCATTTTACTATAATAAAAGACTTAAGTTCATTTTAAGGCAAAAAATTAAATAAATACTACTACTACCTACTAGGCTACTTTAAACATTATCGTGTGATAGGTATATAATATGGTAGGTGGACCTTCACCTAGAGCAGACCAGACCTAGACCAGAACCAAGACGTTCCTTTTAAGGACAGATAAACAGCACCCATAACCAGCGATCGTCTGAGATTTATTATAAATTTAGACCACAAAATTAGTACAAACTCATTTCATAGCAACAAATAGAATATTTAAATTGTGCCGTCCTTATAATATGTGGACATGACCAGCGAACTTAAATAATTGTACAAAAAGAGTTAAAAAAACAACTATAAAAGAAGGAAGAAATTTCTAGTGAAATTATTGATTATGAATGAAGAATTAAATTGTCTCTACTCTGTCTTAATTTTAGTTTTAGCCGATGCCAGACACTTTCAGCCTTAAGTTATCAAGATTTTAATGGCCTCCATCCTAGATTGTACATATATTTCATTAGGTTATAATCTTTATTAAGAATTATAGTTTATTTAAAACAACACTATTTAAAAAATGTAACCTATTTGAAAGTTTCATTTTTAAAGTCCTATCCGTTAATTGTATTTTTACTACAAGGATAATGTTCAAATGGTAATTCAAACATTTATTGCATAAACCTAAATAAAAAAATTACTGACTACTTTTATACATTTTTTATTCGTCATCGTTTATCTATATTTTACTGTTATTATTGATATAAATATTCTCAGTATAAAAGTACCACCAAAAAATATTAACGTTTCGTAAAACAAAGCTAACACAGTTTAAAAATCGAACTAATGTAAAAAGAACTTTTCTCAAAAGCATTATGCAAAGTAACCTCGGGAAGATATCACATGTGTATAATGATGCAAAACGTGTTTTATAATTATGCGGAGGGTGTAAACAAAGGATATTAAAAGATTAAATTTTATTTTAATTGTTTTTATTATTTTTTTATAAATATTTATATTTAGTATCGAGGATTCGTCAGTTTTCGCTAAATTACCAGGCATGGGCGTAATGTCCGGAACCATGTGCTAATGGGGCAGCGTATACGGCAGAACGCGCAAGGGGAGCGGCGTAGACAGCAGAATGCGCAAGGGGAGCGGCGTACACAGCGGAATGCGCTACGGGAGCAGCAACAACGGTGGACACAACAGCGGGGCTGGTGCGCACGTCAACGCGGGACTGATGGGAGACTGCAGCAGGGGCGATGGCGACTGGGGCAGCATGGGCAACTACTGGGGCGGCGTAGGCGTGTGAAACGTAAGCTGGGCTGGACACAACATCCACACGGGACTGGTGAGACACGGCAGCGGGAGCAGCGTGGACGGCGTGGACGATGGGGGCGCTGTAGGCGATGTGTCCCAGAGAACGCTTGGCCAAGTAGTGTCCATGGCCGGCGTAGCCGACAGCGGAGTGACCGAGAAGAGGTGCAGCGTATGCACCGTAAGAAGCTACAGCTACGGGAGCGGCGTGAGCGTAGACGGCGGGGCTGGTGCGGACATCAACACGGGACTGGTGAGACACGGCGGCGGGAGCGGCGACCAAGGCGGGGGCAACCACTGAGTGGGCGACTGCCACGGGAGCGACTGCGACAGCTGCGTGTGACTCCAGAGCCTTAGCTTGAAGATGAGCAGCACGAGCGTTGATCACTTCGGCGGTATCCAATGGGCGGCCGTGAGGATCCAGCACAATTGCGGAATGGTATGCTGGCTGAGCCAGAGGGATGTAAGAGCCGCATGCCACGGAGGCGAGAGCGAATAACACCACCAGCGATTGCATAATGAACGTGGTCTGTGTTTTTTTACTGACGAACTAAGTAGATCACTTCAAAACCGTGCACGGCCGACTGATAAATTTGGCGCAGTATCAAGGGTATTTATACTGACCGTGCGTAATTAAAAAGTTTTCAGTGTTAGAACAAAGTTAAGTATCAATGAAATTACCGACCTCGTTACATTCAATGTCGGTCATACATTTTAAGGAAATATTATGTCGTAGATATATGTAAAACGAACAATGAAAGTCAATGTTTGGTGTTTACATTAATGAAATCTAAGCCTTTAAAGTAGAAAAATGCAAAAATAAATTATACTATTATTGTTACTATTTATTTATTATTATTATTATTACTATTTCACAGAGTAGAATTTTTTTTATTCGCCTCATTATTATTTTAATGCAATACAGTCGTAAAATTGTGACCGTCTTTTGTGTGTATATTAAACAATAATAACATGAAACATTAATAATTATTATGTTTAGGTTTATTTAACACATCCAATACGCAAGATAATAATAAAAAATAGTGATTCTTCCATGTTATTGTTACGCCGCCAGAAAACCGAGTTTTATAATACACGTTCATAATAATGTAGCAATAGAGAATAATCACAATACCATTGTTATATTAGTGATCTGTTTCATAGAAATAACTACGGAGAATGCTAGAAAAATGTTACGAAAATATTTGTATTCCCTAATTACTCGTTTTTAGTACAACGTAAATATTCGATAAAAGTATATATGTAAATAGCATTTATTTTTGGAACAGTAAATAAAATAGCTAACATTGTGAGATATACTACGCATCTGTTAGCCTAATCCTTGCGACACAAAATACAGAGGTTGTGTGTTCGAATCCCGGTGGTGGACCAATACATTTTACTTTCTATGCACATTGCACAATTAACACTTTATCGATACCTACGATATCACAGATAAAACGTGTCAGATACAGAAGGCTGATCACCTGTCCATGTAAAAAAACGCTTTAATTTAAAGCTAAGACCCATATAGAATTGTGACGCCTAGATTTCTCGCCTCTAGATTTTCTACTGTGTATGATTTTCGTTTATTTCTATCCCTATCGCAATTATATAAGTCAGTTTGTACTATTTTTAAATTTTCGATTTATTTCTTTAAATCGAGTGATACTGATAGAAAATTATTGTATTTTTTATCATAGTTAAGGCTAGTGGCGTAGCTACCTAGGGGCTAGGCGGGGCAGTACCCCGGGGCCCTCAAGCTCAGGGGGCCCTCGAATCCTAACCAGAAATCTCGATCGTTCTGAAGTTTTGGAAATTTCTTTTTTTCCAAGTATTAATTGTAATTTATGTTGTTACTGTTTAACATTTTTAGTACCTTCCCTGCGCAAAAAAGAGCTTAAGTAGCTTAGCATTTTTAAAGTAATTGTAAATTTAATATTTTGATCAGTTTACACAGCAGTGGGGCCCCATTTTTTTATTTGCCCCAGCGCCCTTGGTCACCTAGCTACGCCACTGGACTTATGGCAATATAATTTCTAATATCTGTCGACATTAATGTTGATCATAAAAGATAATAAAACCAAAAAGAATTGAGGTCGATTGTATCTAGGAATATAGACGAAGTTCACAGTGAACATCGACTACTTTTATATAAATAGAACTTGAATTAAAAATTAGTAATTAGATTAATATTAATCTATAATTAAGGTTTGTAATTTTATCAACAGACTACAGTTTATTATAGAATTTTGTAAGTCAACAAACAGAATTTTTAAAACGCACTTCCGTGGTAATTTTTGTATATACAATATACATTAATCATATATTCACCAATACAAGTGAAAGGGCAATGTCAAAGTATCTTGAGAAAGTAAACGTCCTTGTTCTGTGCTGTTTTAAATCTATATTTTGTTGTTTTTTTAACCTGAGGCGGATTTGCTACAAATTATTATGTATTATAATAACTACTATTATAGGTGGGAATTTATTTAAACATTTCACTATTAATTCAGCCGATATAAATAGGCTAAACATTCAAATAACCGTTGAGTTTGTGATTTTCTTTAAATAAATCAAATATTTTTCTGACCTTGAAAGAGTTCGTTAAATTTAATTATTTTGACACACATTCTATTACAAATTACTAATGCGTTATTTCAAACCGTCTGCAATCGTGAAATACTTTTTTTAATTACTTTCAGTACCAAATTAAACATACATTATTCTTGCAGATATTTTTATTTTAGCTTAGATGCATAATTAAAAAGCGTAGACTGGGTGAACATTGACTGGAGACACGAACTGATGTGATACTACAGCTGGAGAGGTCTTGACGTCCACACGAGATTGATGGGAGACAGCAGAGGCACTCTGGTAGACCGCTGGGGTAAGATAAACGGAGCGGGCATCGACAACGCTTGGGACAGTCTCCACCACAGCTGGTGTCACAAGGTGTTCCGACACGATGCTTGGGTATGACTTTACGTCAACTCTAGACTGGTGGGATACAGCACTGCCCCCAACGTAGGTCTTCTCTACAGGTACGACCACGGATTTGACGGCTGGAGCAACTACGGGAATGCTTTCAACGATTGGTGACGTATAGTAGGCTTGAGAAACTACTGGAACTAGCTTTCCGTCGAACCGGGACGAATGGGAAACCGCTGGTATACTGTAGAAGTTCGGCGATACAACTACTGGTTGCACTTCCTCCGAGACCAAGATCGTTGATCTTTTGTCTTTAGGTGCACCAGCACACAGAGCGAATAAAACGCTGAACACCACCAAAAATCTCATTTTGAGCGAGGTCTGTGTTCTGTTTTGAAATCACCACAAAAATATCTGCTAGACTGACGTTATTCGGGTGAAGCGCTCTATTTATACACCCACTAATTTATTTTACATCCTCACATTAAAGTTGAGGCAGATAGGACATGTGGGCGTCCTTGATCGTCGGTTTTCTAGCGATCTGTATTCTTATTCCTAAATTGGTGCTTTTCTTAACTTAATTTTCAGATTATGACCAATCGAACTGTGTCTTCGATTGTGTATAAACTTATGAATTTCTTGTGGTGCATAGTCAATGTGTATATTGAATAAAGCCTGAATTTAAAAACATATATAATTATTCAATTAGAATAAGTAGATAAATATTTATAGACGGTGTGCTTTTTTGTAGAACAGAGGTCAAATGGGCAGGAGTTTCATCTGATGTCAGTGCTCATGGACACTCTCAATGTCAGAGGGCTCGCGAGTGCGTTGCCGGTCTTTTACGAATTGATATGCTCTGTTCTTGAAGGACCCTAAGTCCTTTAGAAATGTGGATATAATACGTAACTAAATTTATATTTAAGCTAATTAATATAAGGTTTTTAGCTTGCTTATTCGTAAATCTCAAAAAAGTCGAAAAATTATCCGATATACGGAACACTCAAATCAAAAATTTTACATAAATTATATGGAAACAAGAAATCTCCTAACAGCATACATGACATTTAATTATTACATAAATTGTAATTTATTAAGGGCGTATTAAAATATCCGCAATTAAAAATGGTATTTGGAATTAATTTATAATAGACATAATGATATGGTGTGTTTAGATAAAAACTTATGATTATGATCTCATTTATTATTTCTTGATGCCACTAACATTTGTCTATGTATTCGTTAAGTTAATCGCAATTTTTAATGCTCCGAATCCACTACTATTCATGATTAAAAGTGTCTCTTATCTTTAAATTTTCATACATGTTATAAATGTCTTCTTCTGTTCTGTTGTCTTCTATATAAAAGACAACAACTTTATATTACAATGCATCGTCTGAGGAACTGTGACACACAATAATATAACCACGTATATAATAGAAGTAACAACTTCCTTTAATATTGAAAATAATATTGTCTAAATTATATTTAAGTGCGTTAATAATTCCGATACTATAAACTCAAACTCAAAATATCTTTATTCATATAGGTAAACAAAAACACTTATGAATCGTCAAAAAGAAGTTAAATTAATTGCAAATATACATTTACTACCAGTTCGCAAGTCAAGGGAGTAGAGCGGGTAAGAAGAACTGGCAAGAAACTTTCTGCCACTCTTTTTAATCGCCAAGTATTGTCATACAAATTGTTTGAACTGGAGCAAATCAATCCCAAGGATTAGAATCATTTAAGTATTCCTCAAATTTATAAAAAGCTTTATTGATTAATTTTCGTTTAACGAGGGCTTTAAATTTATTAAATCAATTCTCTAATTTCGCTTGGGAGTTAGTTGTAAAATCGAATACAATTTTCATGGAGTGGTTTATCTTTTGGAGCCTGGTTGGTCGTACACTGAAATTAGTTTTATTTCGCGTATTATACTGGTGAAAGTCACCATTTGTTTTAAAATCGTTTATATTTTTTGTACAACAAGGCTTAAAGAATATATTGACCAGATAGTGTCATAATATTTAATTCCTTAAACTTATCCCGTATATATATAAACATCTCATCTATCTTAACCAATGCAAAAACTGAAATGCCTGCCATCTAGTAATCTTATAAGACACTGTTAAAAATATAAAAGTTTAAAGAACATTAACTTCACGATATGGAAAGAAGAACTGTTCCTTGGAAGGTTCGACTGTTACGGTATTAATATTACACTCCACTAGATGGCGCTAAAACCTACTTATTCTTTTGATAGCCTTCTACACACTTATATTTTTTGACTATTGACTTATTAGCGTTATTTATTTAAAATATTTTTTTTTTATATACTTCATTAGCCGAAACTATTTTTCTTATGTCTTCATTTTACTTCTTCAACTGATGTTTGTTTCAAATGTAACTCAATTATTTATATCAAACGTAGGACGCTGTTCCATTAGTAGTTTTTGATGGTCATATCATCTTGCTTCAAGGAATCGAACCCAGAAAATTCAATTACTACACCAAGAGCGTTAACTATTAAGCTACTAAGGCAGCCAGAGTCCAAGACACACCTATGTCCTTTGAATTAATGTAGATATAGTAATAGAATATCTTGTTCTCAAGAATAACAATACCGAGTCTTGTATGATATAAATCAGTTATTTAATTGGTGTAAAAAACTTTATTCCAGAACGCAAACTTGAGTCCTTGTCGGGAACCTTAGGGAAACCCAATACGTAACATTGGTACAGTCGAACAATCGACCAAATGTAGGACATCAATAATTTAATCGGCACAGAAAGACATGAGAGTCGTCATTCAACATTAAAACTTATAAATAAGTAATTTGACAGTAAGCTAACTGAGACAAGATACTATATTTTCTTACTTACAATTAGACACATGGAGTATTTAATAAATAAATAATATAATCTGGTTCCAAGCCTTGTGCTGTAAAATTTTTGGGTAGAATTATTCGAAAACCTAAGAAACGTGCATTACATGAACGTTATATTAACTGCTGATGCACACAGAAATTTAAATATCTGAATTGAAAAGTACAATTTTCTAATGCTGTCCTACATATTAATGAACAACATGGCCGCAACGTACATAATAACAAATATCGTAGTATGAATCTAGACTAATATAAATAGTCCACACAAATCCTAAAACTTTTTAAGTATATAGATTTCTAGCTATATTTATTACACATACCACCACACCACATATTTTTCATTTTCTACACTCTACACTCCCATCTACAATATTTTCAACTATAGTATTCTCCATAATCACCAGAAACATAAATGCATACAAATATCAGTATAATTATAAAAACACCTTTTAGTTTGAGAAATAGTAAATAATTCAACTCTATGTATACTTTGTTCTTAATGTTTGACCTCCCTAGTCAGTTACTGCAACACTCGCGGCGCAGTTCGGAAAACCCCCAATATCACTTGCAATAGCAAAATTAGCTACTTTTTATTAGATTTAACGCGAATTTAATAATTTCAAGAAACGTTTAAGGTTGAATCGGGCTTTAAGATCTTTAAGATTTTAAAGTAATACTTTACTTATTACTAACATTATATTGCTATATTTCACAAGTCTTCCTATTTATCGTAATCTTTTTTATTAGGAATGTCCTAATGAGGTTTTGTGAGTTTTAGTTTAGGTTTAGATTTAATATTGCGTTTAAATTTGCTTATCTAAATAAAAATAACAATTTTTTTACGTATTTTTAAGTTCCAGTGCTTATAAATCAACCCATAAATCAATGGTATTAACAAGAACAAATTTAAAAAAAAAATTGATCCACGTGGAATAAAATATTTATTCCTTACCTAAACCGTATTACATCAAATTAGGTTCACTAATTTATGTGTGTATCGCCTTTGATTATAAAAAATTAAATTAAATTTTTCCTCCCATTTCAGATTTGAGAAATAATTGGGTTCGTGTTACAAATATTACAAACATTGATGAAGTGTACATTGACCGGAACATCCCGGTCATTGCATCGTATCATGCCTATGCACTTTAGTACAACAAAATTTCGGTACCGCAATATTACGACACATCTGTAACTTGAAGATTAGATACGGTTTTTTAAGCGAAGATTCGTTGAGAATCTTACAACCAATATCTTCTACTTCCAAATAAAAATAGAACAATTGAAACGTGGTTTTCAAAATATAAGTCGTTGGAAACAAAACGTCACAATTTTCGAAATGGTTAGATTTCGATCGACATTTATGTAGAGCGTCCTAACAAAATCAAATTCGAATTTATTTCGCTAGGCAGTATTCACATACAATCATAATCTTCTCTATCAGATCAATAATATTAGTGCCGCAAGACATACTGAAGCAGAATCATACGCGTTAATATTTTGGATTTTAGTTTACAAAAGCTGTTTGCAAAACTGTATTTATTTTATTAGTTATAATTGTTACGCCTTATATGTAGCAAGAAACTTTGCCAATCCGAGGCCCTAATACCTTGGTACTTCAGCACCATACTACAGAACTCATGTCTTACTTTTTACACAGAGACAGATTATAAATTATAATAGGTAGTTCATTAAGGTATTTCATTTAATTACAATTACTGTTTTGACATGCATGATATGGTATATATAACGGTTGCAGTTACTTTACAAACATTTTAAAAATAAACCTTGCCGATTCTAGAGTTACTTGCCAGTTCTTCTCGTTCCTTCTACGCCCTTGATTTAAGAACTGGCAGTAAATGTAAATTACGAATCATAAGTTTTTTTGTTTTAACATTAAGTTACCTACACGAATAGAATTTTCACGCATTCAGATAATCTGCATAAGGTTATTCCTAACAGTATATCGATGAGTTGAACAATGATGATGATGATAATAAACATGTAAAACGCAAATATTGTTACTTTTTTACGTACTTCAAATTACATACACTATAATCTTACAGTACACTCATATTGCTAGTTTCGCAAACATTACATGTGTCATCAACTGAAGCAGAAAGCATAAAAGAAATGTTGCTTTATGTGATTATTTGTTATATAACTATAGTTTACTAAAGTGAATTATAATTATTTCCTATGTTGACTGTTCCTTAATAATGATCATGTTTCTCTTTCGATGTTTCAGTCTACTAAATTATATGTACATACTTAAATATTGTACATTTAAAATTAACTTACTTTATCACAAATTTATTTCTTTATTTTTTTTTCTTTATAAATTTCTATAATAAATTCTCGATACTGCTACATAATATATGTAACTGGGAAGTCCTGAAATACTAAATAATAATAATAATAATCGTAATAAATAAAATTATAATGATTATTATTATTATATGAAATGATTGGGTTGGAAGAAAAAACAAAAGAATTAATAAGGCATGCAGTCTATCCATATCCATTGTACATTTACAAACTTAGTTTAAAAATTTACTGTTATTTGTTTAACACAGAGATATTAGAGAGATAGTTACAAAATATTCACGAGATATTTGATGTTTATTGAACGGTTTAGTAAAGGGGGAAAGTGTTGAATATGTATGACTATAACTTTGAGTTTTAGATTAATTTAGAAAATTATTTTTAACACCTTTACAATTATATATATTTGGAAGACTTTATTTATGTGAAAATTAAACAATAAAGAATTAAATATTTACAACACAACACAAAAATATATATATTAGAATTAAGAATGTATTACATTACATTTTGTGTTTGGTTTGGTCTTTAGTGTAAGTTTGGAACCCGGAACCCCATCTTGGGTATAGGTCTCCTCCAACTCTTATCGCGGACTTTATTCATTCAAGTCTTCACTATATCTCCATCAGCCAAGGCCAATTTTTTAAGTCAATTCTTCAGATTTTTAGTTTGTTCAAATTCCACATTTATGGTTATCTTAAATAGCACACTAGAAAAAAGTACACTACAAGAACTCTATCTCTTTCCAAATATGGTTTTGTAACCTAGTCTAAATGAAAATCTTATGTAGGTCACATACATTATTCCTGGCGGTACTTTTGCAAACGACATATGACCTTGACACAACATTATTCATGTTTGTATTGTACAATGCTTTAATACCATAAGTATTCAACAGGCTGAGTAGGAGGTAAAACGGTTCAGCGAACTGTTGCGCAAAGAACATCGTCAGCGTGTATTGCGCCCGCGCAGGTCCGGTTTCTGTTGCACTGGAAAGCCCCTCTTGTGCAAGTCTTCACTATTAAATCCTGGTTTTATCCACGAATAGCCGTGACCTAAATAGCACACACTTAAAGTGTTTAGCATGAATGATATCTGAATCCGAGAACGTCAAAAGATGCTTATCGAGATGGCTTGTTATAAAATGTAGACTTATTAAAAAATGGTAACCATGGTAACCAATACTGAGCCATCTTTATGCCACGTATTAGAATAAAATAAAATATTTGTTTACATCTTCAATAGTTAATTAAATGATTTTTTTTCCATTCGAATAGTATAAATATCGCTAATACGCACAAATGACATGCGCGTTGAAGTCTTTACTATAGAAAATACACACCAACACAACAAACTCTGATTCTGTCTATGCGGATATAATACAAACACTAAAGGAATAATGCAATACTTATTATTAAGAAGACATTTTTGTTTAGCATTCTAACTCTATAAAGCTAATATTCTCACTATATTCTCATTATTAACAACTAGAGAAAAATTAAGATTTTTATAGCTTTTTAATAATAATGCAAAAATCTAGAATAAAACCTTTTGTTAATTACTACTACAAGTACGACTTAGAACTTTGGACTTTTTCTAAAAAAAATATATCTCTATACATTAAACACAACAAAAATTTATGGAAAATAGAGCTTCGGTTTTGTAATGGTAACTTTTGTATTTATGTTAATACGTTATCATAAATTCATAATCCTTATTCTATTTAGATGTGTCAGGAGAAAGTAGGTTAATACAATTATAACCTATTAAGGTAGGACATAATACACGCGGTGTTAGGTAACATTACAGCATAGGCCACAATAATCAGCATGTATTAAGTTTTTGTTACTAAAAAAACATTCGTTAAGACTATACAGAAAAACTAATATAAAAATAAAATCGGTTTTATATAAAAAAAGTTAAAACTTGATTCGTTCTGTCGTATTTTTACAATAATTTAAGTTAACCTAATAATTAGGAATTTTAGACACCTCTGATTATATTTTAAATTTGGTTTTGTTTTATTTGATGAAAGTAATTTTATAAACCAAATATATCGACAAGTGTGACGTGAACAGTTATTATACACATATTCATAAAATATAAGTTTAGCAGTTGATGGAAAGGCGAAAGTAAGAGAGATATTTAGTAAACTGCAATATGAACTTGTATATAGAGGCGATTTTTGTATTTTTTCTTCGTACCTTACTACAAATTTTAATGAAAAATTTTTGAGGTGCATAATTTACAACATAATAATATTAAAAAAATGAGTGTTAAGGTTGGTTGAAATATAAAAACCTACTTAAAATTTCCGAGATCCGTCTGACCTTTGTGGATATCCCTATTGCCTAACGTCTAGTCAGAATTCATGAATTAAATCAAGGGTTGATCAACGGTATCTACGTCATACTCTGTACCAAGATCTTTGAAGTCGCGATTTGGTGTTTTGAAGTGTCGCTTTAAAATCGCTTTTTACAAAAATGCAGTCATATTTAGACGTCAGTTTTATTTAGTGGTACAAGCCTGCGTCGATCATCTTACAAAATCGGAGCGCATGCATCTTTGCGTTGGTAGAACTATAAAGCGTTGTGGTGGTAGATGAAACCGTCATTCGAACGCAAGCTAAGCATCAGTGAAGTTGTGAAAACACAGTAAATATTTATAAGTGTTATAAAGTGTAACAAAATAATATGTAAGTTTCAGTGCGTGTGTATCAATAGTTTTAATTTTATATGGATCAAAGTGCTTTACATTAACCCAATTTAACATTTTCTATATTTTTAACAATCTTACAATAACTTATTTAGAACAAATGACAGTTTCAAATATCTTTTAAAAATATTTTATTTTATTTACAAGAACTTGTTAAAAAGTACAACGCGTTAAACAATTAGCGCTTTCACTTTTAAACAGACCACGAACAATAACAGGATACAACATATCAAGATCTAACATTTAAAATATCTTATTCTTCTCCTTCGAAAGTTGTTCCCATCCACACTCGTTTTCCATTGAATTCGCACTTTTACTGTTTAATTACTTTATTCGACAATATTTACAAATATAAAAGTGCCGAATTGTATAATGCAATGAATTACATAAACAGACTCTAGTTTGATATTACATCAGAATGTTACGAGAGTTCATGACGCATATTTCGGACGTGCTACTCTTACTGATGAAGTTCTACCGGTTTTTTGTTGACATTGACACCATTAATGCTTTCTTTCATAACATAAACAAGTCATGACCTAATTATATCGACATAGAGGTTCTAATAAAACTGTAATTGAAGTTATTTATATTGAAGTAAACTCGAATCTAACAAATAAAACTCTAGAAGTCTTTTGTTTTCTGTTGTCGTTTGTTTTATGTTCATTTAAAAGAAGTTCGTTATAAATTAAATGCAAGATTATTTTTGTGTATGAAGAATTTAAAAATTTGAATTAAAAGAGAACATGAGAGTGTGCTTTCGCATCGCCGCACACAGTCGTAACGGAGCATTGACGTTATGGAAGCTTATGTAATCTTTGTCCGCAAAAGTAAAAGTGATCCTCTACCTACTAGTTTCGTCATCGTATTTACTTCATATGTATAGATAATATTTAAATTAAGCTCTCACGTTTTTATTACAGATAATGCGGTGGTTTACTATATGTGGCGTACTTTTAGTTACGATAGCAAGTACATCCGCTGAATGGTCTTGGAATAATGACGATGCAAACAAAGATGTAGATTCGAAGCCCAAATCAACAGAACTCTTACAGGGTGAAGAGATCAGCGAGGCGGAAGACAAAAATGGCGATGGAACTGTTCTTGATGGTATTGTTGATGAATTGGTTAGCAACAAACAGGGAAGAAGTCTAAGTGGATTTGATGACGTGTATAGTGACCCTACTATTAAAGAAGCTTTAGACGCAGGTGATGACACTGAAGCAAGAAATTTAATTAAAGGAAGACTTTGTACGCTAGGCCTTATACAAGTAAGTTTTACATGCAAATAATCAAATCTAATTAAAATAATTCATTCATTCAATGCATAACAGAATTTAATAAACGTTTTTATTATTACAGTGCGAAGATGAAGATACACAAGAAAAACGAACTTACGTTTCGCCAGATGAACTCATTTATGCTCAACCTGTCGATATAAAACCGATTGGAAAACCCGTTGCCTCTATCGCCATTCGTGGTCCACCAAGGGCTTATGGGCCTCCAAAACCTATGCCATACCCTCCACGACCACAGCGATACCCATCCAAAAGGCCGACATATGGTAATAACCGACCTGGCTTTGCTGATAAATATGGAACAGCCAGCAATGCTTTCCAATTTTCTCAGAATAGTGGCACGTACGGAAACGAATTTAACTACGTTACTAAACAACCAACCTTTGGAAATGACGGCCCATACTCATACGAAAGCCCTAAACCCCTATACAATAAGCCATCCTCTCAGCAAACTAATTTGAAGCCTGAGTCTGTTGTCCAACAGCACATACACCATCACTACGTGCACGAAGATGCAGCAAAAGATCCAAAAGTTATTATTAAACCAGTAGCAATTCCAGTAGGGTCAGTCGGTCATTTAGCTTCCCAAATTCATAATCAAGAAAATTCAGGCATCATAACAGCCTCTGGATCAGATTTTAGTACCTTAAACGCTGGTGGTTTTAAACCAATGACAGGAGGATTTAATCAAGTCAAACCAGTATATGAAAGTGATACTATTTATGGCTCCCAATTTGGACACAATAACTATAACAGGGAAAACGGAAATATTCAGGCACAGAATCTGCCCAATCCATTCCAGAACAATGCGTTCGATGATCAAAAGTACGTAAACTCGTTAGGATCCTATGGCTCTCAAAATTCAGAGTTTTATAAAAAGGAGTTGCACGTAGGTTCAGGTAACAATGGTTACTCCCAAGGGCTAGGACAAAACAATTTATATCAAGAGAACTATCAAACCGGTAAAGCTCAAGGTTTCGAATGCGTATGTGTTAACTACGATCAGTGCCCAAGTCAAGAAGTGATCGGGCGTAGAGATGACCTGTACCTTCCAATTGATCCACGTAACAAAGGCAGTGAGATTTTGGCTTTGACCGAAGATCAAAGTGATATTTCTAACAGTACAACTGAATTGGAAAACTCAGAACAAAACGGCACCGAAGTAAAGAATATTCAAAAACGCGAAGCTAAATCTGATAAAGCCGAAGAACCAGCTAAGGAAATTGAACCGGTAAGTTTATTTACTTTATTTTAAAGTTAATTTCAGCCATGCTTTTCTCCCATTCAAATTACCTTAGCCTCATATCCTTATAAAACAATGAAAGCGAAGACTGGGGTAACCATTCCGTAATTAATAAACCAAAACTCATTGTCAAATTAATCAAGAAATAAATTAACTCATTTACTAGAAATTAACAATATTCTTAAAAAAAGAAAACTTTTATTGGAGTACTGAATTGTTACTACAGCGCCTCCTTGGACTCGCTGGCTATGGCGGCAATGGTGGTAATAACAACAAACAAGTGCAGCCCACGTTTGGTGTCTCGTTTGGGTTGCCCCAGCCTTCCCACAGTTACCCTGTCAACCCTTTCAATGCAAACCCTATCCAAAATCCCTATGGACCGGCACTAAATGGCGGTGGAATAAACTTAGGCTTACTTTCAGTTAATCCGTTATTAGCTGTACAAGTAACAAAAAATGATTATGGCGAAAAGATTGTGAAGCCATTTGTCAATTTGCATGTTACACCGAATGAACATGTGGTTAATAAGCTTGGACATCTGTTTCATGAGAAGAAACATTACCTTTTAAACAAGCACGAACATTATCATCATTATAATAATCCCTATAATAATTTTAATCACCATCCTCAACCTTATCCTCATCCCCCATATAACTTTGTTCCTCAGTATGATTCTCATTATGCTAAACCTCCTTTATACTCACCTCATGTCGGCCATTATCCCAATCACTATCGCGTTCACCCATACAATGCACCGGGAATTCCTTCCGGTAATGAGGATTATTATGATGATGACAATATCAACCACGACGAAAGTGACTATAATCATGCCAATTACGGCTTTGAAAGGTCTTCTAATGGTACTCAGTTTATAAACGACGATAATAATAATAATTATGCTGGCCGTTTCGCATACTCCCGGTCCATTAAAATACCTTCATCCCACCCTAACGGGGCAAACCGGGGAGAACAAACGATTCGTTTTCCCGAGAGTCGAAAGAAGAGAGCCATAAACAGTGAAAATATGACTGAAATTATAGAAGAGGTAAAACCTCCATATATGATTATAACATAGTAGAATTGTTTTATAACATTATATGAATATAAACAATTATATATTAATCTGTTTTTTTATTGCAGCGACAAGGATACTTCGGTCACAATCAAATTCAACAATGCGGTTCCAACCAAGTTTGTTGTAGAAGACCGCATCGTCCCCAAGCTTCAAACCGTGGTCAATGTGGCCTTCGACACTCGCAAGGGATCAATGGAAGAATCAAGACACCAGCATACGTAGACGGAGACAGTGAATTTGGCGAATATCCATGGCAAGCAGCTATTCTCAAAAAGGACCCCAAAGAATCTGTATATGTCTGTGGTGGTACCTTGATCGATGGACTTCACATCATGACTGCCGCCCATTGTATAAAATCGTAAGTTTATTTTATGTTATATAATATATTATGTATCTACCATTTGTACGTAATATTTAATTATTCAATAATATATAACAAATCACGGAAGACGAATGTTGTGATTGTAATGAAATGAATAATAAACATATCTTCTTTTGTTTTCAGGCACAAAGGATTTGACCTTCGCGTGCGTCTTGGAGAATGGGATGTGAACCATGACGTAGAATTCTACCCGTATATTGAACGAGATGTTATATCTGTCCACGTGCACCCTCAATATTACGCTGGAACTTTAGATAACGACTTGGCTGTCTTAAAACTGGACCATCCTGTTGAATGGACTAAATATCCACACATCAGCCCAGCTTGTTTACCTGACAAATATACTGACTTCTCCGGACAAAGGTGCTGGACAACTGGATGGGGTAAAGATGCCTTTGGATCAAATGGAAAGTACCAAAACATCCTTAAGGAAGTCGATGTGCCGATACTACCTCATGGAGTTTGCCAACAGCAGCTGAGACAGACAAGATTAGGATATAACTACGAGTTGAATCCAGGATTTGTTTGCGCTGGAGGCGAGGAGGGAAAAGATGCATGCAAGGGCGATGGTGGCGGTCCTTTAGTCTGTGAACGTGGAGGCACTTGGCAACTGGTTGGTGTAGTGTCTTGGGGCATTGGTTGCGGACAACCCGGCGTACCTGGCGTTTATGTTAAAGTTGCTCATTATTTAGATTGGATCTCACAAATCACAGGGAAATATTCACCCTATTAAGTACTGACCCAACTTTCTCCGTCGGGCCTAAATATTGTCAAAGCATTATGATAAGTACCATGTAATTTATTGTAATTTAAAACCTAATTTATTATGTTTCTTTGGACGGTAATGTCCAGAGATGTAAGTAAATGCTTGTGCAGTTAATTTTATATTAAAAATCTTTTTCATTATTTAGTTTGTTTTTTTTTGTTTACTTAAAAACGTACGATTTTGGGAATTTTATATAATGTCAACTACAATCAACGGACCTATTTTACAACGCTACATCTATTAGTCTTTCGGCAAGATCGAAAACTCACTTCTTTCGTGAATTCAAAGAAAACAATAGTACGTAAAATAAATCTTAGATGGCGTTTTTCACAACTAATATGAATAGGTCCGCACGAAGTATTCATTGTCTGCTGGGGACTGGGGTAAAATATCTAAAATTTTACAAAACAGTTTAAACACAAATACCCCTATTTAATTTAAACATAGCACATAACTAATTATTAAATTCAAAAAAACATCTTGACATCTATCAATACATATTGAAGTATAATTCAAAAACATAGAAATCAAAGTTTCGTTTATTCGAATTTTAAGGTACATAGCTTATATTTTTAGCGATCATAACACATTTTTAATAATGGCGGGTAAAACCACAGATCGCAAGAAAACTAAAGATAAAGGACCTATTAGTGAGGCGAGCGACAATGCTGCTACTTTTACGCTACCCGATTCCTTACCATGCTCTGAAATTGAGTTTCCCGTACTTATAAAGAGGGTCAATAAAGCAAATTGGAATCTTATAGTTAAACAGAGAGAGAAGGAGTTGCAAGAAATAGAAGATAGCCGAGAAAGCAAAAAAGAGCCAATAATAAAACAGCCCTTTCTTAGTAAGCTTTTTACTACCGTTTTATTAATGATTAACTTAGATGTTTACGGACGTCAGTCTCTGCACCAGCAAGTACGTTCTGTCGGTTTTCCTATGAAAGCTTCCCAATTACAAAAGCCCTTGGTTAGCTCGCCATTTCATGGACTTCTATAAGCATCCTTTTTCTGATTATATTAAAAACAGCTTTCTCTGTTGACGTTTTGCGGAGTATACATCTAGTTCTTTCTAACAACCTTCTGTAGATTTCCTGTCCATACAAACTGAAAATCTACTGCTACTACTGATATACTTCTATTTTATATTGCCTGCTTGAATATTTTGCCGGTGCTCATATGATCCGTGAGGCACCTTTTCTACTTATTTTGATATTATTATTTTTTTCTCATTGGAATCGTAATCTCATTGGAGTCAAAATAAGTACAGTATTTTAAATAAATCATCATAAAATTTATTTCCCTTAAATGACACCCTCTACATCTTAAATTGTAAATTATAATACCTATTGAGTCGTGGGAAATTTAAAGATGTATCCAGAGTCAGCATTCACTCTTGAGAACTACCAAAAGGGAAAAATAAACATAGGTGAGACCTTAGCATATTGCCTATTAGAGATTATATTAATCATAATTTGATATATCTCAGGGACCGAAACAGATTACATAAGAGACCAAGTATTTGTGTATTTAATACCAGCACTGGAGGAAACACTTAATAAAGCTAAAATATGGGAAGCGCTAAAAATACAAAAATGTTTTTTCAATGGCATTGACAATATTGCTCAGGTGAGTTTGATTCAGAAATATGTATTTAAAATTGTAATCAGTAGTCTCTTAATTAATTAGAGAGATTAATTTAAAGCGCATGTGCGGCTAAATTTACGGCGATGGCGCATAATCATGGTAGGGGAGCCCAAGAGGGGATTTCGGGATTTAGGTACTAAAGCGCGGCAGAATAATATATAGGGGGATACCTTGTACCCGGTTAAGTACCTCCACAAAATATGAGGCCCATATCTATGGCCGCCCGTGAAGGAAACAGGATCAGATTAGTAAAAAAAAATTGACCATCAGAAATTCCCGAGCGCGTCAGATTAAGGTAGGGTGAGTTAATTACATCCTAAAAAGTGTATATTATTCCACTAATCTGACAATTTGAGAGTGACGGAAAAAAAGGGGAGGGCAACAAAGTTGTAAAAAAAAAACGTCATCTCGACATTCTCGAGCGTAGCTAATTTTTTTTTTATTTTGGAGGAAATAATTCAAGAATAATGAAAAATATATAATTTGACGATTTCCGCAAGCCGAAATAACAAAAATTCGTCGATAAAGTTAAATGCGTGCAGCTGCGTGATGCCTACATTTCCTTAAACCGATCGGAATCTACTAAACGGCGTTCTAAATATTTCCCTCAAAATTACATTTCCTGTGAATTTGAACCGATTCGGACCGATAGATTTTGAGAAATTTAAAAAAAATCTTAAAATAATAAGAAATATTTTTTTTTTAAGTGGTTTCTTTATTGATCAACTTCAAAAACTAATCCGCCTTTGAGCTTGAAAAATCACGTCGATCGCCACCAAGCTGGTTAAAAGTGGTTGATTAGTTCGAGAGATATCGTGAACGAAAGAAACCCGAAAAAGTGTTTTTTCGGGATTACTCCGAAATTTGTGGTTCGATCAATTAAAATTGCAAAATTACTTATGGGGATGATAAAACTGCGTCGAATGCCGGCAACTGCGTGAAAATTGCTTGATCCAAAAATAGTGTTCTATGAAACTTCTATCAGACTTTCGAGCTGGGAGAGCTCAAATGTATAGAAATATTATTTCTTTGAACTCAGCGAGCTCAAAATATCAATTTTAAGCGCCCAGGAATGGAATTAGCGGGAAGTTTCAGGGATGGCCCTTTAGGTGAACCGTTTTTCTAAAAAAAAATTGTCAGATC
This sequence comes from Pieris napi, assembly GCF_905475465.1. Classification (NCBI taxonomy): domain Eukaryota; kingdom Metazoa; phylum Arthropoda; class Insecta; order Lepidoptera; family Pieridae; genus Pieris; species Pieris napi. Next base: position 5,480,935 of record NC_062237.1, on the reverse strand, counting down.
AGACGAATCCCTCTAGATAACCGTCAGATTATGAGACAGTACGTTTAGAACATAAAGGTGAACCACATATATCTTAATCTGACGCGCTTGAGTATTTCAAAATTGCGATTTTTTTTTTGCAAATTATGAAAATGGCCGTGGGTTTGCGTCCCATCGAAATCGTCAGATTAGTGAATGAGAGCTTTTTTTTGGTGCACTTAACACTCCCTTAGAAAATCTGACGCGCTCGATAATTTTTTTTTTTTTTTCATTTTCAACCCTTAAATACAACCACCCGCATCATGCAAACGATCAGATTAACATACGTACATTATTAAAAATACGTAGGGCATTGATGCTATAAATATCTGACGCGCTCGAGGATGTCCATGCAACAGTTTTTTTTTACATACATATTTAACAATCTATAGCCGCTTCCCCCACCGATGAAAAGATATATATCATATAACATTTTTTTCTTCTTATTATCTAAGCTTTGCATCCCAATAGGTCTCTACGACGCTCGAGTAAATCCCCATTTAGCATCGTGGGCTCCCCTACCATCACGATGTGTATTTAATTCCCGGTTAACGGTTTATACAGAAGGCTAATCACATCACCAGTATAAAACAAGATATCTACACAAAATAATAAGCAATTTATCACATACATATTTACTAAGCTGCTGTCTTGTATTTATGATAATGATTGTAACTTTAACTACAGTCGCTAGATGGCGCTCTAATAAGTCGGATCCAACCCATGTTCTTTTACCGAGTCAATAACTATATAAAGTTTATACCAAATCCTAATAAGCATATTGACAAACAGGGTACATATATTATATGAGATAAGAAATTATTGATCGCAGCTATTATTATTATTTATAAATGTTTATGTAAGCTTTAGTATAGAAAAAAATTCAATATAGTAGAAGGCATGTTTTTATAATTCAATTAACATTAAATGTTTTAGTTTCTGTGGAATAATAACCCAAGATATCCTGATCGTATGTCGACAAAATCTCATCTATTCAACATGCCATGGGTTCGAAAACAGCTTCAAGAGAAGTACTTACATATTTTTATAGAATTGTGTATATGTATAATTTGTATATATTTAGCAAAGTCGAAAGACTCTCTTCTACAAACAATATTAAGTAAAAGCAGGTAAAACATGAAAAAACGGACCTAAATATATATTTTTTATAAATTCATATATGTTTATTTTATTATTCTGTTGTTAAATATAAATTGTTAACTAGGCCACGTCCATACTACCCCAAATCTTGGTTATGGCCTGAAGATTATGCAGCTACGCTCATACAAAAGACTGTCCGACAGTACTTTGTACAGAGAGAGGACGATGTACAGGAAATGCGTGATTTCTGGAGAGTAAGTTATCTTTTAAACCTAGTAAAGAGTATTAGTTATAGTAGGAGTTATTTGTTAAAGTACTAGCCTAGTCTGATCAATGTTGGCCTATTGGCTTGAGCGGGCGCCTCTCAATCCTAAAGTCATGCGTCCGAATCACATCTGTGCACCAAAGGATTTTCTTTGTACTTCAAAATTAATTTTCGCTCGTACGGTGAAGGTACATCCCATAGACGAAATTGACATGCCTTAGACATAAAAATCCTTATTAGTATGAAATTGATAGGCTCCCCAGTACCAGCTCCTTCCACTTGACCGTATTCAACGAAGAGCGGTTCGAATCGTCGACGACCAATCCCTCTCCGAGCGGCTTGATCCTTTGGCGTAGCGTAGAGATGTGGGGTCACTCTGCATCTTCTACCGCAATTAGCATGGATGGAGAGTATTCAGAGGAGTGGTTCGGATTATTACCTGCAGCTGAGTTTCATCATCGGACGTCGAGGCAGAATACGAAATTCCACCCGTATCACCTCGACGCCCGTCGACAACTAAGCGTTTTTCAAAGCAGTTTTTGCCGTGCACCACCATTATGTGGAACTAGCTGCACACTGAAGTATTTCCGAACCAACCCAACTTAGGGTCCTTCAAGAAAAGAGCGTACCAATTCTTAAAAGGCCGGCAACGCAACGAGTGTCCATGAGCGGCGGTATCACTTAACATCAGGTAAGCCTCCTGCCCGTTTGTTCTATATAAAAAAAATTACAACTTTTTGAAACTAATAGTGGGTAAATACTAGACCGAGGCGGCCGTACTGGACATCAACAGGACATTCGATACCGTCTCGTAGCTTTTTTATGAAACAGGGGGCAAAAAAACAGACGGTTCATTAAGAAACAAATAAATTGGTATAACTCGAATGGAGACTATCAGAAAAGGCGCATTTGCAATATTATACGATTTTTGTTTTTTTATAGTTTGATTTAAGTTCCAACCGCCACCCATAGACACGTGCAATGTGGGGCTTGCAAGAACGTTGCCGGTTTATAAGAAATTGATACTCCCTACACTTGAAGACCCCTAAGTGTTTAAGTTTGCGTAGAGTGTATGATTTCTAGATGCTTATTAAAGTTAGAAGATTAACTAATCATCTTAATGAACAGCGTCATTGTGGCTTGATTTAATTTATCTTCATTTTTCAGAAACTCAAAATTGAACAAAACCTTCCTGATATGGAAACCAATCCATTTTTGGCGAAAAGGTTTGCATCATTGCAAACATTTCATAAAAATAATTAAACATAAATAAAGAAAGATTTATGATAATAAAACAGTTTATTTAAATATCTACATTAATGGTTACTAAATTTAAAACAGTAGCTAAAACTATGTAGATGTAAAAGTAGGATTTTATTTTGAACTAAACATGTCTGTGATCAAAACAAAAATTAGGGACTTATGCACATTAGACAAGGTGTTTCAGGTTAATATTTAATAGCATATCTTCATTCAAATAAAAACTTATTGTACATAAAGCTTTACACTATACATTCAGTACATAAGTCAAAATAAAATCCATTTCTGCATGCATTTCCCTTAGATATCGTTAAGCATGAACTACTCTAAGGGAACTCCTTTATACAGTGATGGACTGATGGGTTTTCCTAAGCCCATGCCGAACTGGATGGTAGGTTTTTCATCACCCTTTGCTATCCTTGCCACTCTGTTAGGGCTATGTTTGTAGCTTAGTGGCATAACAAATTCTTTTAAGGTCTGAAAATATACATCAAGTCATTATTATATGGAAAAATATAAATAATATTCAGTCAATGGATTCAAATATCCAACTTCTAAAACAATATGTATTTACGTATAGTTAAAAAAAAATATAAAATGCCTTTTTATAAATAGAAGGTAAAAAAGCAGGTTTGTGCTGCTTCATTGCCAGAAGGCTTGTAATTATAATTTTTTTATGTTACCTACAGAGTCAAGTTTTAAATGTCAACATGTAATATACAACCATGGATCAATACACTAGTTATGTATATATCAATAGTTAGAAAAAGAGAGTGTGTTAGAAATTTAAATGAGATGAGCAAATTCTGAGGGAACTTGTTGCATGTCTTTGCAAGCAACAATTTATATTATTTAACAAGCAATAATTTTAATCCACAAAAACATAACATTGTTTTAGATTCTCAAATTCCTAATACAAATACATGTGTAGGATAAACTCCTACATATGTAACACTCTTTTACTTTCAGTTAATCGCCAGATGCCTAATTAGAAATATTTAAAAAAAGCACCCATAGCTCGTTTTTCGAAATTGGAGAATAATATTTCTTTCTTGGCTTTTTCTATTATTTTGGCGGCAATTCAAATTTTAATCTGAATTTTATTTTGTTCAAAATGGGCAAAAATAAAAGTCGCGTCAACTAGGCAAATAATTGTTAATTTACATATAGGTCATAAGTGGGCATACAGAAGAATAGCTGAGCATTTAAATTATTTTGTTAAGAAAGTTTTTAATGCAATCGATCATTATAAAACACATGGAACTGTTGACAATGTTCTTATAGTATGTGCGTTGTAGCGTGGCGCGGGTGACAGTTTCAGTAATGTTTGGTTTCAACAGCTATAAGTACTATATACTATACTTAATACTCCTTTCTCATTATACAACCACCACTGTATATTATAATATTACAAATGCAGATAATAGCTAAATTAATAGGAATATGGGGCTACATACCTTCTGGCAATGTGAGTGTCCATGGGTGTCAGTATCACTTAACCTGAGATGAGCCTCCTACCCGTTTACCCCATTATATTATATTATTATTTAAAAAAAAGTAGTGTAAATCTTAACGCTCAGGAGGGGTATACAAACTAACATTTCTGGTCACCCACTATTTCATTGATAATTTTTCATTTAACAAACAAAAATTATAGGCCATTGTAGCTTTGAGTTATGGCATACATTTAACCGAGACCAACAAATGAACTCAGGATTACATTTTTTTCCTGTAACTGAACATACCTGTAAACCTTTCTTTTCATGATCTCGAACAATAAACTTTTTCATTAGAGGTGGCATTTCAATAGCATTAGGTAAGATGACATCAGGGTAATTGTGTTCATTAGTAAGCTTCTTGTATAATTCTTGCTCCTCGTCTTTAGATATCAATTGATAATCAGGTTTATATGATGTTCGATAAATTTCTGTAATCTCTGGCAATTTTCTTCCTCTAAAAGTTTTTTCAACCCATACACGGACTCTTCGTCTCTCCTGGAAAATAATTGGTCACAAAATTACCTAGGGTTAGATCAAGTTTAGGTTATAAGTTATTGACAATGTTATGTAGATAAACCTGAACTCGTTCTTTGAATTTCGGTTAGAATATTATAGTGGATTTCCCCTTACCTCATCAGGACAAGTTTCTACTTTGACAATTCTCATAAAACTCGGTTCAGGGTACCTATTAAAAACTTGGCGGACTATTAGTCGTCCTACTCCGAAGTTTTTTAAGCTTCCGACTATTTCCCACAATGTTTTTCCTTTGAAATCGGTCGTGCGGCCAACATATTTCACAACCTTAGTTGTCATTTTTATATTAAAGTTTGGAAGCTATTCAATCTTAATACTTTTGGACGTATTTAAGTAAATTATCAACTGCAAAAATTATTAAGTTATCTCAAAAATCTAAACAATTAAATCATTGTTTTTTTTATAACCTGGAGGCCGGAGCCTGGAAGCTTGAACAATTAAATCCTCTACTTTATCCATAAAGTATAAACACTGAATCAGTAATCTGTGGAGTGGAGTGTGGAATGAACTATATTACAGATTTATGCTCCGATTTTTAATTCCGTAGAATTCTGATTTCTGACAGCTATCATTTTTTAACGTAACGTTACCACTCGCCGTTAAACCACTTTTAATGTAGAGCACCGCACTTAATAAAATGTATACATTAACTTTAACAGTAAAATGTATGTATAGACTCAGATGTTCAGACTGATATTGAAATTGAAAAATGTGCCCAGCCAAAAAGGTTGTCAGAATTCTCCGGAATTAAAAATCAGAGAATAGTGGTTTACGCCTGTCAAACTCCAATTGACATAATATGGTTAACAATGACTAGTTCGCTATAAGTCTCATTTCTTTTTTTCTAGCCCACGTTTAAGAAACTCATCTATAGAGTATAGAGTAGTTTTACACATACAGATAGTTCCGTTGCAACCTATGTGTATGGTGTGGATTCTGTGGAACAATATATAACTCCTTAAGAATCTGATCGCTATCCATATTCCATACACGCCTATATAGAATTAGCCCTTCATGCCGATGACACTGCTCGTTATAACACCCATAAAAAAACTGATATAAAAAACGTCACAGGTGTCATCGGAGACAGACACAAAACCGACTCCACTTCACTAGGCGAATGGTTCCACAAGAATGCCCCATGGAGTTCATATAAACTGCAGATAAATTCAGATAAAGACGTGGCAGTTCTTTGCCAGAGGTCGGGAAATATTCCGCCTCTAAAAAGAAGTAGGTAACTTACGGGTAAGCCTTACTTTAAGCTCAAGTACGACCTCATATGGAATACTGCTCGCATCTCTGGGCCGGTGCTCCCAAATACCAGCTTCTTCCTTTTGACCAAATTCAGGGCTTGTCGAATTGTCAATCACCAATGTCTTACTGATCGGCTTGATTCTCTCTCGCTACGCAGAGACATTGCGTCTCTTTGCGTTTTTTACAAAGTTTATTACGGAGAGTGTTCGGAAGAATTGTTTGGGTTGATCCCTCCTGCCTTTTTTCAACACCGTACGAGCCGAACGACCTCTAAATTTCACCAGCATCATCTTGATGGTTGGAGGTCTTCCACAGTCCGTTTCACAAGGCATTTTCTTTTGCGAACTAGCGAACTGTGGAATCGGCTCCCGGGGGGGGGTCTTCCGTCAGAGATACGACCTCCAAATGTTCAAAAAGCGAGTCTACTCCTCCCTCAAAGGCCGGCAACGCACCCACTAAAAATGGGTGTCTACGGGCAGCGTAGATAGCCCATTTTGGTCGTCCCGCAAGCTCGTTTGCCCCCTTTTATAAAAAAAAGAAAAAAAAATCCAGTCGTAAAGGTCCGTTAAGTAGTCTAGGGTCTAGGCGTCACACTCGACGTGACATGTCCTTTCGGCAAACACTTACCTGCCGTTCGCAATAAAACCCATTTGACCTTTATCGCCTGTCTTCCTTCTCCTCTTTCTCTTTTCTCTATTTCATTAGGTATTATTATTTCATACATTTATATTACATGCACACAAACTAATGTATAAAATATAACTTGTTTTATTGTCTGGTTCTTTGCTAATTAATGTATCTTTTTTTACACGACCTCAATTCTACTGCACTTAAGAAATGTATATTAAATATGAGGCAATGATAATCAAGATAAAACATTTACCAAATGTAATGTTTGACGATTAAGAGAATTGGGTGCTCAACAATCAAAACAAAAAAGAAATAATGCTTATTTCAAAATCAACTTTATTTATTTTGCTCCTTGGAATTAATAGGTACAGTTAAATATATTTAGTACATAAACAAGTTCAATCTGCAATCAATATTTAAATGCAAGTCAGTTGTAATGTCATATATGTTGTTATTCCACCCATATTGAACTAAAAGACCAATTCTAAATGCTGCAACTGTATTAAGGTATATGAACTTAAATTATTTCCGGTTTTAACTTTTGTAATTACAAATATTTTTTTAGCGAGACAAATTACTTAAAGATTAAAATGATCCATTACAAGTTACATGATGTTTGTTTAATCAAATGACAGTACTAGTTTCATTTGGTTTTCAATCTTTCCAATGGGTTTGGTTACAGTTTATTGTATACATTTATTATTTTCGTTTATTTAGTGTTACAGTCAGAGACTTCTCGAAAGTGCCACAACAGACTCAAAAGAATTCTCTATATTTTGCTAATTTGAAATGGATCTAATCCAAAACAAAGAACCTCATCACAAGCTCAGGCAAGTTTAGGCTGCTGCTGTTCTTATTTTTTTTAGGAAATCAAAAGCATTATATACTTATATCTACATAGGATAAGCCATGACATTAAACATAAAAATCCAATTAAACTCAATCCTAATTTATCATTCTACTATAAATAATTTTAATAAATTATAATCAGCAAAGTCATGTTAATTTAGTGCCCTTAGTGGCTCAATCAGTATACATGTGAAATTTTCATTAACTGCATAATATGCCCTAACACTCTCAACAAGAAAATTGGAGAGTTTAAAATAAACCAGACAAAAGCAGAGACAAACTAGATATAATTGAATCAGTCTCACAACTTTTGCCCAGTTTCATTACTTCTTAGAAGCTATCCATCATTCATTTGGTCGATTTCTTTCTTCAATATACCACTGCCATTAGAAAACAACTTAAAGCTAGCAAGAACAGTTGTTTACAGTCGTGTACACCTACAGAAATCAACCAATTTCCTACATTTATAAATAAACTGTACAATAGTCACATTCCGTTGGCAATAAATAAATAAATATTAATTTAGCTACAAAATTATCTAGATACCAACAGGAATGGTCTTTGTGAACACTCAGGTGGCAAATAACAAGTCCAATCTTACTCGAGGCGCGTGGCCCATAACATTAAATCTAAACAATTGCGACAAATATTTACAGATCACTCCTGCTATTTAATTAAAGACCTATTATGATTTATGAGTCAGGATTGTTAGGAATCAGTCAATTGCCTTGACACTAATCGGTTGCATTCTCGCGTTCTCTTCCTCGTTCGGAAGCGTTTAGGAACATGTGGCGCCCGCTTGGCGGCGTTTCTTTGTCGTGGCCGTTGCAAACTTCGGTTTCCGCTCAGGGCACAGGCCAGTCAGACTCTGATGAAGGCTAGATCTATCCTAAAGTATGCACTCGCCGTGCAGCCCGGCCCTAATGCGACTCGAGGCAGCGCAATGACTGCGCTCTTAAGTCGTGTCACGGCCGTATGTGCCGATACGCACCTCGTCAATAACTCTACTCCATTCTAAGGCGTACGACTCGGGGTCTTCTAAGTAGTATGTGCGGTTTGGCTGCAAAAAAAAAACACCGTTTAATTTTGTATGAAAATTGCGTAACATATTTTTTATGATTAGGTAATAATAACTGAAACCTTATTTAGTGTATGTTACAAGCAAATAAAATTTTGATAAAAAAAATACTACTTTATGTCAAATTCGTAAAACAGAGGGCAAATATTAAAAATTCGTAAAGATCTATCACATTTCTAGTATAAGAGGAATAAATAACTTACTGTGTGTATTAAAAATATTCTGAAATTCTTGGCCTCAACACGTAGATCTGGCGACCATGGAATTTCACCCTTTAAAACCATATTAACAGGATCTACGTAGAATAATCGTGGCCCCGTTGTCAATAAAAGCATCCGCCGTCTTGCAAATAGACCTTTCCTCTTCTCAACCAAACCTTGCTTTAAAATCAACTCCCCATCTACAAACTGGTGCCATTTATTTTCTCGTGCTTGTACCTCCAAGCGTCGTCGTCTCTCTTCTGAACTTATATTTAGGATACCTTAAAAAAAAAGGAATCGTTAAATTTGTATTACAATTCAAAGACAAAATAAGACATCACAAGATTAGAATATATTCTAATATATTAAATGCATGTTAATAATAATTACCTCTTGAAGTCGAAAGGTCTATCTCCCACAATCGGACTAATTGATCTTTGCCTAAACCTGGTTCTAAGTGGTCTGGTACAGTGTACTCTTCTTCAAATGATCCGCCAGGTAAATAAGGGCAGATAGTTGGTGGTGTTTGGTTCCATACGTCATCCCAATCGATACCTTCAAAGAAAGGGTGTTTGCGTATACTTTCATATGTGTTTCCAATGTCAGTGGCTCCAAGACGTTTTGAGTGATCGAGAACTAAAAGCTTTTCAACTAAATCCTTTGCGTCAGCCGGAAATCCTTCAGGAAATTCGTAATCCATTTTTAATATCTTTTGAAATGTCAAAAATTCTGTTGATGCCCTAAATGGTGGAAGTCCTGAAATCATCTGGTATATAATACAACCTAAAGCCCATAGATCCGAGGCACGTGTATCGATTCGATTCTGCAATAGATCTGGGCTTACGTATTGTGCAGTTCCAACAAAACTAATCTTTCTTGAGCGTTCATTTGTCTGATCATCGCATTTTTCCTTTGAGTCCTCATCTTCTTTGTTGAGTGATGGTCGGATATCTTTAGGATTGAGAATTTTAACTGTACCAAAATCGGCTATTTGAAGATGCATACTTTCGTCTAATAAAATATTTTCCGGTTTTAGATCACGATGTATAATTCCTTCAGCATGCATCTTTTCTAAAGCTAATAATAATTCAGCAGCGTAGAATCTAGCCACGTTTAACTCAAACGAGCCAACTTTGTTTATATAATGCAGTAGTTCTCCATTTTTCGCATAAGACAAAACAAAATATAGCCTTTCTTCATCTTGGAAAGTACAATATAGCTTTACGAAACCATGGGGCACATGGAACAGCATATTCAAGGCGTCTTTCTCTCTTTTAATGTATTGAACTTTTTGATGACGCACAATGTGACTTTTTTCGCAAACTTTAACTGGAAACAAAAGAAAATAATCAAATAAAGAATATTAAAATAAGAAAGAATAATAAATGATTTATTCAGCAGTTCAAAACTTACTTGCATATTCTTTTCCCGTGTGAATATCTTTCGCCAAAAATACTGTGCTGTAGCAGCCTTCGCCGATTAATTTGCCGAATATGTAGTCTTTAGCTGTTCTCTTCGTGTGTCTGTGAGATTGGCTGGAACCGTGTGTAGATTGCGGAGTCAAAACAGTAGTAGCAGCGGCCTGAGAAGCTTGCATCTTGGGTGATTCCACCAATGACTCTGTTGTGGCTATGGGTGCCCGTACCTCACTGGCAGCTCGGCCGTTAGACTGTAACAAAAAATTTACAGTTAAACAACCTGACCTTGATTACTTTTAAAATAAAATTTAGTTTAGTTAGCGGTTCGCAGACCAAATATTGAACTAATATGTGTATAACAATAACAATATTTTTATTTTATTTTGCTAATTATTAATTCCTTGGCTTCTGCTTTTAAAGTTTGACTTAAGACGATATCTTCCTAAGCACGAGCCATATTTAAAAATGATGATATTTTTAAATCTTACTACAGTTTAATTCAACAAATATCCGAGAAGGAATGCCGTCTGTGCATGAGTCACTAAATACATCAGTTGAAAGGCGCTAGTTAATGCGAAGTAGAAGGAAGTATTACATTCCGTAGTGAGTGACGGTAGCAGTGAACATAGCCCCAACGGTACTCTGAGCGCATTCTCATCGCAACGCATTCCGGAGCCTTCGCGCACCTACACCATGTAGGTACTTGACCTCAATCCCATCCATTCAAGTCATTAATGGTAGTGAAGGCGTATGGGAATTCATGAGCGTTTGTATTTCCCCATTTCAAGTACAACACACTACTTTATTGCACGCGATTTGTGAGTAACGGATAATTTGGATATTGCAAAATCTATTATAGTCATATCCTTTTAAATAACTGTTCAACATCCGGTTCAAGATAAAGGTATTGAATTTAGAAAGGACATTTCAATTGTCAAAACATAAATTAACACAATAATATTCTTGTGAGTTATGGAAAATTCAAATTTTTGCAATAAATAGATTATAAATTAAAATAATATGACTGTCAATTTTATAGACAGTTGTGAAAGGTATTTATATTTTTTAAAGGGTTACTCAAATAAAAGATCAGATGAAAATTAAAGATTTTCTAACCGGGAGAACTAATGAATGTAATTCAGAATAATAATAATGCATTATTGCAGTTGTAAACAAGTTGGTCACGCCGTCAACGCGTGAAAAAACAAGTGCGATGGCATGTCAGTGCCGCGCCCGCCATCGATGTTTGCATCACGCCAATCAAACGCGGCGCGTTCCTCGCATCGACTGTATGCTGCATATTGCCGTGTTGAAATTTACAATATTCGATGCGAAAGTTCCTATCAAAACATGCAGCGAAAGTATGCCAATTACTAATGATCATACAATTTCATATTCTTCCGTTATTTTACAAATATTTATAGCAACTAATAAAATTTTACGTATTACGCACTGATATTGATTTTCCTCGCCAAGTAGAATGTGTTTCATGGGGTATATTTAAAGGATGCGCGATGCCGTTGACCTTACCTTCGCTTTTGGCGAGGACTGTTTCCCGCGTTTAGATGAACTGACACCAAGGAGTTTTAGAATTCTGTTGGCTGCTTCCAAAAGTGTAGCACTGCCCCTCGATCCTCTTTTTACTCTTATGGTCAAACCACTCATTTCTAACCGTCGCATACAATGTTTATTCACTCCGTTTTAACACTCGAAGCAGTTTTACCACGTTCACAGTTTATAAAATGTCAATTATTATTACTATTATATTATTATTAAACACTAGAATAAATTAGGAATGCAGCTAGATATACTAAACAATTATTACTAAATTTTACTATTGCACACAAACACGACCGATCGACTGGACGGCGCGTTGCAGACTAAACTATTTAACAAACAAGTATGTACAGCAACGCTTGACGCAAGCGAAGCATTGACTACGTCCTCAGCTCGGTAGACGGAATAATCGTGATTCGTCGTAGGTACGTATAGGCTATGGCGCTGTTATGTGGAGCACCCGGCCCCGCGCCTCAGCCCTTCCGTCGATGCTTTAGCGCGGTGCATGCTCTTTACAACTGGGCAATTCATGCCCTTATCAGAATACAATAAAAATATGTTCCTATGACCTAACATTAATTGTAATTAATTCATTCATATTTTAAAGGATGTTTTTGATTAATGGTTTTGCTTTATATGTATGTACTACATATGATTTTTAAATGAAACTCACGTTAAACTTTATTTCTATAATTATAATTTGTGTTCTTATAAATGGAAATGTGTCATAGCATTCGTATTACTCCAAATTGTATCATAAACTCCAGAATGAAATTATAGTGCACGCTGCCATAAGGCAATACGTATCAGTTGTATATTAAGAGCCAGGTGTTTAGGCCTTTTTTTATACCCCTGCAACCCCAGAGCTTCCTTTAAGGACATAATAACGCGGTGTAATGAACTCAGCACCTGGTTCTTTCGTTTGATAAACACACCTTGCAAGCTACACCATTTCTTGCCATCGTTTTGTTATCGCGGAGATAAGCATTAAATAATAATATTTATTTTTCAGTTTGGAACTAAACAAGACGTATTTTACAACAATGCTTATTTGATCTTACTGTTCGTATTTAAATTACATCAGTTTATCTCCTGTAATGAATTTTTATCTATTTAAAGGATAATTGTAATCGAAATATAACCCGTTTTTATAATGTCATAAAAACATACACTACAGTAAAAGCTTTATAACGATTTCTTGGTACATATTAATAAAAGTAATTAATACAGATTTAAATTTAATGAGGCATTCTGTTTGAATAATAAGCATTTTTAAAGATAATGAGAATTTTAAATAACCCAATTTAATGATATATGGTAATTAACAAAATTCAAGGGCTGTGTTGTTTTGTAAAATATGTAACAATACTTTTTTTTGTATTAAATATATACAGTTAATATTAGTCTGTACTGTAAATTCAAATACAAGGATATTTATAATTGAAAATCCATACCCAGCGCCTTTTACTTTTTATGACAAATTTCAAAAGCTTAAAATATTGCATTCATACCTTAGGTTCCAAGTTCTGGGCTTGTTAAACAACAAAGACAAAGATTCTTATGAATGTGTATTGTTATAATTGTATGTACAGAATGTGCAAACCCTATTCGCAACTATGTAAATAGGTGAATGTATAAATATAATTTTGCACTTAGCGACAACAATCATTGCACTGCAATAAAAGATTATTTTACATGCATATTTATACATCAGCAACGTTCACGGACGTTCAATGTAGGTTTAAATGTTAACGACACGTGTAAGTTGTTTTGATAATAATTATGTGAACGTGTAAAGTCGGTTCTCAACGTCGTCGATGTTCATAAAGATGATCAATTAAAAAAAAAGCATTGTTAAGTGCTGATACCAAAATCCGCTGTTTTACTAGTAATTGTTTGCTTATAGCAACGAGTGAAATCTAAAATTAGAAGTGTAATACATATTTTAATTTTTTGATTATTTGTTACATTTCTGATTACCATAATTGCAAAGTATTTTTAGAACATATACTGTAGATATAGCATTATATATGATGAGATGAACTTTAATAAATATATAGTTACACAATGATAATATTCTCTTATTATTGAACACTCATAAGGTTATCGTATGCAATTGAACGTTTGTTTTTTATTTTTATAATTTTGAGCAACTGTTTTTCCACATCTGAACGATTTTTAAGGTAGTTTTTTCCGCTCACCACCACGTTGTGAAACCAGAGCCCACCGATTTATTTCCGAACTAATTCGACTAAGGGTCCTTAAAGAAAAGAGCGTACCAATTTTTAAAAGGCTGGCAACGCACTTGCGAGCCCTCTGGCAATCTATGGGCGGCGGTATCACTTATCGCATCAGGTATTATATAAAAAAAATCAAGGTGTAATGCATGCAGCTCTTACAAACATCCAGTAAAATAAAATAGTTGTAAATTAAAGCATAGCGGAGGTTTTTTTACTAGTTCTAGTCCCTTCTACCGGCTGGCCATAAATACCAATTAAGATTAATTGATTATTTTTTGACGTATACAATAAATATATGTTTTAATGGCATGACCTATTTCCTGGAAATTTTACAGCTGTTACTACCTAATTAATATTATACGTAACAACTTCAATAAACTCAATAATGGTACCGTCTACCATTACATTTACAATGTAAATATTAAAGTTTGAGCTAGTTTATGGTGTGGGTAATAGGACATTTAAACGCGGTGTCAACAGTCACCGGAAACCCTTAACGTGACGACTTCCTTCCGGATAAGTTTAGAGTTACGGTCAGGATAGTTATCAATATCTTCATAATATACTATTAATTACATAATATCTTAGTGTGTGAGGGTAGTTTTAAGGTGGGTATTTTTAACTTTTAGCTATGTAAACAATGGGTGCTCCCAATAAAGGTTATCTGTTGTCATGGTGATAATGCATTTAACCAACGGTGGCCGGTGCGTCCTGTAATTATATGTTCTATTCCTACCGCGTGGCCCAAGCGTGGTATTTCTAATTTTGCGTCGATGCGGCCCGTAATGACCCCTAGTTTCTCGTTTCTGTACGTCTGGCGTCTGGGCATCGATCTTTAAATTTTTCCAATAGCCATCTTACGTCTCGTGCCTTAAGAATAAAATTTCAAAGAAACCAAATATGACTCCTATAAAAACGGCCTCGCCGTCCTCGGAAAGTGCATTGATCTTGGGGCTCGTCCTTCTGTAGCACAAAAATCGTTGCACGGGATACAACCGTCCTCTTTATTTACATTGTCGTGCCCTTACGTGTGAGAGGGATAACACGCGTAATAGACAGGATGCGCGTACTGGGCTGCGGGCAATACACCCAAGCGAGCGCAATGAACGGTCGCCGTGGTTGAGTACCTTACTAGCTACACGCGGCTTTTTGGCGCCATAAGCATGGTTAATATACTATCTAGACTACCTAGACATGACACTAGGTACACAAAAATTTAAAATTAAAGACATAAGAACGTTGTTAATAATTGATAACTTAGTTACGTTCGGAAATATTTATAGGGTATACCTACGTATTTATTGTAGAATTATAATTGTTTCAATATTACTACGCAATACACACCAAAGTTATTATTACAGAAAATAATATAGTACAAGAATTCGATATAAGGAAAACAAACATCGTGGAAAAGGCGCGAAAACCTTACAAAATGGCGGCGACCACGTGCTCTTTACACATGCTGTGCGGCAGAGCTTAGAACGTGCTTTACGTGAAAACCGTTACATTACTATTTCTATTTTCCATTGTAACATGTTGCTTTAGAAATCTTTCGAATTATTGATCGAACAATGTATGCACATAATTGTGCAATATTTTGTACAAATTAATTTAATCACGATTATGTCACGTTTCATTAATACTCTTTTAATAACATAATACGCAATCAACATTGTTTCTTTATGAAAAATATCGATAAAAGATTAGCCTTAAACTATCTATTGCAACGGAATTGATTAGAAAAGTATTAAAAATCATATCGCTTACTTTTGTAATAAGGTGTTGATTGGTTAAAAAGCAAAAAATATAGAGTCAACGCTCTGTTTAGCTGAGAATTTAGGCGTGAGACTGTAAGTGATTCAGGGGAAGGGAATGCATGTCAGACGGCGCGCGTCTACACTATATACCTACTTGTATGGGGGTCGTTTCCCGCGTTCGTTGCAACTTTGCAGCGTTCGGAAAGCAACATTCCATAGATTCTTTATTTTTGTCTCGGTGCGGAGTATAATAAAATGAGAAACACTTTATACCTACTTGCCACAGAACTTAAGACGTGAAAGTACAATTGTTTTCTTAGAATAGCTTTGCTTTGTTAATGGAGATAGAGAGTTAAAAAAAAAACTATTGTTATTATCTTTACCTGCGTTAAAACCTTTCAAACTCTTGAAATACAAAGTACTTAGTTAAAAGTATGAACAATTTCTAGTTTTAACTACTTTTTTGTCAAGAATCTTAAACACGTGTTAATTTAATCCTAGTGATTATTCAATAGAGCCCAAGGTCCGAAAAGAAAAACATTTATCATTTATGTGTATTTTATATAAATATAATAATTTCATAATTATTTGTAGGTACAAGATGATAAATTGTTAGATAAGTTATTTATTTAAAGATATAACTTCTTGTAAGTGTCTTAAAGCGGATTTTATAAAGAGTATTTTATTTATGGTTTAAAATGACCGAGTCCAAGGACATCGGACGGTGTGGGCACTCACAACCTGCGCCATAATTACGCTCAGGTTGTGGACCCAGTCATTCACCTCATCTCGTGCGATCACATCTACCTGGCCCTAAAATCGTTTTATTTCTGCCTCAATATTAACGCTGCCAATAGAAACACAAAATTTTATAATTTTCTAAAAAAATATATTTAAACAATGCTTAAATAAAAAAAAGGGTGCGTGTACTTAAGTACGCGCGTAAGAAGTTATACTTCTTTGACATTATTAAAAATAGTTTTTGATTGCATGCAAATAATTAATTACAATTAAATAATCAAAGACTGGAAAAGGAGTCATTATAGTCAATAAAGTTCAGTTTACATTTGAAAAATTAAATATATAAATATTTATTATTATTCTCTTACTTACATTAAGTGTAACATAAATTATATTATTATTCGATTGTTGTTTTTAAATTATGTCCAATCCCGTAGCATCTTCCGTGAGCAACTTCATTCTGTTAATTTTGTGTCACGGTGCGCGCGCATCGTAAAATTTCACTCTCATCAATTTTTCATAACGCGCCTAAAGAAGTATAACTTCAAAAAGAGGGGATATGTTTACAACAAGTTAAACAGTTTGCATTTAAACCGTATTTTTTATCACAATAGAACTGACATGAGGTGTTATCAGTCGCAGAATGAATAGGGAAATAAAATGTTACATTTTTTTTAAATGGAATCTCTCTGTTAGCCTGAAGGGCCTTAGGAAGGAAGCTCAGCTCGAGCTGTTTTAGCTCTGCCCATAATTTTAAGAAACAAAGGCTCCTCGTTATGCAGAATTCGTCACGGGAGTTCCCTATTGTCGAAAGGATATAATTTAACAGACTAGTGATAAATACCCTGATTTAAATATAAATATTGAGGTTTAGAATAGAATTCACAGGTAATTTTCCGTCTTTTCTCTAGTCCTCTCGCGAAATAAAGCGTTGGGAAAGTTCCAATCTCAACATACAGGGTTAACAAAGTGTTGACTATTGATTAGAGATAGTCAACATAAAATAAATATCCATTGATTATTTTTGTAAATATTTATTTTCTATGCCGAATTTGACATGATCTAGTCAAGAAATAAAACATAATTAAAATCATATGGTCGCATTTATTTAGAAATTATGTCCTATACTTAAAAGAACAAAAAGACATTTGTTTAAACAACACGACAACGAAAAATTCTGTTTTTTTATAAATCAAAAAAATGTTTTTTCACTTAAAAGACATTTTTTAAGTCTCTTAACCTTACTATTCAAAATATATACGTCTTTGACATACGGGAGTTGTACTTTGCGCTAAGTCTCGTTTATGAATTTTACCTATGTTTCAAAAAGATACAATACTTGGAACAATCATAAATCACGATAATTATGTTTTAGATTCTTTGTTTTTCAATACTTGTTATATTAGAATTTGTTTACGCTTTAAAATATGTATCTTAATTATTCTCATTTTAATGATTATTTTACTATAAAAACCATGGTCACGGATGAATAATTGGTTAAACATTTTATAAAATGTAAAACGGGACAATTTGTTATTAAAATGAAATTTTTCAAACTGTATTTTTCCAAGGACTGAATCGCAATACATATTTGTTTACCAGACTAAGGTTGAGGTCGCGCAACTACAACGTAGGAACAGTAATACGAAATGAACACCGACCCAAATTAATTATACAACTTCAATAAGGTTTCAATGTGATATTACCATTCCCACCTGAACCTCTTAAGTTCTAATAATTCTGTCTAGACGAACTAATAATAATACCGACAGACAAGCGAGGTTATTGTACCGCGCAATACTTTTAATCTTATTTGGGGATATTCGTCGGGCGTTCTTCAAGGGCAATTATTCGGTTGGGTCGCATATTCTTCAATGCCCAGACGGTATTGAATTTCTATAGGAGCCGTTTCATTTAAAAACCAGTAAGTCGAGCGTAGAGGCCAAACCATCATGTCGCCTCGCCGTCTGAGTCGATACATCCGGCTTTAATAGTATATTAGATACCTGCTATAACCACTACATTTTGTTTACAAACGACGCGATGAAATGTTGGAGAACGTAGGCGCAGTTACTTTCACTCGCTATTCACATCAATACCAAACTGGTTTTATGTGAAAGACATTGTTTGTTTCAGTAATCCCACACAAGTTAATATATTGCTTAATGCTGGGATAATTAAGTACGCATGGTGTTTTTAACTGCGCACCATTGAAGGTTACATTACGTGAGATTCGTATTCTTCAAGGTTCTTTGATATTTAGAAAGCCGGGTGAAACCCCTTACGTTTTTGCACGCTGTCGGGCCCTCAGCGGATCAAGCCAATGGTCAGATGGATCCAACGAATTCTCCCAAGTAGAAGGAAGAAGACTAACATTTAGTCACTTACCTCCACGTATATTCTTTGTTTCGTTTCTCTTTTTTTTTATGGCTCTGGCACGATTTGTGCATTAGCCAGCGTCAAGTATAGGATTTTTTTATAATTCGTGCTTGTCTTTTAGAAATTCGACCGTGTCCTCCATGTACGGTTTAGGCACTCGCCCGGTACCGCACCCAAAGGCCGAGAACAAATTTAAATTAATTTAAAACTTGCCCTCGAACCAAACCCGGTACCCCTCACCTAGCTGCCACTTAATAACACCGCTAGACTATGAGGCCCCTCGTTTGACTCTTATGAAGATAAAAAGACTTATTTCATTATAATGTAACAGATGATGTGATCAGATATAAAATAGTAAATCTATGCTATTTAAATATCGATTAGATTATACCCTGGATTATACCATAGTGTTCTTGGGATTGCTACAATATTTCTCTTCTATTTGAAAACTCGACGAAAGGCACAATCTACCCGCATACACCCATTTGTACATTTTCAAAAGCGTACACTGTATATAAAACTAAGTAAGATGTTTCCCACGAGACGGCAACAAATACTTTACGACACAGTTTATTACATCGTAGTAAACGTATACCACGTGTAAGTCTTATCTGAAACCCTATACTAAAAATCTATGCACGCTTTTTACATGCATTGTAAGGTTATGCATGAAAAACAATGTTAATGTAAAACTAACTCCCAATACATTAGAAGGTCGCATTTCAAAATCGAAGCAGAATTTAGATTTTTATTGTTGCTCAAAACTTAGCTCAAACTACCACTGGCTAGGTGAGGGGTACCGGGTTCGATTCCCGGTTCGAGGGCAAGTTTTAATTTAATTTAAATTTGTTCTCGGCCTTTGGGAGGGTTGTGCGGTACCGGGCGAGTGCTTAAACCGTACATCGAGGACACGGTCGAATTTCTAAAGACTAGCACGAATTATAAAAAATCCTATACTTGACACTGGCTAAATGCAAAAATCGTGCCAGAGCCATTAAAAAAAAAAACTACCACTGACATACATCAAATTCCAATACATTTTTGACGTACTTACTTGACGACGTCAAGACTTAGAGGAGTTCTTCCCTTACCAACACAGCCTGCGAAGTAAATGTATTACACTGCACTGCCTATAGTTGTGGGATAATATTATTTACAATATCTTATTTATATCAAACTTTATCTTTATTTTTCGCTATTTAAAATTGACGTTGACGATTTATTTACTTTATATGATATCCAATTTTGTGATGCACGCGAAGCTTTTCCAAAATGATTCCACTTTAAAACATCTTTTTAGATTATATATGTACACCGAAGTAATGTTACAATTGAGTTAATAAGAATTTTCGTACGACTAATACCATTTATGACGAAACTGTGATTAATAGATTGTAGATTTACCCCCTTATTATAAGAACTAATCAGTATTATTAGTATTTTAAATGCAGTAGTCACCTCTCTCTTTCAATCAAAGCGCAAACACAATTTGACAGAAAGAGACGATCATATAATTTCGCCTCTGTCGAACGTCAATAACGACGAAAAACAATAATTCATTTCGTACATTAACATTGGAGGGTAGTAATGAAAAACGTACTGTAAACTTAACAACGTAAGCCCTTTACAGACAATAATAATTAATTCTAAATTTTTACAAAATTAAAAAAAGAGAAATCGTTTTATACACAAGTACATCTCTTTGTAACGTTGTCGATTATGACCTAGTTCGACTTCGAAATTTAAAAGCATCAAATATTTGCTTTTAAATTGCCAATTTAGTTCGATTGAATTTGTTCAGTGCATATTATAAGAGTGACGTGAAACGTTCTTCATAATTCCGTACGATCACCGGACGCGTTGTAAAAATACTCGTGTGCTGCATCTACACGTGGAGTACTATGAACTCATTTCGATATTTCTTATCGTCAACAAGAAACAATATTTGCACGAAAAACCAATAAAATTTTCCTTTGTCGCCGTGAACTCAGAACGAAAACAAACACGAGGACGCAGTTGCATTGCACGTGGAGCCTTTTACGCTTAATTAATGTTTACAAAGTTACGCGTACGAGTGGAAATATCGCCCTATTTTGCCGAGAAAAGTACAAACACCTCCGACCTACCACCACTATGTGGAACCAGCTGCCCACAGAAGTATTTCCGAACCAATTCGACTTAGGGTCCTTCAAGAAAAGAGCGTACCAATTCTTGAAAGGCCGGCAACGCACTTGCGAGCCTTCTGGCATTGTGAGTGTCCATGGGCGGAGGTATCACTTAACATCAGGTGAGCCTCCTGCCCGTTTGCCTCCTATTACATAAAAAAAAAAAAAAAAAAAAAAAAAACCTACATACAAAGCCCTTTAGGTCTGATACGGCAAGCATTACATACATGATTTCATTTATTATATTTCTAAGCGTAAGCTAAGTCATCACGCGAATGACAATCTAAAACGTTTTCGACATACGAAAGTTATACCCTAATTTTCGACATAATCTTGGCTCATATAGGCAAGTTGTTGTGTCTTTCATAAACTATTTCTAGGGTCAAAGTTATTCGGACGATATCAGTATTGATTCGAAAAGCAATAGAGAAAATTATTGATCTCAATTGAAATCGTTATGCGGGTTATGATTAGATCGGTATTGTCATCCCAACTTATTACATTTGAGGAGTTCGTTACGCTTCTAAGTACTGGTGAAATTCATTATAAAAGCATTGCCCAAGGTTTATTCTTCGTACGTAATGGCTTAAATTATTTTGTTACGAAAAATAATCCAACATTTTATAATTTTATATTATTCTCCAATGTAAGTTACATATTTATTAAAATGTACGATGTCTTTTTCTGTCAAATTATATTTGCGCCGTGATAAAAAGAGACGTATGAGTACTTTATTTAAAATAGTGCAAAGTAAAGATGATTATATTAAAAAAATATTCGGTCTATTTGAATTATTATTGTCATGATGACTGGTCACGACAAATTCAAGTCAATCACTTATCTTAAAATTAATTAGGACACTCACGCTCTATTATTCAACGACCGTAAAATGTTTTATTAGAAATCTAAAAAATAATGGATTTTTAACTTTTTGTATATTCAACTAAAGTCAGTACCTAAGCTCTCGTAAAAACTGCAATTTTAAGTCGTGAATTATTTTCAATCCAATGTAAATTCTAAATACCTAAAGATATTTCGATTCATTCATCACGTGTAAAATCTAGTATGAATCAATCAATTACCATTATAATAATTTAATCTTCTATAACATATTGGAACCGTGCCCGCACGTATTAACAACGCATTAGATTAACAAAGCAGAGACAAACGCAATTACAAATTGAATTTGTAAATGCAAGGCAAAATACATCAGTCTGTGGAATGCAAAACAAAGAATATCGTCTACTAGGGACTGGGCTCTATTGTTGGATGCATCGTGGCGGTGATGCACGGATCATGTTGCGGCTAAAAGCGGACGCTGGTCGGCGGGCGCCACTTTTTAGTACAACTCAAACTAATTTAAACGTCTGACAAAATATTCATGCGAACATCGTTCAATCATTAATATTAATTCTGTAGTGCGTCATCTGTCAAATCCAAGCTAACGCGTCTAGTGTCATTTTTCCCGCCATTTTTTTTTTCGTGGGGAAAAGCGTTACGCATACCCTCCCGCGGCATGGTTGACCTGCTGGGGAAGGGTTATGTGGGACTCGCTGTTGTGCATACCCATTAAAACCCCACGGCGCCACCAGCAATCGCCCGGGGCAGGACACGGTAACAGCGTAGCCTTGTCCGCATGTCATTTTTCCCGCCATACCTTAAGTATTTGTGGTGATTACACTCCCATACCTATCGTATGCTTACAAATATGATAATATATTATAAGCTGAAATAGAATTTGGTATATACATATGTATATACATATATTCCTTTAAAAAAAAATCGATCACAATTTAAGGTAAATTGTGTTGCAAGTTGCAACAAAGCTGAAGAAACCTAACCTATTTCCTTATTAGATTTCGCCTTGTTCATAGTCTGTGACTATACTAGGACGGTTGCATGCAATGGGTAATGTTTACCGTTGCTCCGCCAAACGAATGAATCACGTGCAGCGTGGGCGCAACAGTGACGACCAAATCCGTCCTGTCTTAAACGGTTCACGCTCCCAATTTTGACATTCCTATAAATAATGTCTATTCATTCATCACCGACTCGAAAACAGCTGACGTCACGATACGAAGAATCGTCGAAACAACATCTATCTTCAGTTCCATTACAGTAACAAGAAAAACAGGTTTAACACGGTCGTTTCGTTAAAAATATTTGTCATGATTTTTGCGGTTTCGTGATTGCTTCACAGATAGATGGTGTCATTCTGTGAGGTAATTGGTTTATTGTTTACATAGAAGTACATAATAGTATACAACTAGCATGTAACAAATGAAACTGGCAGGTGATTTTATTTATTTCCACTTCGTATCCTTAAACATACATAAAAACCGCAACCTTTTTTTGAATGAAATCTCGCTGTTGGCCTTAAGGGCCTATACACTATACAGCTCGGCTCAGGCTGTTTGGGCGAGCGTAGCTCGGCCTAAATGGCCCAACGGGTTACGACGGTGTTCAGTTTGCCTTATTTGAAAAAAAGTACAACCTTCATATCGTAGCCTAAAAACCTTTAATAGGTATAGAAGCTAGTGTAAATATACCTACACTAGGTTACACGATATCGTGAAAAACCTGACGTTTACAAATGTAGTAATTATATTACATTTATTTTATTATAAAACATAATTATTAATTTTAACAGCGTCTATTTATTATAACATTAACTGTATTCAAAACAACAAATAATATTAATATTATCAAACCAATCACACTCGGGACACTATTCAATCATTCATCAATTAATAGAAAACATCCGATAACTTATCTGCCGAAACCGACGAAACCGTACGGTTGCATGTTTAAATATAAAACAAATATAGTATCTCACATTCAAGATTTCCCTCGTGATCGGCGACGGACGCCGGCGCCGAGCCAAATCGATCGCTGCAGCGCGGCGGCGCGTCGGCCACGGCGAGGCCGCGTCACAAATCCATCAGATCTCTCATCACTCGCTATGAATAGAACATGAGCCTAATGTTTCATTCCTAGAATTCCACATTCCGTAAACAATGGTGTCATGATTGTTAAAAAAATGGAAACGTACCTAGGTGTTGGGTAACATAAATGGCGTTAAAGTACTGAGGTATATGAACGATTACGACATTGTATGCAATGGCGTGATAACCTTTTATCGAAAGGCTGTGTTTATAAACATGATTCTCATGTGTTCGGAAAGGTCGACTATTTTAAACAATGTTTTTAATAACATTGTCTTTTATTGACCACTATTTTACATTTAACTGTTGTATTAGAAATACAATTTCCCGATTAATTAATTATCATTGTATAACCGTTAAATTACTATCACTATTAATTACGAATTCAATTATTTACGTATTTAAAATACTTATCCTACTGAATAATTTAACTGATACAACAAATTAAAATTCTAATAAGTAAATACTTTATAAGTACCTACAATAACGTTGTTTACATTTTTGTCGAACGAAAGAAACGAACAACAGAACAGCGTTATAATAATGAAAGTATTATGAACCCGAGTAATTCGAGTAAATGAATTTGAAAAATACTTTCATAAGGGTTGACGACCATTACAAATACGCTCATTCATATCGTTATTTACTTTAGCTCAGTTAAAATTAGCAAATATACGTTATAAACAATTGAATAAGCCCCAAAATTAAAACTAAAGTGTGATAAAAAAGAGCAACATATGCGCGCCATGCCGATGCAAATGATACGACCGATGAGGGTCGCGTGTCCGCTACATACATGTTCCACTCACGATTGTAAACAAGGGGAATCGTTCACTCACTCCGAGAATATTCCATTGCACTCTGGCGCACGCATCGCTCTATGTATGTAGTGCACCGGAAATACCCCATGTGTACTTTGTATCTACCACATGTTTACGGAACTTTGAAAACAGAACGGGCGCCAAGTGAATGAGTCGCGCGCGAGTAAATACGGCTTATAAGGAAAAAGTTTGAATATTCAATTGCTTTGTTAAGGTATTCTAGTAAAGGGGATTGCCCCTTCGCAATAAGCTGAAAGGCCACCAATATACAAACAATATCTTTATATTATTTAAAATGTTTATTTCATAGAAATTGCAATATAATATACGTAGTAGAATTGTAATTTGTAGTCCTTTGAAAATAGCAAATACGGTTTACATTAGGGAATGCAATCCCGGCTCGAGGTCGTAAATTCGAGATTAGAAATATCAATCCAGCGGGATGCCGAGATTTTCGGGATCTCGTCTTGTTTAAAAATAAATTCACAAATGTTTTATTACTGAACTTATATTTAAATCCTCTGCAATCATAGAAAATGGCAAGTGATCTTCGTTTAATATTGTCGTATTAATCTCTACTTGGTTCTTTAAGATATAATCGTGTGATTATATTTTTAATTTCTTTCATTATGAGATATTTGCTTGGCAATTGGAAAGTCTTGTTGCCTTTTCATTACTCCAAATCATCTTGAAAATTATTCGGATTTTTCAAATATAAAAGCGCTGCAGTTGCTTTTATGCGAAGCTCACTTCGATGAATAATCGTCATCGAAAAGAACGCAACGTATGTTCTGCACTAACTAAATCAGTATCTCGACGGCACTCCATTATCGCCCAATCCCGTCAATCTCGGGATCTCGTCATATTATGCTTCGGGATTGATCCCGAAAAATTACCCGGGATCTCGCGAGATCGGGATTGCATTCCCTAGTTTACATAAATAAATATTTAAGAAAATTTTAAAATCCTCACTGATAAAATACATACAGATGATACCATCATAATTAGAAGCATTTAATGTAATTTTTTTTGACGTTCATAAGTGAAAATTGTGTTACCTATATGAATAAATGATTTTTGATTGATTGATTGATTGAATTACATTAAAGCATCGTAATACGTGTTTAAAAACTTTAAATTCCCAAGTAACTAATAATTTGTTTCGTCTGGAATCGAAGCAAGGGTTTTCGTCGTCACCTTTTTGGTGGCGTATAGCAGTCCATAACCTATTTAAAGTAAAATTGTGATTATATAATCCCACGAAAAAATGGCTTCTTTCGTTATTTCCACTTATAATAATTCTAATAATATTCAGAGAATATATCACATTACTTTTGTTTCTATATAAACAGGTCACGTCAGTATCCAAATTTAAACTGTTTTCATCTAATCATGAAAATATGTTGGCAGTGTCTGTGACCTCAGTCTGTTTAGAAGGATGTCAAAAACCCGACGGTCAGTTACCGACATGGTCATTGGTTCCTTTAGAAACGGTCACGCGAATGTTTTAATGTAAAGCATTTCCTTAACAACGCTGTTCCCTTCTATTTAGCTCAACATAATCGCGAAAAAACATCTTGACACTACACAGTTTTTAATATACTTTTGGTACTTCTTATCTATGACAAGACTATAAATTTTTTTTAATAATTTTTTTTTTTTTTAATCAGAGCTATAGTCAATAGTCTATAGTCACATTTCAGTCTTGTTAAGGAGATAATTTATAGCAATAGTACCTCAATGTCTTTAGTCAACTGATTAATAAGCGAGGAAGTTGCATTGATCTGGTTAGCGTTAGTACCTAGTAGTAAGTTTTTATGTCATTTTCACACTAATATGTACATATATTATTTGTTACATATTCCACAATTGTAAATTTTCCTGACCACAAGAGTGACGTCTCAGGGCAATAATAAAATATATTTTTTAATGGATTTTTCCGCACATTTAAATACAGTACGAAATTTAACGAAGCAATTATAATTTTTATTGCTTGCATATATTAATTCCAAAACAACAATTGATAACAATTCAAAGCAAACCACGATTGTTTACGATACGATGTCATTGTGACGCAAAACAAAACAAGTGAGGACAAATATTTGAAAAAAATTTCGTCAAACCAAATATTTATTCGTGTAAACCTTATTTGCAGAATTTGGAATTAAAACAACGAACAAAAAACGTAATAATAGTAAAAACGTTTTCACATTGAAAGATAATTAATTAAAATTCTGTCGTATATTACATGATACTGTTGTGATGACGAATTTATAAGAATTTTTAACATAACAAAATCCGGTTTGAAATTAAAACATGATAGAATACTATTGCAATAAGTTGTACTCTAGTACGTTATTTGAAAAAAAAATACCTATTTGAGAAATAAATGTAATAATTGTCTATATTATTACATTAACTAAACGCTTGAAAAAATATTACAGAACAGTAATATATTTACAAACCTCCCATTTTTTTATAATTTCACGTGACGTATATTGGAAGGATAGGAAGTATGTATAACGTTTTCTAATTAAAATATTGTCTAGTTGAATTTTTAATTAAGTCACAGTTAATTTCCACGACGTAGGGCAACGTTGGCGCCTGAAATGAGACGTAAATAGGTTCAATAACCCCGACCTTGGAGGACGGCGTATTGTCTTCAATATCATTATTTTACTTGTATTATCAGCAAACGTTTAATACACTTTAAAAAACAGACACGTATAAAGATATTCATTTGGGATTCTTACAATATATTTCCTCTCCATTATAGACTTTTTTTTTTCATTAAATAAAATGTTTTACCTATTATCCTACTACCTAGTACAGTTAATACAAACGAAAACAGTCCAAATAAAACATAATTACTGGTCGTACATGTAAAACATATTTATCTAATCAGAATACGTCATTTGTCCAAACGTATACATATTTCATACTGATAACACAGGAAAAACCCTTATACGGTTTTTTGAGGCCGGAACAAATTTAGATATTTTTCAACGAGTTTAATTAACAATAGACTCCGAAGGCTACGCTTGGAATTAAAAAAATCGGTTGTCTGTAAAGTCGGTTTACTGACGATAGTTGAACGTGACAACGTCATAAAAAATATTGATGGGATGGTTGCATTTAAAAAAAAAAAAGAAATTGTTTGATAGGTATTTTGTATGGATATAGAGGAGGTAAATGGAAATCACAATTGAATTGATCAAGTTACATTTATTTATACGCATAAATACAATTATAAATGGAACGCCTCAGAGCGAGGTAACGCCTCGGAGCAAGGTAACGCCGCACGAGTCATGTTTTTTCGTGCGTGCAGCCGGCTCCATCGAATTATAAGACGTTGTCACGTCAAAAATGTTTTAATCACACAAATCAGGGAATTTGCTTTACCCTAATGTGACTGCCCTGTGCGGTCCTCACAACGAATTCAAAAGCTTCGTCAATCTACGTATAAGGAGGTATATGATACGTGTAATGTGTACAATACAAAGGTTACATGAAACATGATCTATCTTGATAACGGGTACTTATAAATTGACTGTAGCCCATAAGGCTTGACACATTATACGTCAGATTGATTGATTCTATATATGCAAGGCCGATGTCTTTCTACCCGATAAATTATTGTTCAATTAAAGGACAGTGCGTTAAGATAGTCACCATTAGCCAAAACGCATTATTATTTTTTCCGCAATATTTCCGAGTGCCTCTATGGCCCAGATGAAAAAAAAAGTGCGTGCATACAAAGTACACATGTCAGAAGTGAAACTTCTTTGGCAAACTAATTTAAGTCATGTTCATATTTATACAAATCAAAAACTTTAGATTTCCGAGACTTAAGAGGTAGGGAAGATATGTTAGGAATTTACTGAATTTAATTGTCATTAAAATATTAAGCGTCGAAAATTAATGCAAATAATTTAAAAAAAAAATCATTTATTTCTTCGATAATAAAAACACGTGGCATATTAATTTACAATTCGTCCTTTGGGATTTCAATAAATTATTTTGCATAAAATATAAAATACTAATCTATATAATATAAAAAGCTTAAGAAACTCAAAAAGTTATGCACCGATAGTGCTGAAATTTTAGCATGATCCGCATCAAGGATTGTTTTTATCAAATTTTTTTAATTAATTAATTTATCTATTTGTTCAACAGTATTCCTACAGCTACTCACTAAACAATATCCAAACAATTAATCTTTTTTTTTTCATTTTTTTTCCACAAATATTGCAAAATTAAACTTATATGAAATGTTTTCTTTGTTTTGTTTCTCATTTCTCAACCATTCAATCACAATGTGCCACAGCGAAGCATGGCAAGGAACAGCTAGTATTTCATAAATTCAATTTCTAAAATAGAATTTCTATAAGGTAATTCACCCGTCTCACTCTTCCTCAATCGGTCTCAATCGCACTCTCCCTTTTCTGCGACAAAAACGCTGCACATCTTCGTGACGTTTTTTAAATATTTTATCCTCATGCGCCTAAACAAGTTTCACTTCAAAAATCGGTTAGGTTACGAAAGGCCTCGCTTTAATTGTTTTGCTTACAACAAAGTACAATACAATAAATTCAACCTGCATAAAGTTTGCAGTTCACCTTGTTTACATGTTATGAAAATAACAACAAGCGTCTAAATATAGAATTCAATTCCAATGAGCAATCATTTATATCTATAAACAAGTGATTAGTCAGTTACACTCGGGGATCTCCGCGTTGCAAAACATTCGAGTATGCAATGCGGACAAAATGTGTTTATTTACCAAGAGCATACAAGCCACAATATTAGAATTATAATCGTTCAGAATTTAAAAGACTGATGATTTAGTCTTTAATGTCTTATTTTAGTAATTATCAAAGTATTCAAACGCAAACAGGGGTATTTTTTCAAAAAATGTAAGGTTTATTTTATTTATTTTTAATAATACGAACGAATACGATACGGCGAATTGTGAGACCAAATAAACGCTGGTAATCAGGGCTGTAGCGAGGAAGCTGGAGGAGACATATACACAAAGAATTTCCAAACCAAAAGATAATAAGGTTAACTACAAAGGTTAAGTTAAGGTTACAACTTTATAAGGTTGTAAATATAATGAAGGCTTATTAATCATATTTAGTTTATTTATTTATACTTCGTTACCTTAAACATATAAAAACCAGGTTACATAAGTTATTAGGCAACGGCGGCCTTATCGCTTAAACAATTTCAATCTCTTATCAGGCAACCCTAGTATGGTAAAATAAAAAAAGAGACTCCTACTGGAGGTAAAGTAGAAGACGTGCATAAATAATTAACAAAAAACTAATAGTTACTAAACTAATTAGTTTTTTTGATAAAGAAGACGGTGTCTTGAAAATGATAAAGATATTGTTTCATCAATGTTCTTGGAATATAAATATACACATCAAACTATGACCATAAAGTAAATATCTATAATATATGTTCTACGAAACAACGATGTAGTTTTAACTAAATCTCAACTGAAAGTAGTTATTCACCTTTTTACATTACAGAAAAAAATGTAAAAGTAAAAGCAAGTTAATAGATATTTCATGACGGAAAGAGCTCCCCCGCTTTCACTTCATATAATAAATCCATACATTTAGCGTAATTTAACTGTGTAAAGTGATGTATGTACGTTATGGAAGGGTCGCAACCCGTCTAGACTAAATAACATCTATCGAGTCTAGACGTCTACGTTTTTGTACAAACTCATCTAGGAATTCTGTATATTATTATTAATATATTTTATTTGGAGTCTGTATAAGGACTGTTCATGCAATAATCGAATTTGAATTAAGAATGCAAATAACAACGTAAAAAATGTTGCCGTGTTTTATGGCATTATCATTTCCGCTTATTATACTAACTTACACACATTTGCAACACTATTTCCTGTGACATAGTAAACAACTTGTCGATTATCAAACAAAAAGTGCATTTTTATCTTCAGTGTACATACAAGGTGATTATTTTTAATTGAAATTGTTAGTTTAAAGAAACGAGGAAATAATTGTTGAGTAAACAGGAAAAAAATTAACAATAATAAAAAGTGCTATTCCGACTAAAAAAACTATGTTTAGAAAATATAATTTTTTTGGTGGTAATTTCCTTTCGACATCTAACAAAGAATACGCACCTATTTAAAATATGCAAATAATAAAAAATGTGTACATCTCTTTTAAATTTAACATGCAATGAGTGGGATAATTAACGCACCCTTGATGACGTTTTCGTTATATTAAATAAACCATTCGTGTTTTATAAACTCACGGCGACACTGTGCCGTTGTTTGTTTTTAAAATATAAGTGATCATTTTAAAACAGTATAACATAAACATTGGCTTCGCAAAACAGCTTGCGTCACTTGGTTGGGTCGTTGAGCTCCACACCGTTTTAACTTTATTTGAATAACAAATTACAATAAATCGTGACTGGCCGAATCCTTCAATCCTTTTCCTTCCATAAATCGTCTTAATATGACGAAAAAGAACTATTTTTATACGAAAACGTGAACGTTCTAAACGTTACGAATGTTTGCTCCTCATCCTTGTTATTGAATGTTAATCGATGCAGTTTCTTTTTATTATCAGTCTCGCCTAACACAATTAGTTGTCCAATCAATGATTAGGTCATTGCCTTTAAGTATTTAATAAAACCTAATCTAACTGTGTGTAACCACAAACAATCAATCGAATCACGAAAGACTAGGATTTTTTTTTAAAGACAATTCACACCAATTGACCTAGACCCATGCTAAGCTGGTGAAGCTTGTGTTATGGGTACTAGGCAACGGATATACATACATATTATATATATATATAGAAATATAAATACATATTTAAACACCCAAGACCTAAGCACAACACCAAATGCTCATCACATCGATGTTCATCTCAGCCGGGGATCGAACCCGTGACCCATGGAATCACAGTCAGGGGTACTAACCACTAGACCAATGAGTCGTTTTAAAGACTAAAGAATATGTATGTTATAGCCATTTGTCTACACTACATATGGCGTAAGGTGTCGACTTTGGTAGAACCAAAGTGTGTAATATAAATATTTAAAATACTATAAAAAGGTAAATTTCGTGAGATTGTAAAAGTTAATCTTTGTATCTACTCAACAGATTTTAACGATTCTATTATCAATAGAGTAGTGTTAACTTGTGCCTCAACCATGAGAGATATTTGTTGAGAGATTGATTTCTGGAGAAACGTTGCAAATCTTGATACAAAAAAGTACTAAATTAATTGTCGTGTTCCGAATATATAAACAACTTTTTTCTATTGCGGGTAATAAAAACAGTATTGTATAATTGCAAGTAATTTATCGATAAGGATCGTAATATCATTAACAGGAAATGCCGATACAGCTTGGTCATTAAGTCCTATTTGCGATAAAAGTTCGAAGAATTACCGTTGAACAAACCTTAGACTACTTAGAATTCGCACCTGGCTGCGATACTACTTAGAATTAAATAAGGATATGATAACTTTATTGGTTAACGAATAAATAGTTGCAACCCACTTCACATTTCCTTGAACAAACTTAACAAAAACACGACGCATTTGCATTTTATTGACTGCACTTGAACAATTTAACGATTATTAAAATAGCATTTTTGACGTAAAGCCATTCAGACTTTTTGTTATCGTAAATTACGGGGGTTATGGTTCTTATATGCGTAATCTCGCTGACGCACGCCAACAAACAACCATGAATCTTACATATACTATTGTGTTCGGTGCCATTGGGCGTGCCGTTTCACGTGACAATTACAAACAGTTTATACGTCAAACTCGTCGACTGAGGGACCTTCAAGAAAAGAGCGTATCAATTCTAAAAGGCCGCCAACGCACTTGCGAGCCTTCTAGCAGTGTGTGTACTGTGTCCATAGGCATTACTAAAGGCCGATTTACATTATCTTAGTGTTTAGGATAGTGCTTTAGTACAACTTGAAAGGCAAGTTCTTTAGCGTAGCGTTTACTAAAGCAAGTAGCGTCTACATGTTTCAACTAAAGTACTATCCTAAAGCACTCTCCTAAACACTAAGACAATGTAAATCGGCCTTAAGTGTTTAGGAGAGTGCTTTAGTACAACTTGAAAGGCAAGTTCTTTAGGGTAGCGTTTACTAAAGCAAGTAGCGTTTACATGTTTCAACTAAAGTACTATCCTAAAGCACTCTCCTAAACACTAATGATAATGTAAATCGGCCTTTAATATGAGGTGAGCCTCTTTCCCGATTGGCCCTGTTAGTTAGAAATTAATTGCGGCCTAAAATATAATACAATAAGGTACAACGTTTTCAAAACACATTCCCCTATCTGTGGAATACTAAACTGTAATAAATATGAGTAGAACTATGTCATGCATATGAGTTATTTTATATGTTTTGAATAAACCACGCGGACTGCAGCCCGAAATGCATGAATCAGTATACAAACAGTTTATAAGAGTAAAATAGACTTATCTTCAAGGCAATCTATTTCAACCATTACACTATAGTATGAAAATAGCGCGTGCACAGTGGACACCACGACAAGATCTAAGGCACGTGCCATATACCCACTGCATAAATGCGTCACGAACAATATTAACAACTATTTTCAATTTCAATAGTACGTGATATTTACGTTTATCGATTAAGTACATAGTTTTGCTGATAGGGTTTTGTTTTCAAAAGAGTCTAAGCAGAAATGATAAGTGCTAGTGATAATACAACGTTGGTGACGCCATAATCTAAAATATGACATAAATAAGTGGAAATGGTGAAAAACTATGAGATTAAATATTAATCCTAATCTCGTTAATATTTCACGTTCACGCCACACGTTCCTTGTACGTGCTGGTACTATCGTTACTGTAAGCCGATATTGTGATAAAAACTAGTTGGAATATAATATAACGTACACCAATATTCTAATAATTCATAATCCGCAATTGTTTATTGAATAATATGAATGTTAATATTCATCATCATCAAAGATGTCCAGGTGGGCCTAAGTCTTCTCAAGTATATTTCGACATCACAAT
Organism: Pieris napi; assembly: GCF_905475465.1. Classification (NCBI taxonomy): domain Eukaryota; kingdom Metazoa; phylum Arthropoda; class Insecta; order Lepidoptera; family Pieridae; genus Pieris; species Pieris napi. The sequence continues at coordinate 5,447,161 of NC_062237.1, read as the reverse complement.
AAATTTCATGCTTCTTGCGTCCAACTTCGAACACCTATTGTTTCGAGGTACTTGAATACTCCATCCCAGCGGGTTTTTATCTTGCCACAAGGTTGTGAGTTCAGTAAGGACCTCGGGATTCTGTCGTCATCCATTCGGTGCACATTCTCCAACCAATTGAGCCTTTTATGAATTGGACGATGTTGGCGTCGACCAGGATGTTATAAAGTTCTTTATTGTAACGAATACGCCAAACGCCGCCATCGCAAACAGAGCCAAAAATATAATTTTAATATTAGGATTCATAAAGGCCATCCCTACATTTGGTTACACTGGAAAAAAGCACATTTGTGAAAACATGAGCATAAATAAATGAAGGAGGTCCCGTCCTTTTGTTTGAAGGTTAAGAATTAATGAATCCTGGAATGTCTTGAAATTAGGTCATAAGATCCACGGCTAAGATTCTCTAAACGTGAACGTCCTTTACTCATTAAGGTGCAGCAAGAAAGGAGGTCGGCGCGCCGCCGCTGTATCATTGCATTACTTCATACATGACTCAAAATGAATCAGCCTTA